>NC_087356.1:78812231-79115261 GCF_030014295.1 Loxodonta africana
CATTACATCACCTTCACTAAATGCCTATTATTTAGTATCTCATTTCACATTTATTTTCAAATAAGTACAAAAAGACAAACTTACTGCCGCTGAGTTGATTTCGACTCGTAGCAACCCTACACGACAGAGTAGAACTGCCCCAAAGGGCTTCCAAGGCTGTAAATCTTTACAGAAGCAGACTGCCACATCGTTCTCCAGTGGAGCACCTGGTGAGTTCAAACTGCCAACCTTTCGGTTAGCAGCTGAGCACTTAACCACCATACCACTGTAGCACATCATTATAACAGTTTGAATTTCCTCATAATTATTTACTCTCAATTAAAGCATAGGGATTTATCTCTGGCCAAAGGCACTCAGCAGTGAGTCTTCTTGTAAAATACACAGGTTTTTTGTTTGTTTTGGTATTTTATTCAATGACATGTTTTCTGCTATATTTCCAAAATTAAAACACAAAAATAGGCAACTGGTTACACCCAATTAATAGACTAATTCAACAGAGAAAAGAATATATATACAAAAATTCTAACAGTAATATTCTCAGTTCCATTATTTAGTTCTTTGTACCTTTGTAGCCTGATGCTGCCTTCCACAAACGTGACAGAACTTGCAACGACGACAACACCAATTTTCCAGCTGGTCCTCCAGAGGGCGCTCGTTCTCCTCTAAACAAAACTTGTGGAAGGGCTCACAACAGACTTGGCAGTAAACAAACTGTAGTAAGGAGACGGGAACACAAAAGTGCATCAAATAACATGTAGCAATATCAACCAAACTCCACCTGTATACTCTGGGTTTTAAGAGTCCAGCAGTATACATTTAATTCAATACATATTTATTAAACAAAGACTATGTAAAAAAGCACAATGTTGGGCACTGCAGGAGATTCAGGGGAGTAAAGTGGTAATTACAGAATTACTTAATCATAATGTAACAAAGTAAAATATATCTGAGATGTAACAGAATGCACTAAGTGCCATAAGAGTTATAAACAAAGAGCTACAGGAACGTAAAGGAGTGGGGCAGAGACAGGTAGCGAGGAGAGGAAGAGAATGGGGTGAGAAGAGGGGGATGGAGAGAGAGACAGGATACGAATAGATTGATCTAAGCTCTACTTCATCTGGTTGGAAGCAGAAACGACATCACGAAAAAGGCAAAGTTTCAGATAGGTCTCCCAGGACTGACAATATGTTCACAAGGGAAACAGGAGAGGGAGTGGACAGAATCTCAGGTACAGGTAAAGGTGTTAAGGCAGCATTCTTGCATTTTACAAACATTTTAATGATTGCCTATTAAGTAGAAGGCAAAGGAGTGTTGTTTCAACTGGTGCAGAGCATGCAATGGGTGCTAAACTGGAAAAAGAAAGAGAAGGGCTATGTCACAGAGGACTAAACTCGGACCAGACCAAACCCAGTGCCACCGAGTGGATTCCGACTCACAGCGACCCTACAGGACAGAGTAGAACTGCCCCACAGAGTTTCCAAGGAGCGCCTGGTGGATCTGAACTACCGACCCTTTCATCAGCAGCCATAGCACTTAACCAGTACGCCACCAGGGTCTCCCATAGAGGACTAGAGATAGGAAAAATCTGTGCTTGGTACAATCGGCTTTTGAAGGTCTTTGTACAATATACTGAACAGTTGTGAGCTCTGGTTTATCCTTCCCATCTCTAACTTTAGAAATCAATTCTTCTTATATTGATAAAAGATTTTCAAAAACTTTAATGAGGATAACCTGAAATTTTCTTCTGCCAGAAAATAATTATTGGGATGACTCATGAAATTTAATTAAGGTCTATAGACAATAGTATTGTATCAATGCTAATTTTCTGATTTTGACAAGAGGTCACGTTAAGGAACTGTCCTTGATTTTAGGAAATTCACATTAAAGTATTTAGAGGCAAAAGGGCATACTGTCGGCAACTTGCTCTCAAATTCTCAGAAAAAAAATCGGTCTACATATAAGATGGTTGTGTATATTTTCTCTCTTAATTTGTAAAATGTGTATACACACATGCACACAGAAAGAAAAGGATAAAGTAAAGGTAGTAAAATATTAACATTTGAGGAATCTAGGTGAAGGGAATATTACTGCAACTTTTTTGTAAATCTGAAATCATTAGCAACATAAAAAGTTATAAAAAAAGATTTGAATGGAGGGAGAATTCATCAAGCACTGGTCATGCTTTAGGTCTGCAGTATGGGCAGTGAGCCATGCATCCTCCAGTTCAGTTTCTACGACTCCTGTAGGATTGCTGTGCACAATATACACAGTTTAAACTAGAGCAATGATACTCGGGGGAAAAAATCTGTTTTATCATAGAAGTTGAAGGACTGGTGCCGGAAAACTAAGTTATTCCCATAGGTGGCAAGGTGTGGATGCGAAGCGTTAGATACTGAGGAAGATATACGGCAGACCCCTGGGACTTGCAGATTGAATATTTTTTGTCTCCATTATATCTGAAACAACACCAGCATTTTAGAACAATGTGCTACTTCTAATAGGCACTAGGAAGTTATCCGCTTAGTGAACAATACCAGGCAATAATTTGTAATTTTGCTAATACATAATTTAAAATTGCAAGCAGGTAGGACTGAGCCTCTGAGCTAGGGAGTGAGTCTCACCATCTGCTCAACATCCAGATTTCAACTTGGCTTTGGTTTTCTTCACCCCCTGTTGAATACACATCTTACGTGATAAATACTAAGCTAAGGAGGTATTTGGGAATTTGAGAATTATAAATTGCAAACTACTGCTACCTATTTAAAATTGTATGTGTGGTTTTTTTTTTTTGGTCCCACTGTAAAAGTAGTACATACTTACTGCAAAAAACTAAAAAAGTTTAAAAAAAAAAGAAAACTATATAGAGAAAAAAAAGTTCACCCATAATCCAACCACACTCAATATTTTGGGGTAAATCCTTCCAGAATTTTTTCTACATGGATATTTTAAAAACATTTTTTCCAAACCAAAATGGAATCACAGTTTACCTACTTTTTTTAATGTGCTGTTTTCACTTAGTGATATAGCACAGACCTCTTTCCACACTGATATGTATCTACATGGCTATACCTTTAGGACTTCGTATTTGCCATTATATGCATATCCTATAATAATTTTAACCAAGGCCCCTACTGACAGACTTTCAGGTGTTTCCAATTTTTTATTATCATGACCAATGCTGAAATAAACCCTTCTTTATGTATACAGATTTGCCAGCCTATCTACATCCTTAAGATAAATACCTGGAGTCGAATTGCTGGGTTAGAGGGTATACTCATTTTAAAGACAATAATGTATTTTCAAATACCCATCCCAGAAAGATTGTAATTAATCTACATTTCCACTAACAGAAAGTCCCCGTTTCCACACTATCCTTATCATCATGCTTTAATTTTTAGTTTTTGGCCATCAGAAGGCTTAATTTTTTATTTCTCACTTTGTGAATTATCTATTCCTGTCCTTTGCCTATTTTTTACTGTCATTCCTTTTTTTTTTTTTTTTTTATTAATTGCTAAGAGCTCTTTAGACAAGGGGGTTTTGGGATACAATATATAAGACAGTCATCAACAGCAGTCCTTTTTCTAGAAGAAAACTATCACTTTATTCTATGTTTAGACATCTAGCAGGAAAATCAAAACTCATAAAGAGTGAATTTAAGCGATGAGACTATTAAACTTTTCACACTCAATGTCTTTGCTACTCTAATAAGAAGCAGACTCTTTGCTGAAATCTCTGAAAAACTTCAAAATCATTGTATTAGCTGGTTTAAACTGGGGTTACTACCTGCTATCCTCAAATAAAACAGAATGTAAGAATTTCTTCCATTCATAGCAAAATAATCTACTATTACGTTTTCTGGGGTACAAAGAAGCAGGATACCTTACCTCGACATGCCCACTGCTGGCACAGAGAAAGCAAACCACCCTAGGTGTTATAGGAATGGAGGTCAAGATACCCAAGCCTCCCATCTCCCACACATTCTCTGCTTCACAGTCCTCCTGTGGAGAGAGGGAGAAAGATCATCTATGAAAGCTTTACAATGATATAACTTTGGATAGAAAGTAAGGACCGAAACCCATTGCCGTGAGTCAATTCTGACTCACGGTGACCCTATACAAAAAGTATAAAATTCAGATGTCTATGTAATGATTCACATCCTCTTTCAAGTGACTAGGATGGAGGCCTGGTTTATGAAGAAGCTGGGGGTGGCAGTGGGGTTGGGGAGAACATTTAACAACTTGGGGACCAGTCAGGGGAATCCCATTATTTCTGTTTTACATGAGGAACCCTAGAGCAGCCAGCTGAGGCTCTCTAGTTTAATAAAAATCATGGAAAGAGTCTTATGAAGACTCTTTATAAGCGTTAATGGGGATTTTATCAGCTTATTCTAGTTGCAGTTTCCAATTTTTAAAAAATGTTCAGGCAATCTTTTCCACCTTCCCAAAATCCTAATTCTTGTAGATTCATTAGTGTTGAACCAATGCTTTTTCGTGTCATAATTCTTTGTGTATGCATTCTTTTCAGATGTATTAAACAAATTACAACAAAGCCCCCCCCCCAAAAGCATAAAATTAATAGTGACACCAAAAATGTCAAGAGTATTTCATTTTTGGTGAGTTCAAAAATAACTGCTATCTTAAAAAAATTTAATCTCCCACACAAACTATTAAAAGGCTTGCCTGCTCGTTTAATTCTTTTTAAATTTACTGCAAAAATGTAGTGGGATTGCATTTCTCTTAAGAGTTTTGCTGATTCAAGCAATCATTATGGTTTGCTGATTTCTATGTGAATGAATTATTTCCTCAATACTGTTCTCACCTAAATACAACTATTGCCCAGGACGGGTAGCCATGTTTCAGAGCTTATATTCTCCAGGCAGTTCAGAAACCATGCCTTCCCAACACTGACCAAAGCTCTAACGTGCCTGAAGGCACGTACTAACAGCAGTTCTTATCCATTCCTCCCTCCTTGCTTAGTGCTGACTTCCCTTTTTTTCAATAACTTCAGTGACATCATTTTCCTTATTTAAAGTCCATGACATTCAATATACTATATGGTCACTTAACACCTTTACCTTAAAGTCCACTCTGATCCTGTGGACTCCATCTGCTGGGATTTTTTGCTTAGAACTAGTGCCATTGGAGAGAGTGCTGAGGATATTCAAAGTGCCTGCATTCTCCTGCTTATTGACTGGAGGTGGTTTTTCCTAAGGAGACACAAGATGGCTAAAGAACAAAAGCCCATCCCACTAGCCTTCATATTTGCAACAGACAATAAAGCAAATAGTATCTTATTAATACATCTGAAAAGGTTTCCAACTTAAGTATCCTATAGCAACAGAGAAGGGATCTTCAGAAAATTCTTAAGGACTTTTCTCTCTCTACCCATAATAAAAAAAATAGACACAAGGAAGCGGGATTGTTAGAGACAGTATTACCAAAGGATATTATGGGTAAAAATACAACTATGCCAAGCGGCCTGCAGTATAAGCACATTCTTGAGCTAGAACATATAGAGTCTTAAAGGCAAAGCAATGAGGGGAAAGAGACAAAAAAACAAATGTCTGGCTAAAGCTGAAACCTGAATTTTGTTGATTAATTTGAAGAAATTCCACTGCTATCTACATGAAAGCAGGATTGCGGTTTCATTCACTCAATCACGTAAACATCAAGGAAAAGGCTATTTTTCTACAGAATAGAATAACATCCTTAGGAAAGGGCAGAGAAACAAAGGTCTCCTCACCTTTTCTTTTGGTTTTTGTTTTACAGGGATACTTGGGCGGGGAGCCACTTTCTTCTGCTTGCTTTGCTCTGGACCTAAAAAATTGAAAACAAATTTAAGTCAGATGCTACGGAACTTCCAGTCGATGCTAAATAACAATGGCTGCTTTAGCAATGATCGACCTGTGAAGAAAGGTGCTTTAGGGGGAAAAAAAAACTATTTAAACTCGAGGGTATGAATAGGAAATTAAGACAATAGCTCCAATTTGACAGGTGTTTTACTTCTATTTATTTATTATTACTTCATAGTTAAAAAGAGAGCTAATTTTCTTGAGCCCAAGGCTTAACATTATACATTTCAGGTTTCCAAAGCCTGTTTGTTTCAGACATCAGCGCTTTTCCGCTGGGACGTCCTTCTGGCCTTCCTCACTCACCTGATTCCGGCGGTGGAGGCTGCTTTTTCTTGGGCTCACTAGGAGTGGACCTGGGAACTTCTTTTTTCAGTGGTCCTGTGCTTGGCGGCTGTGGGGGGGTAACTGGTGCTGGCTGAGAGACCTGTTTGCTGGACTTCCTGGAAGCTGGGGTGGTGACTTGTTTGGATTCGGGCCCTGGGACAGACATACTTCCATCTTCACTCTTCTCCTCAGTGGGCTTTCGTGGGGGAGGCTCACTGCCGCTCTTCTTTGGGGCAGGATCCTCTCTTGTTGATGGGGTAGGTTTCTGACTGGAGTCCACTACGTTCTTCACAACATTGCTCTCTTTCTTTTCACTGGTCTTAGACTTTTTCTCTTTCTTTTTCACAGCTAGGAAAAACAAACAAACAAGAAAAGATCATCTACCCCATAAGTAACAGAAAAATTTCATTTAAAATAGAAGCACAGGAATGTAATATAATGTTATTTCCAGTTTCCTGAGGCTAAAGTTGGTGCTGAGAGGCTCAAGAAAGTTAATGCCAAATCGATCTGGTGAAATAGGTATACGTCCACTGGTCACGGAAACGGAACACTCTAAATTTTACATGAATTAAAAAAACTCTTTATTATGGAAATTTTCAAACATACTCCAAAATAAAGGGAGTAGTAAAATGAACTGCCATGCACCTATCACCTAGCTTCAGAAACCATCGACTTCCTGGGAAAGAGCAGTATGTTTTAAAAAACGAGTGTTCTCTTTACATTGGATGTCCACAACTCTACGGCATTAAAGCAAAAAGCATTTTTACCACACTACCTTTAGCTTGTTTCTGAAGGTAGGCTTTCGAAGGCATCCACTGTAGATTCTGGCATTTTCTCATCCTAGGATAACAAGGATAAGCCATAAAATAAATTACATTTAGAAGGAAGAGTCTGAAACAAGTGTGAATTTAACAGTTGAAAAAGGAGACAGCTCATTATTCAGATTAAATCTGAGACTTTGATCCTTGGATCAGCTCTTTTGCCTACCTTTAGTCTAAAAGGAGCAAACATCAAACTGTTTTTCAAATCGGAGTCATATTTCCTGTAACCAGTCCTGACCACGAAAGTCTAGTACCACACAATGGTCGTCAGGATTTTCTGTGGTCCAGTCAGCACTTGTTCCCTTATGATGAATATTCACATAAGAACCTGAATGCAGAATGGACTCAAATTGCCCAACGAGTCCTTTGTTTGCCACTACTGGACTACAGTCCTACCTCATAGATTTCATGTGTATTTCACCCCTCACTTTATATTTAGTGAGACTCAATTTAAAGCCTAAAAATTGAACTGAAAAAAAAAAAAAAAATGCACTGAATCCACTTCAACTCTAAATTTAGCACACTTTTATCTTGCTCACATGTACCTTTTTGCTGATCTGTGAATTGCCTTACTTCTTCCCACTGAAGGGACTGAGACAAGATTCTCGCTTAAGGCCACATAAAGCCAAAACACATAATTAGTAAACGTCTGCCTTGAGCACTGTGCTCTTTTAAAGAACTATCTAGCGGTATACGGGATCACGCTGACAACAGCAAACTTAAAACATCAGAGAGGAAGCTTAAGGGATGGTGGGTTTATGTTAACGGGGAGGAAAATTAAGAAAACGAAGGTGAGAATGATTGCACAACTTGAAGAATGTAATCAACGTCACTGAATCGCACACGTAAAAATTGAACTGCTATATGTTTTGCTGTGTATATTTTCAACAAAGACAAAAAATTGAATAATTAAAAAAAAACCCCAAAGCACAGAACTACTTATTGTTTCCTAGAAGCTGTTTCCCCTGAAGTAAATAACAGTATTTCTCCCAACTATGCTTTCTAAATCCCTTTCATGTCCATTCGTTCAGCGGGTATCTACTGATTGATAACATCTACTCCTGTGCCAGGCACTATGTGAGATGCCGCATCACCAAAACTTCTGCGTATGCAGCTCTCTTGATCCATTTTTAAACAAATCACCCCAGGTGGCAGAAAGAACACCCACAAACTGACTATAACATGGGGGAGGAAAGGTAAAACAATAAAAAATTCCATGTCAAGTGACAATATGCACGAAAATATTTTGGAAGAATACTGAGAGGGCAGAGCAGCTTATGTAAGATATTTTTAATATATTCTGGAAGCCACACAGATAAAAAGGACTTATTAGTCGACCCAAAAAATATGTCTAAATTTGTCAGTTTTTAAGTAGAAGCCCTCCAGAGCCACACTGTCCAATATAATAAAACTAAAATTAAACCAAATTTAAAATTTAGTCTCTCAGTCACACTAACCACATTCCAAGCTCTCAACAGCCACATCTGGCTACATTTCCATCAATGCAGAAAGTTCTATTGAACAGCACTGTTCCAGAATATTTCTTATTTAAGCATAGCCCAAACCTAGCCACATCAAAACATCCAGCCCTGCAACTAGCAATTTCAGGAAATTCAATACACCATATTCAGTATTCTGATGCATCTCTGCAACGAACCAGGGATAAATAACCTTCATGGCGGAGAGGGCAACACCTCAGAGTAAGACACCCACTCACTTGCAGCACTGCTTCTTTATATTGCGGCCACCAAACTTGGGCTTGTCTAAGCAATTAGTACAAACACCACAGTCCTCAGGCACCTGGCAGCCAGAACACTGCCCACACCGCCTTGATCGCCGTCCTTTCTTTACTGGAGGTTCCTGAGGCGCCTTGTTTCTGGTGACAGGTTTAATTGGTTTGATGGGTGGAGCAAGAGGTTCAGCATCTTCTGAGCCAGCAACTGATGACTTGTCTGTCAAAAGAATGTGCCATTAGTTCTGAGGGAGTATCTCTAATCCCTCCTTGAGAGCAGAGAGGGAGAACCTCAAGACCTGTTTGTATTATTCTATACGTTCAAACCTTGTTTTAATTGGGACTCCAAAATGAAATACATTGTAATAAAATATTCATATGCAGCAACACTCAGAAGCCTGAGTGTTCACCTGAAAACTCCGATGTGTGTTTTAATTATTTAAATGTTTTAGAATGCATATTACTTGCAGTTTGATGAAAGCAAAAATCTGAACACAGAAAACAAAGCACAGTCTAACCTAAAATCAAGAATATGAACTGAATGCCTCTAGAAGTTCTCTAGACCTCTAAATTCTATATGAGCAGCTACCCAGCATTTCAGAACTATATGGTGGCCATGAGAACGTACCTCACAGCCCTCCAACTACAGGACGCGTAACTAACCAAGGGCCCCAGCTGCTGCACAACAGGGAAACTAAGATAGGCCTATTCCTGACACAAGGCTCCTCTGACAACCAGTTTTGGCTTAAGGGCTCCCCAGTGGCCTTGCTAAACCTTCTTTCCACTGCATGACAATCTGGAATGCTTCCACCCAATCTTCCTTCCCTCAGGGCAGACTTGTAACACAGTCTGAAAGGTCCCCACCCCTCATCGGCTCTCACAGGTATTTTCTCTAATAAAATCCTTGCACATTTAATCTTATCTCGCCATCTGCTTTTCGGAGGACCCAGACTAATATATATTGTTATGAAGAACCTACTGGGCATCCCTGAATGATCGGCAAACAAATCAAATGTCTGCTCAGACTCCAAGGCCGCCATCTCTAACCTACCGTCATTCCCCATGGAAGACAGAATCTTTTCCCGTTCTTCCCATGGTAAGGCACTCAGGGTGGGCATGTCATCAGGAAATACAGCTCGTTTTCGGCCAAGGGCAACAGCAGCTCTTCTGCAGACATGTTTAATCCGGGGTCCTCGCACAGAAGTCTCTGATGAATCGCTTTCTTGACCCTGAATACAAGGTAAGCAAATAACAAACAATAAAACCATACATGTTGCAATATAATTAAATGAAGCCAAGGCATAGCTGGTTAACTTATCATGATCTAGAATCAAAACCACACTACACTAGTACATACCAGCTGATTGGCCATATCAATACAGCAAAAGCAATTATTTCTGTATCCTAAAATTGGCAGCAAATAAGGCTTCTAATTAAAAGAAAACAACTACGCTTTTACTTCCAATTACATACTTCTTACAATTCCCCTCAAAATTCAAGCTGCCAATCTACATCATCAAAAAGTTCAGTCTGGTATAAACAGGGCTTATCTAACCACAGGCTATGTCTTACATTTTCCTCAACAACAGAGAAGGGGAAAGGACCTATCAATGGGAGTATAAAAGGTCATGCCCCATATTTTAAAGAGCTGCTGCTCCTATTACTATGAGGCTAACCAAAACACACCCAAAGAAAAACATCTCTCAACTGGTGGATCTACTACATGCAAACATAGCCTAGGCCAAATGACATTAAAAACCTAAGTTTGTGGCCACATGATATGTTGGTATAAATACACATTTATTACATGAGCATTTTTTAAAAGTACCTAAAAATCGGTGCATTTTCCCAGAAAACTCTAATGCCTAGCTCTGCTAAGGCCACATTGTTCTTTGAAAAAAATCTGTCTTAACTTACTGACTTCTTAGATAACTATCAACTTAACTAACTAACTTCTACAGCTTTCCTGTCTCCCAGCTTCTAAGGGCTTGCATTTTGGTATTCTGCAAATACCTATTACCTAGTGCTCTCATCACTCCCTAATCAGAGGAAGAGAATGTTTCCCTCCAGTTTTCTATTTTATCAGGGATAATAAAACAATCTGACCATAACAATAACCAAAACCTAAAACCCAATACCATTGAGTTGGTTCCTACTCATACCAACTCAACCGGACAGAGGAGAACTGCCCCATAGGGTTTCCAGGCTGTAAATCTTTATGGAAGCAGACTGCCACGTCTTTCTCCCGATGAGTGGCTGGTGGGTTGGAACTGCCGACTTTTTGGTTAGCAGCAGAGTGCTTTTAACCACTGCACAACAAAACACCTTCTAAATTAAATCATAGATTTCATTACACCAAGCCCATTAAGTACAAACAGCTCAGCATCCTCTATAATATGACCCTGACCTACCTTCAGTCTTCAGTCACCGCTTTCCTGTGTGTACCAATCCAGCTACTCCCTGTTCCTCAAGCATGTTTTACTTTTCCACCTCTACCCACACTGTTCCCTCTACTTACAATGTTCTCCCCTGGCATTTTCTACCTATCAAAACCCTACTGGTCCCTAAAGGACCACTGCAAATGCCATTATCTCCATTGTACTTTTCCTAATCCCCATAACTGGATGTAACTGAAACACTTAGCCTAGGACTTGCCCATAAAAGAAACTCAGTAAACTTGACTTTAATACGCAAGGTAGAAAATATTACCTGTGCTTTGGGTTGGTCAGTTTGCTTAAGACTCTTACTCTTCTCAATCTTGCAGAGCTGGGCTTTGGCCTTTTTTAGGAGGCTGGCAACCCTCTTGTCAGTCATTGGAAGCTTGTCTGCCTGAGCCAACATGGAGCCTATGGAGGAAGTGGAATGTTTAACAGTGCTAGATGAAGGAGTGGAAAGGCAGAGGGTTTTCTCCTTCTCCAGGGATGGGGCAGTTGGGCCGAGGTCCAAGTTGGTTTTTTCCAGATTTCCTCTCCCTTTCTTTATAAGTATTTTGGTTTTGACAGCTGTTGTATCCCCAAGAGTCACAGAAGCAATATCAGTCCCAGAATCAAGTGATGAAGACTTCTTCCGCCCTGTTGTTTTTTTGGCAGAAGATGAAGTGGCAACATCTTCACCAACAAGAACCTTCTCTTTGGAAACCCTACCCACAGGATACAAAGCAGGACTACTCTGAATTTCTGATCCCTTTTTTCTTTTCTCTTTCCTTGACTCCCGCTTATTTTCTTTTTCTCTCTCCCGGTCTCTCTCTCTACTCTTGTCCTTCTCCACGCTCTTATCAGCATCTCGATCTTTGGACAGTTCCTCAGGGGCCTTGTCTTTATTTCTCCCTCTTTCCGTCTGAGAGCCTGGGGTAAACCAAGGGAAGAGAGGAGTAGGACTGCTTGATGAAAATGGCTCTGCTGGAGCACTAGTCTGCTTCCTTGGTCTCTGATTTTTCTCTGCAGATTCCCCAGACTGAGTCAGGGAATGAGAAGGGAAAGTAAAAGTTGGGTTTAAGGCACTAGTGGCAAGAGGACTAACAGAAATGCTTAATGAGGAAGAGACAGAAGACGGTGGGGTGAGAGGTGATAGCTCAGAAGTACTAAGCCTTCCACTTCTTGTCCTCATGGAGTGAGAAGGAGATCTTGGTTCAGATCGAATAGGGCTAAACACTTTTCTTTTCCTTTTTCTATTAGATACTCCTGAAGATGTTCCAGCAGAATTTCGATTACCAGGCAAGGTTACAGACTCAAATATTCTAGAGTGAGCCTCACTTGGAGTAAATCTTGGAGCTCTCAGAAGAGGGCTCCTTTTGTGCATATCAAACCTAGTTCCAGAATGGAGTGGTGAAAACAATCGGGCTGAAGCAGCAGTACCAGATGTAGAAAAACCAGATGCGAAGCCAACATCCTCAGGAGTCAGCGGAGGGGGTCGGAAATTATCAAATATGGGTTTGCGAATGAGACCTTCTTTGGCATACTTTGCTGAGGAAAAGTATTGTGGCTCTGACCTAGAATGCTTCAAAGAAGTCCACCTAAATGTTGGTTCTCGCAAAATAGATTTTCGCTTCTCTTGCATGGGAGCAGCAGAAGCAGGCAAAAATGGTGATGCTAAGGGGATTGTTGGAGGCATAAGCCAAGGTGTGTGGTCAGAGATACTGGAGGCTGGCTGCAGTGGTGGGGGTGGAGTGAGCAGAGGTGGAGGTGGAGAGGAGGAGGTCTGCTGCTGGGGGGCGCTTTGTAGAGTCGATAATTTTTTAGTTGTTCTAGATCCAAAACTTCTTTCTGACACTGAATACCTTCTGCTTCTCCTATCGTTACTATCATTTTCTGGGGACTGGGAAATAGGCAGTGGAGTATGAACTTCAGGGGTGTTGCTCCGCTCTTCAGGAAGTACCTGAATCTCCTCAGAGGCCTGAGAGTCTGTGGAGGTATCGACACTGGGGCTACTAGATCGGGAGGAATCAGAGGACAGCTGAGAGGAGTGCTGAGAAGCTGCGCTTGACTTTTCAGAAGATCCACAGGATGCGGCACTGAATCTACTGTTCGGGGTAGACTCGAGTCGGGCGATTTTAATCGGTGGGTCATAGTCCTCATCCTCTATAAATCGACGAGGGGTTTTAATGATCCGTGAGGAGATAGCACTGACAACAGGCATGATGAACTGTCGAATATTTTTGACCTGTGTTTTCACTTTTCTTCCTTGCAGCTGAGCTGCTTCTTTTTCAATTTTCTTTTGAGCCCCCTTTTTTGCCCTTTGCAAGAGTTGCTTAGCAATTGTTGCATCTGTCCTTTTTGAAGAAGGAATAATCCTAACTGGCTTAATCCTTCGAGGGCTTTGTCTGACAACTGTCTTATCTTCTTTTGTAAGCGGAGGTGTACCTTCCTTGTCTTTCCGGACCTTCTGAGGCTTCTCCAGTTCAGAGTTAATGAGGAGACCTGAAGGGGTCTTTACCCTCTCTGTTGATGGAGGCCTTCCTCGCCGGCGTACAATCTGCACCCCCTTCCTTCCTATTTGAAGCTTCCCTGTCTTAAATTTAGACTTGAGAGGAGAGAGTTTACCTGCTCTTAATTTTTTAATCTTTGTGGCTTGCTGAAATGTAGCAGAAGGTGTCCGTTTAATTTTTTTCAGGCTATCTTCTTTATTTCCCTTTGGTAACTCTGAAATGTCCTTTCCGTGTGTTATTTTGATTTTTACTCCAGGGAAGGTGGGAGGTCTTCCTCTCTTCTTTTCTATACTTTTAGAATCTTTCTTCTTGATTTTATCTCCAGATTTGGTCTCTGATTTATTTAGAGGGGAAAATACAGCTGGATCTGAGAGGATAGCTGAATTTCGGTCAGAGCCACTTCTAGGTCTCCCACGAGGTTTTCGAGGACTAGTTTTAACTGTGTATAGAAATTAAACAATGAAGAGCATATATTTAGCTGTATGGTTCAGGTCTTAACTAAGCTGAATATAATTTAGCACAAGCCATTTTGTACTGAACTCTACTTGGGTCTAATGAGGCAATAAAACATCTTATGTTTGGATTCTTTTCACCAAAAACTTATCTCAAAGAAATCAAGTAAATAACACTCTACTTAAAAGAATGTTTATTTACTTTTTTGATATGCAAATCAATGCAATAATAAAGATTTTTAATTGAGTAATTAATCTACAAAACTGATTCTGCAACTTTAGCTGAGCAAGAAGTTTTTTCTGAATTGAAAATAATACATATTTAGAAAAAAAATCTGTGCTACCTTTCCATATCTAGCCACCAAGATTAACATTTAAGAACATGAGAACATATTTATAGTAAGTCATCGTACCACTTGAATTCAGAATTTTGGCTTTGAATAAATTTGAACAAGGAGCTATGTAGCTTCAATCAATAATATATCAACTCCCATAGGAAAAGGATCTTGGGCAGCTTGGCCTCTTGTATTTCCAATCTGTTTTACCAAAGTGCAAAGAAAGTTTTACTGAATAGAAAAGTTCATGAGAGATCAGAATAAGTTCATTGGGCTCTACAGCATGTGAACTCATCAGGGAAGTGACATGATGTGCTCATTAGTCTCCACTCCTACCTACAGGTCCTTGAAGTAGTTAGCCCAAATTACAGAATTGATTTCTAGCCCAAATTACAGAAGCGATTTCAACTTACTAGACGTCAAGAGTGAATTGACAATTTACTAAATCAGATCTCTTCTACTCCAAATAAAAGGAATTTTCCAATTTATAAATCAGCTGTTTAACAAGAGATTTAAAACAAGACTTTCCATAAAACGTTTTGTATAATTTTTTTTTAAGTATTACGCGTGCCCGTTCTATCATATCTTCTCTTCCCTCTTTACTTTTCAATGTTTCATGATTCACTGTTGTTCTGAAATGAACATCTCCCCTAACAGACACCAAAAGAGATTTATGCCTTTATGATGGCTATTTAGACTAAAGAACCAACCTCCTAACAAAACAGAAATCAACCCAGGTCTTATCGATGAGCTTTCTAAATATAAAGGCTTTCCTCATCAATTATGAGATTTCCCAAATAGATTAAGGATTCACAAATCCATTCTAATTACAACAAAAGTAATGGGCTAGGAGACAGCACAGAAACTATGGTTCATTTCTTAAATAATAAAGCATATTCAGATGGTTTCAATTTTATAAAAATGAGACAACATTCAAGGTAGACCGACAACCAAGAAAAAAAACTTAAGAAAAAACCATCATGAAAAACTTGTCAATTAACAAAATGAATCTCCTAGTCAGAAGCGCATCACAAGGTTCCTTGTCATTGTAGTAGACCTGAACCTGGCCACTCAGAGGGCTTTATCAATTCTGAAAACCTCTCTTATCCAACCTTTAAAAGAAGCATTTGGTGGATAATTAGAAAAAGCAGAACAGAGTTCCAGTTCTGCTACTAACTTTCATAATCCACTACATTCAAAGAACTCACAAATCAGCTATAAGTAAGTGCTCATCATATATTTTCTGTCATCTATAAATGAAGGGTTAGACCAGATGATCCCTAAAGCCACTTTCTGACATGAAGTTTTAAAATTTCATCACATCTTAAAGAGAACATTGCTACTGTCTAAACAGCACAAATACTGTTTATTGGCTAATGCCGCCCAACTAGAGTGGCAATACCACCACAATTTGGGAAAAGAAAAATTGTCAACTTACATGTTCGAATTAGATTACTATAAAAAATATATATATATACATATAACATATGATGATACTTTTCGAATGAAATCCAAATGCTAGCAAACATCAGAAACTAAGTCAATGTCAAAGAGCAAAAGCACAGCTAACAATGTTCAACACGATTATTTCTCCCTGTAAAGTTAAAGAAGTCCAAACGGCAGCACAGATGGGGAGGATATTTTCCACCAAAAGGGCTCTAGTCCTTTCCTACACAGAACCAAATTCTGCAAACCATTAAATGTTATTTCCACTGAGAATCTTCTCTTAGGAAACTGCTTGTAAGTCCAGAATTTCAAGACATTCTTGTTATTTTGTTGATGAGAACAATGACAAATACTGCTAACAAATGGCAACAATCCCATTATCATTTTTATTTTCTTTATTTAAAACAGCCTTTCAAAAGATCAGGTAAACAGTTTCATATAATGCCAACGTTTTGTTCTTAGTTCTTTGAAAATAGTAGACCAAATTTCCTCTGTAAAAAATAATGGCTGAATTATTCCCAAAGGCACATATGCCACCTTATAATGTAAAATATGTAACTCCGGGGATAGTTTTAATAAGTTATCTTCAGCTTGCCCACCAAGTTTCCCAATCATTCAGTGGAAACCTACCTCCCATGATACAAGTGGTTGCCAGAGAAATACACCAAAGAATAAACCAAATGTGGCCTGACAAAGAGTCCCACAGAGAAGTCCAATTCATAAGTCATTTCCTATTTAGTGTGAGGGAAAGAGAATCATGTACAAAAACCCCCAGTATCTTAGATCATCCTTTGCATGCAAAGAAGGCAAGGGGAAGTCACAAATCACCTCACAAATAAAACGTGAAGGCATCACGAGCGTAACTGGCCATACCTGAAGGAGACCTTGTGGGACTTCGCACTCTGACTTCTTCATCTGAGCCAAAACCTAAGAACTGCTCATCCTACAACAAAGGAAAATTATTTTAAAATCAGAAGCAAAAATACTAATCTGAACATACCCCAAAGAAATGCCCAGAGGGGACACAAGTGAATCTGGAAAACTGGCCTCTATATATTAATCATCATCATTCAAATGGATGCTATAAAATAAATTGACCCAGCCATACAGCTTCATTATGGACAAACAGGAGCTGTGAATAACTGAACAATGCATTGGAATGTCATCTTTGGTGCATCGTACACAGGGTGTAGTCCTAAATTTCAAAGTAGGTACAGCCCAAAACAATTAAACAATGACTTAAATTTAGGTAAGCAAATCAGTACAGTGGCAGAATTACACAGCCCCAATAAAACAAACATGCTTTTCAACAAATATTAAGTCTACAGACATCACAAATAACATAAACAATATCATAATCTATTGCCTACTAAATATTAATAGAGACTGAAAGTGCCATAACTGTCAGTTCCTTAACTCAGGAATTGACCTTTAGATGTGATTTCTGTACATTTGAGATTCAAAGATTCTCAATATGCACTTTGTAGCATAATTCTTAAATGCCCTGTGATAAGAGACTTAATGGTGGGCAGCAGTATTTGTGAAAGGGATCCTGAATTGACCATATACAGGGTGAAATCCTATCACTAACAACTCAGGAAAACATTTTCTTTTCACTTACATTTGGAAGAGACAAAAGGCAAAAAAACTTCTCCTTACCTCTAACTTTTATCTTGTCCTTTAAAAAAAACTACTAATGATTCATTTAACCTACTTGGGACAAGTTCTCAAGAAAGATGGTCTATTTAAACAAACTGATTAATAGAAATACACTCGCTCGGAGACTAAGAGTTCGTTCCAGGGCAAGAGACAAAACTCACACAAAGTAAGAACAAAATGAGGAATAAAGGACAGATTTTCTTGACCCTCCAATTTATACCGATAGGCAGGCCCCAGCCTGAGTTCCCATGATCAAAGCACCAAAAGTCTCCTTTCAAGAACTGAGACCACATGTATAGACAACGACATCTGCACATTTTCTGTTATCTCCCCAGTTAGTCTAAAGGTGGAGTTAGGTGCAAATCTGTTTAAATTTCAACCAGGAAAATATTAAAAGCGAAATGTAGACTCTGAGCACGTTCATCTCCTAAATTGAAATGCCTTTGAGGAGCACAAAAAATTGTGAAAAAAGTCTTTGTATACTATGGAACTAAGAGACAATTCCCATCAGGAGCCAAAAAGGGCTTTGCTCTGAGATTGCTAAAATTACTGAAGTATTGAACTATTAAAAAAAAGTTGAAATTCTCCTCTTCTAAGAGATTTGTTTGAAAAAATACTATAATTCTAAAAAATGTTAGCCTAGTACATCTACAATAAACCTACATTTAGGAAATACATACTAGAGTACTTCCTAGAGTCTCCACTTTCATAACATTTAAAGTAAATTCTGAAAATGTTCACCTCTTCATCTTAATTAAAACAAGTTGGACATAATCTAAAACTTGTGGGGCTTAGCCCCAAATATATTTCAGGAATGATTTTCAGGGTTTACACTTTAGGCTATAACATTACCAAAAAAAAAAAAAGTAGTAGCTAAAACTCAAAAGATATCATAAATCCAAAATCCTATCACAGTAATGGAAATCCCAATTTGGGAAAACTGTACTTTTCAGCAGGAAGAAAAAAAAAAAAGACATATAAAATAGTAATCGTAAAATGTACTGAGAAAAAAGCAGATCAATAAATAGGCAACGGTAAACTACCTCAAATGCTTTAAAAAAAAAAAATTCCTGGAATCTTAGAATTTTAGAGGGGGCCAGGCCAATCCTCTCGTTTGCTGCCTTGGGACACCACCAAGGAGAGTGGTAGATCAGCAGAGGGAAGGGCTAGTTTAGGGTCTCAGCTCTAGCACTTGCAAGTTACATGATCTCAGACAAGTCACTTACTATTGCTGTATCTCAATTTATTTGCTAGGGTGTGGTAAGGAATAAATGAGGTAATTTACATAAAATCACTTGGAAAACTGAAAAGCAACATACACGTAGTGGTTGTTATTACTGTTGTGGCTGAAGAAGCTGAAGCTCTAAGAGGCCAAATGAGCCACCCAAGATCTTACAGGTAGCTACAAAGAACCTATTTACCTAAACTTGGATGTATTAATGACCTTGCTAACATAATAGTTACTATTTAAAACTAGAAAAAAATATTTAAAGGCATCCAATAAACCACCTGTAGTTTAAAAATATATATATATTCTTTCAGCTACTACTAAGTAGTAACATCATGCTCCTGCTCAGATACCTCACGTTTCTGTTCATTCTTTCCCACATTATCCCTCATGGAACAACCTGTTAATCTATGCATTTCACGAAGACATCTGGGGACTTCCCAACACTTACCAGGGAAATCAACATTGCTGAATGCATAGCATTTTGTGCTCCAAGTGCCACAATGACAATTCAAGCAACTACACATACAATAACCAACAGGTAAGGTAACCAACAGGTGAAGTAATGAAAGATTATTTTTAAAAGAAATATAAGAGATAAACACTGCTATGCTCATTATCAGCAACCTTAGTAGGTCACATTTCCATATTTCAAACTTCCACAAAATGTAACTATACCGCCCTACTCTGATGTGCTCCAGAAGAGCAGAGTATGGCTGAACTGTCAAGCAGTAATTAACTCTGCCAATGCTTAAAGTGTGCGAATAGTTTTCAAAATGACCGAAAACATTAACACTTTTCCCTTCTGGCCTTGAAAGAAAAGAATGAGCGGTCAAAGGGAACTACACTTCTACCCAAGAATTTTCTCTTCATTTGAAATATCTGTTGACTTCTTGAAGCATGGTTTAAAAAAAAAAAGTATCCGTTGTTTAAAGAATCCAGGCAGTTGAGCGCCCCCCCCCAAAAAAAAGGCCATCATTGTTACGTCCAAAAGCATCAGTCTTCTAACTCTGAACTTCCAATTCAACATTAAAAAAGTTAATTCTGACTCACAACAATCCTGTAGGACAGAGTAGAACTGCCCCACAGGGTTTCCAAGGAGCAGGTGGTAGATTTGAACTGTTGATGTTTTGGTTTGCAGGCGTTACTCTTAACCACTGCGCCACCAGGGCTCCAATTCAACATAAAACCAAAAAACACCAAACCCGTTGCCATCGAGCTGATTCCAACTCATAGTCACCCTACAGGACAGAGCAAAGCTGCCCCACAGGGTTTCCAGGGAGCGCCTGGTGGATTCGAACTGCTGACCTATAAGGTCCCCCCAAAATTTAAGGAAGGGCAAACTGAGAAAGCACTGGGAAAGAATGCTGCATGGGGGTGCTGAACAGAAGTCCTTTCTGTTGCACACACTGCACAGGCTTTTCATCTCCCTCCCTTGAAACACGCAGGGTCTCTGGAAGATGTAACAGGGTAACTGCTGGCTTCCCAAAGATTTAGATTTGCCTAGGAAAAAAAAACCTACAGAAAAACGTCTACAAAAAAGACAAAAGAAGCTGCAATTAAATCCATGCCTGGTACCGTGGCATCATAAGCCTGGGCAGCCCTCAGGAGAGAGTACAAGAAACATCATGCTTCACAGACCAGGTGTTCCTGGGAACCGGGCCCAGACAGCCACTCATCACACATACTTTCCCTCTTAATATGGCCTTCTCTGATGAGCACAGCATTCCAAGACAGAGCACAGACAAGAGCCATCAAACCTATTCTCCCCAAACAGTGAGAGACAAGATCGCCAAGTTTTCAACACCTTCCTACCTTCAAAAACAGAAAAATACCCTTGCTAAGCAGAGCACTGTATGATACTGTTAAATCATACTTAGCTTCCAGTGATTAAGGCTACAATGAAGCTACCTAATGTCACTTCTTAAGTGAAACCCAATTGTAAAAATAATAAATCTGTAGAACTTTTCTTAATTACTCCCACCCCTAACTAGGGTAGCCAGCCATCTAAGAATGTCCAAGCATGCCTTTACCAGTAAATTCTACTTTATTCATAAATATCTTAACATTTGAGGATTTTTATTTTAACGGCAGAATTTATTTATAAGAGATGAGCAATAGGAGTATTTTTTCACAAGAGAATCAAAGTGAACTCAAAAGTATTACAGATAATATGTTTACATGCAAAATATAATGAAGACATTTTAGAAAAATACATGAAATTTTGTCTTCCAAGGAATTATGTACTCTGAGGACAACTTTTCAAATAAAGCATTATTTCATTTTCTTGTTCACTCATTCATAAAACATTTATATGCTTGTTACAGGGCTACATGTTCCCAGATGCAAAGATGAGTAAAACATGAGTCCTTCTCCAAAGAAGTAGCTAAGGAAAAGACAGGCAGGCGCACAATTTCAGCCTTCCTTCTAAACACCAAATTCACATTAAAACGTCACTAAAAGATAAAATACTATGTAATAAATATTCTGGAATTTTTAAAAAGTTGCTTAAATACTGAAATAATTCATCTGCCTCATATTAGTATTTGGTTTGTGGAGGAGAAATATTCAACAAATGCCAAAATATTCATTCAAAGGATGGCAAGTTGTATTTCCATCCCTCAGGATTATAACCAGGCACCACTCTAGCGTTAGAAATCAGAGAGTTTAAGTAATCGAGACTTAAACCATCTGCAGTGATTAGATGTGACATGGTTCCTAGTAATACCGGTGACCTGATAAAGTTCAACTGATAGACCTCAACTCCCTTTCCTCCCCATTCCTAACTAAGATAAGTAGATTTTAGTTTCTCCCTTAGATTCTTCCCAACTTACCATACAAAACCAAACCCATTGCCGTTGCCATGGAGTCAATTCTGATTCATAGTGGCCCTACAGGACAGAGAACTGCCCCAGAGGGTTTCCAAGGCTGTAATCTTCACGAAAGCAGACTGCTGCATCTTTCTCCCATGGAGCGGCTAGTGGGTTCAAACTCACCAGTACTCCTTCCAACTTACCATGAGAAAAAAAAACCAAACCCGTTGCCATCAAGTGGATTCTGACACACAGCGACCCCATAGGGCAGAGCAGAACTGCCCCACAGGGTTTCCAAGGAGTGCCGAGGATTCAAACTGCCGACCTTTTGGTTAGCAGCCACATAGCTCTTAGCCACTACGCTACCAGGGTTTCCCAACCTACCATAAACCTACCATAGTCAGAGCAAAAACCACTCACCTGAAGTTCTTCACCTCCCAGGCTAAGGTGAAGGTTCCAAAGCTACTTTGAAAACTCCTCTATTAACAAGCTCAGCCACTCCTGGCCTCACATGAACAAAGCCCAGGATGACTCTGCTCATACTCTTCTATCAAGAGACTCCTCAGCACTTCAGAGCACTTAAGTGGTAAATATCTCAAATATGCCCAGCTTTAGAAGCCGTATCGTAGCACTCTCTCTCCAAAATCTTCAGTCTTGGAGTTTGAAAAATCAAATTCTTTCAACTACAAAGGTTTTCCGACGAATCAAGTGAAAATAACATCAATAACTATAAAAGAAGAAGAAGAAAAAAAAAACCCATTGCCATCAATTCTGACTCACAGCGACCCTGTAGGACAGAGCTGAACTGCTCATCGGGTTTCCAAGGAGCGGCTGGTAGATTCGAACTGCCTGTCTTTTGGTTCGCAGCCTGAGCTCTTAACCACTGGTGCCACCTCTTTCATTTGAAGGCTTTTAATTTTTGGTGTCATCATACATAGTTCTACCATATGAGGAGGCCACAGGAGAACTAAGAGAATTACTACGAACAATTAAATTTGAAGAAACATTTAGGAGGCATATTGTACATCTCAGCAGCTACAGTTAAAAAAGAGTAACACTTCCCCTTTGGGAACTGATTCCACAGTTAGTTATCACTTCTGCTGGCATATTTCCGTTTGTGTCTACTGCTACAAGCTCTTGATGTTGCATTTGAATGACACACACACATAATTACTAGTATTTAATTAGCAGAAGGGATTTTAAAAATGTGTTTACATGTTTGTCTCCTTCTCTAGGGTGCGTGCTCTTTGAGGATAGGGACAATTTCCTTATTCATTTTTGTATTCCTAGTATCTGGCACAAACTTGGCACCCAATAAATGTTTGTAAGTTGAAAGTAAAGGAAATGCAATCCACTAATTGTTTAAAAAGCATTAAGTACTTACTGTGGTAATAGCACTGTAGTGGAAAATACTGGTGGACTCCAAAAAATTAGACAATAGGCGGTCTACTTGGAAGACCGCATATTCAGGTGGGGAGACAGAATCAGCCAATTCATTCATTCATTCATTCATTGAAATATGTGAGCCTATAACTGGGTTAAGGAGTCCTGGTGGCACAACGGTTACCATTTTGTCTGCTAACCAAAAGTTTGGTCGTTCGAACCCACCTAGTGGCTCTAAGGGAGAAAGACCTGGCAGTCAGCTCCCATAGGTTACAGTCTAGAAAACCCTATGGGACAGTTCTACTCTGTCACGTGGGATTGCTATGAGTCAAAATGAACTTAATGGCACTCAGCAAAAGCTGGCTTCTGCCTTCAAGGACCTGCCAGCCTGTTTAGGGAAGAGATGAGTAAATTAACGCAACACAGTTGTTGCCTTTTATGCTAGAGGAACGTATAAGGGGACACAGCAGTAAGACAACTAACCGAGGCATGGAGAAAGGATCAGGAAAGCCATCGCACAGACAATGAAAACTTAATCTAATTTTTGAAGGATGATACAGTGTAGAGGAGGGGGAGAAGACAGTACATTCCAGGCAGAAAGAACAACATGCACGAAGACACAGAGGCACAAAATAGCATGGCATGGAGTGAAATTATAAACAATTCAGCATGGCTGAGGCCCTAAGCTGGCGTGGGAAACCGGCAGAAGATACTAAAGAAAAAAAAAAGGCAGGAGGTAGATCATCACAGGTCTTATAATAAGACTGACTGTGTGTTTGAAGTTTACCTTCACGCAAGTGTGGACCTTATCCCGGAGGCTATAATGCAGCAGTGACTCAGGCAGGAGAGAAGCATGATCAGATTTATATTTTCAAAAGAGCACTGTGACAGCAGCGGGCAAGTAGAGGCTGCCTTTAAAACCAGAAGCAGGTAGAAAAGCTATAAAATTACTGTAGTGGATGCGGATTGAGGGAAAAGGACACATTCCATAGATATTTAGGAGGCAAAATGGACAAGGTTTGATGACCGTTTCGACATAAAGGGTTAAGGGAATGGAAAGAATCAGTAAAGACTTAGAGGTGTTTGGCTTGGGTTGATTAGGTTTATGGCAACATTTACCAAGACCGGGAAAACAGAAAGAACACAGGTTATGGAGTGGGGAGGCAGTTTGTTTCGACACTTGCATTTGAAATGTCTATCCAGGTTGTTCACAGGATAGAGTGATCTGGAGAAAGTACATCCGGCTCAGCGAGTATGTGGTTGCTGAAGCTGTGTGGATGAATGCAATGACCCAGAGAAGGAACGCTGAGAAAAGGAGGGGAGATGGCAGAGCCCTGAGATATATCTACACTTAACAGAACACTTGGCAGGGGATGAGGAGGGTGGGTAACCCTAGGAGGGAAAGTAAGATGGAGTGGCCAGGGAGGAAGATCATACATGATAAGTACAAAACTGTCAAGGGAAGAATACATGTCAAGGGGTGGTCGAGATGGGTAAAGACTGAAACTTGTAGAGCGGGATATCGAAATTTGTGACCTTATCAAGACCAAAATTCAACGCAGCGTTAGAGGCAGGAGTCATCAAACTGCAGAGGGCTGAGGTGTGATTAGAAAGTAAGAAAATGGAAATGAGTATAGACTACTCTTTTGAGAAACTCAGTTATATGGGGAAGAGAGAGAAAGACTAGCTTGGGAGGACTATTTTTTTACTTGATCATGTTTATATGCTGAGGGTAACATAGCAGCAGAAAAAAAAGAGACTGAAAATCCTGAAAAGCAAAGGAGTAATAAATGGAAAAGTGGCCCTGGGTGGGTGGGGGGGGGGGGGGGTGCGGCAGCAGTGAGAGAGAAGAGTACAAAGCACAATGGAGGGGAATTCTCCTCCCTGGAGAAAGGAGGAAAGAGGCTAGACGTGGACCAAGTTGCAGAAAAGTTTACAGGCAGGAGGAGTAAACTTAGAAATTTCTTTGAAAGCACAGGCAAAATTTTGTGTATATATGCATCTGTCAGGTGAGAAACACAACAGAGTTCTTCAGCTTCTCAAGCAGGCTCTCAATCTAAAAAGTTTTTAAGAATGCAGCTTTGAAGGAAATAAATCATATGAAAGGTAATAGGATATCCATTGATTAATAAGAAGGGAAAAAATGCGAAGAAGCAGAAAAGTCAGACACAGGACCAGGATAAAAGACAAGTATGACAACCTCATCAATTCTAGGATGGTATGGTCAAAACCGATATGATAAACAGAGGGGAGCTACCTTAGGTTCTCCAATGGAGAAAAGGCGTAACTGTGAAGTTTATTCTGGAAATGGTATATATAATAGAGTTGGAAAGAGACTGAATAAAGAGATTCTGCCACCTGTTTTGTTTGGTCCATGAGCTAAGAATGGTTTTTTACCATTTTTAAACAGTTTCGTGCACATGAAAATTATATGAAACTCCATTTTATATAAAAAATAAAGTTTAACTGGAACACAACCATGCTCATCCATTTATGTATTGTCTACGGTTGGTTTTGTGGTACACTGGCAGAGCTGCGGCAGAATTAAGCAGTTGCAACAGAGACCTTCTGGCCCTCTGCAGAAAAAATTTGCCGACCCCTGGTTTAGAGCTAAATGATGAGAAAAAGCCAGGCATATAAAGATTTAGGTGAAGTAGTGTTCTAGCCTGACAGCAAGTACAAAGGTCCAGAGGCAGCAACAAGCACGGCATGAGTGAAAGACAGAAAAAGGCGAGTGTGGCTCTGCAGCAGAGGGAGAATGTAAAGAGATGGTGCTAGAGAAGCAGGCTGACCAGCCATGTGGGCCACAGTGAGGAATTTGGATTTATTCTGGCAGTGGGGAGACAATGACAGGCTTAAGAAAAGGAATAATATGATGTGATTTACACTTGGGATGCACAGTTGCTGCGTGAAAAACAAACTTCAGTGAGGTAAGAACACAAGCAGGGAGATGGGAGAGTACTAGAGTCAAGAGCCTACAATGGGGTTTTGGCAGTAGAGCTGAAGAGAGAAAGTTGGAGTTAGGAAGTATTTTTTTTTTTTTGCTTTACAGACAAAAGTTTGCTCCCAGATTATCACTGGGATATGAACGAAAGAGAAATCAAGGATGACTCTTAAATTCTATGCCTGAGCAAATGGGTAAATGGTGGAGTCACTGAGAAACTGGGAGACAGGTAATGGAAAAGATTTGAGGGAGAAAATAAAGGCTTCTGTTCTGGACATGCTAAACGTGAGAATGACATCTAAGTGCTTCAAGTA
This sequence comes from Loxodonta africana, assembly GCF_030014295.1. Classification (NCBI taxonomy): domain Eukaryota; kingdom Metazoa; phylum Chordata; class Mammalia; order Proboscidea; family Elephantidae; genus Loxodonta; species Loxodonta africana. Next base: position 78,838,458 of record NC_087356.1, read on the forward strand.
TATCTGCTTCCTTGTCTGTAACGGATAGCAGTGGTTACCTCAGAGTCGTCATGGAGATTAGGTGAGATGATATATGTGAAGTGCTTAGAATAGTGCCTGGCCCACCACAATAAATGTTAGTCCCTCTCATTATTATTATCCAGGTGGAAATGTCATATATGCAATTGGGTATACCAGTCTGGAACTCGAAAGTAGTAGCCAGGGCTAGAGACAAAGATTTAGTAGTTCTCAGCATTTAGGTGAGGCATGAATAAGATCACCTACATTGTATTAGATAAATAAGGTTGCCAAAGGTCAACTCCTGGGTGACTCCAACATTCACAGAGTAAGCACAGAAAATTAATAACCAATGAGTACGAAGAAAAGCAGGTGAGTATAGTGTCACAGAATCCAAGAAAAGAGTGTTTGAAGAAGGGAGTGGTCAGCTGATTCAAGTGTTGCCAAAAGGTTTAACAGGATGAAGACTGAGAATTATCTATTCAATCCGACAAGACGGAGGTCCTTGAGGACCTTGATAAGAGCTATGTCAGTGGAGTCATGAGAATAGAAGCCCAACTGGAGTGGCTGAGGAGAGGATGAGAGGTAAGAAAAGTGGAGACAGCAATTACAGACAGCCCTTTCAAGGAGTTCCGCTACGAAAGAGAGCAGAGAATTGGTAGTAGCTAGAGGAGGACGTGGGGTCAAGGGTTTTTTAAAAGGATTATATTAAGGCAGTTTTATATGTTGACAGGGCCAATCTAGTTGTGAGAAATTGAGGGTGCAGGAAAGGGGATAAACGCAGGAACAACCCTTAGTAGAGGAGAGGGAATGGGATCCAGAGCATAAGTGGAGAGGTTGGTCTCAGAGAGGAGAGAGGTACTTCTTCGATTGTAGAAGGCAGCAGAAAATGTAGTAGTGCCCTTTTAACAGGAAGAGAAAGCTCTTAAATACCTTGAGAATATTTAAAATATCTTGATTCATATATTACACTTTGGTATAATATAACTGACTCAAGAATCAGTAACTGAAGAAAACTGGCTGACCTGCTCCCAAGGACAATTCTGTTAATATTATTTTTGAGAGCTTCAACCTTTGAATCATCAATTTCCAAACTAGCTTGCAAAGTATTAGAATTAATTTTAGTATTTATAGTAATGCTATATTTTAAGCTGTAGCCACCGGCAATGGTTAAGAGCTTGGCTGCTAACCAAAAGGGCAGCAGTTTGAATCTACCAGCCACTCCTTGGAAACCCTATGGGGCAGTTCTACTCTGTCCTATAGGGTCGCTATGAGTCAGAATCAACTCGACGACATAGGGTTTGGTCTTTTATTTTAAGCTGCACTCAGGGGTTTGGTTTTTCGTTTGGAACTTACTAAAAAGAAATTAGATACTAAGTTCCACGAAGGAAAGGGCTTGTTCTATGCTAAAGCCCCAGCACTTAGTCATCTGCCTGCTGCCTAAAACATGTTCTTTGAAAAATGAATTAGGTTTTCCAATCTCTCTCCATTCCTTACTTTGTAGAGTTCTAGATTTATGAATGTCATTTAGAAGGAAGATGTACCTGAAGAAATGTAGTGGCACCTGTAAATCATTTCCAAAAGTGGAACATAACAACAATGCTGCTGAATTTGTAAGAAGCACAAAGTATCATATACTCGAGCATAGTCAAACACACAGGCATCAACAGGCAAACTTCTTAAGCCAAAATGGGGACCGAAATGAACCACCCAAGAAACTGACGCAGTTCCTGAACTGCCACCATAGTCTCCTGTGAAGAGTGGCAGAGGCAAGGGCAGGGGCTCTGGTTGTTGGTGCATCAAAGAAAACGGTGGTCGTCTGAATGCATAAGAGATAAGAAGAAATTTAAACTGTTTTAAATACAAGCGCCTGATATTGAGAAACGTTGACACAAAAAGGTCACCTAGAACTAGAGTGCAAATACAACAATACGTTGCTCTCTGATAACAACATTTAGGTAAAATTTTCACCCACACAAGAATCAACCCCAGTTTCAAATATTTAATTCAATTCTACCTAGCATCTGTCACCTAAGAAACACAAATGCTACCCATTTTGTAACTAGAGGAAGAGGTAGTACTCCTTATGCCCACTCCATGTCAACAAGAATAAGAACCAAAGATGCTCAAAACAGCTAAGCAAATGAGCCAGGTGAACTCCACCCATCCTGCTTCAGAAAAAAGAGGCAGTCATAAAGTAGCTCATTTGTCTTCTAAAAAAAAAGGCAAAATGAAGGCACTACTTCAGACAGTAAGCTATACAACTCTTGGCAGTGCTCCAAATTACTCTGCAGGATCTTTAAAAAAAAATCAAGAAAAGTGTACTTCCAGACTTCTCAGGTTCCGAGTCTGCAACGGTTTATCTACTTGCTGAAGCAGAAGAAATAAGCCCACTTAAGAGATAAACTGTAGAAATGAAGTTAATCATCACAATCATTGGGTTTATTCTTCTCTGTCTAAGTACCGCAAAATGACTAGATCCATTTGAGTAGGCTGGAAAAACTAAACAAACAAACAAACACCAATATTGTTTTCAGAGATGGTTCTTTTATTATAAGAGGTTGTGGTTCCCCATATACCAACTTAGGCAGTCAACTTTATTTTGAGCTATATCCTCATTCAACTATAAGTTTCTACCATAAGCATTCGGTTTTTCTCTTCCAGCTTGTTGTCCTGATCCTGGTGCAAAAGTCAGGCTGCAAGGCTGCATCTTTCCTTCTGGGAAAATGGGCTGTTGAATGACCAATAGCAACTGGAGTAACTCTGAGGGCTTCACGACTCCCTTCCCTCTAAAGGTAAACAGGGTTATCTTTCCATACAGTCAGTTTTCTGAAGCAGCACAGATGACGAAAAGTAAACATTCCCACTGGCAAAACAACAAAGCTACCAAGTTAGCCAATACAGTTTTGACCCATTAAATTAATTTTAAGAATTATGTTCAAATATACGGGTTGGGAAGTTTTGTGTTCTTACAAAACAGACATTTTGAAAAACCAATCCGTCTCTTCTGACTACCACATCATATTTGGAAGTGTGCCATCACATTCTGAGAAGCCCACATTAGGTGGCATTAACCTTTTTTTTTTTTTTAAAAAAGTCCCTGGTATTTTCTATTACTCCAACACTAGAGTCTTTCAAGTAGAATAAAGAATCATAAGTGAACTACTCTTTGCTTTTATAATCTCTTGCTTTCCAAATTTATACTTTATGACTAGCAATTAAAAGTCATAGGAAAAGCAGTATGCATCTGTTATATTTCCAATTATCAGTGTTGCTCAAATGACACCTAATTTTAGAATTAGGGAGTATAACTGCCCTTCACTTTGCTATACCTTGCAGAATTCCTGCAACAAGCCAGCTTCACCTATGAACGCCAGTAACTTTATGAGACTGTGCAACTGGTTAAGAGCAGACAGTATTTACCATAGGAAGCTTAGGAAATATTCCATATATATAACTAATCTTAAATAGCCTATTATCGATTCACCTTTAAGAAGGAATTCAGAAGTCCTAAAGCATCAACAGCTCAGTCAAGGTTTTGGAGCTAAAAGTTTGTAGGAAAATGGCCTATTGTTAATATCAGCTCTGCCCAGACTTTTGGTAATCTATATGAATAATCCCAATTCACAGTTTTCATTCTGACTGCACAGGAAATGCTTTCTGCAACCCAACATATCTAAAAAGGTTTCATTCTGAGTGATGCAAGCCCTCCACACAGCCTCAAAAGCCAAGGGTCAGAGGCTTCTGTAACACTAATTCACATGAAGCAAATTTAGATTGGAATGGACTACAGGCACTTATTATAATGCATCCATCAAGCAGTGATAACCTTAACAGGGATATTCTGAAGCACATCTGTTTACACTGCAATTGAAAATGGGCATAAAAGCTACAAATACTTGTTTCCTATATTTAGACCACACCTACTATTTTTCCTGGTTTCTCTTATCTCCACTTACTAAATGTTTATTCGCCTATAAAACCACTACAAAATCGTTATTTCATAAAGAGATTTCTCTGGAAGATTACTACTGAAAATTATCTATTGCCATAAATTGACAATTCATATCAAATACTTCCTTAGAGAGCCAACAAGGCCCTAGGACTCCTTGGGGAATACTAAAAAGTACAAGACATGATCTATGCCCTCAAGGAGCTGATAAGAATATATTTATTGATTCACAGATTGGGAAGGCAGTTTGAAAGGTCATTTTATATATCTTTAGGCAGGGCTGTACTTTAAAAATTCATCTCCAGAGAAGATGATAAAATTTATGTTGGTAACCTTTCTTCCATCACTATAATGACAACCTTCATTAGCAATGAATTTTCAGTTTAAATCTATTTTCTCTTATTCTAGTATCAGTGGAACTGGAAAACAGCTGGTTACCATTCCTAATAAGGGATCCATTCACATTTTTTTGAAGAGTTATTAAGTTGCCTCTTAACCTTTCATTCTCCCAACCTTTCCTCACAGGACTGACTTCCAATCATATAATCATCTTTTGAGTCTCCTCAGAACCGTCTCCAAGGTCTCCTCATCCCTTCTAAGTTGAGGAACCTAGAAATGGAAACAACACTCAAGTAAGGGGATGACCGTGCTAAGTATTATCTACATAAAAGATAATACTATCCCATAAGGATACCTCAACATCACTTTTAAAACCCCAGTAATACTCTTACAAAAATGGTCTTTGACAGCTCTTAAGACTTTCCTCTGCCATATTTAAATTCGCACGCTATTTTTTAAAAACTAGTCAAAATGACCCTGGCTAACGGTCTGTACAAGTTCTCCTGGCTCATGTAACATGTCCTTGCAAAGTATCATTAGAAGTTGTATGACATCAAATTTTCCATTTAACATTCACTGACTACCTTCTATATGCAAACTTATCATTGTAAACAATGTAATACATAAATGATGTCTTAGAAATGGTCCCTGTCTTAAGGAACTGACAATCCAACGGGGAAAGGACAAATACATTCAAAACTACTTACAACACATTGTATCTTGGAGTAGGTTCTTTAAGCGTAAGATGTAAAGTACAAGAAAACAGGGAAGAAGAAGTAGAGTTTCAACTAGTAGCAGCATCTGTGAGAGTTTCATGGAAGAGCTGAGATCTGGGGATCTGAGTTGAACCATGGAAGGTGGATAAGCCAGAGGCGGGCCAAGACAGGAAGGACCCTGAGGCAAAGCAGAACCATCAGCAAAGGTAGAGACTGAGGTACACAAAGGCAGTGGAGAACACCTAATAGTTCGATAATCCAATGTGCTTGAAGCACTGAGTGAGTGTGCATTCAGGAGATAAGGTTCAAAATGTAGAAATATAGGTCAGCTAGATTATGAAGGGCTGAGAATTTTAAAGCTTATTTTATACTCAGTGAGAAGCTAAAGGGTTTTAGGAATAAAGTGACATGATCAGATCTGTACTTAAGAAAACCACTGGCAACACTCTGTAGGATGAAAAGGAAAGCAGGGAGACCAGTTAGGAGATTACTGCAATAATGCATGCAAAGGTAGTAGAAATTTAAACAAGGACAGTACAAAACAGAAAAGCAGGGACAGATTAAAGAAACACTACAATAGTATAATGGACAAGACTCAGAAATTGATTGGGTAGGGGTAGGAAGAACAAGGAGTTAAAGATAGCACAGTGCAGAAAACATGAATGAGCTTTCAAATAGATGTACACTTCAATTCCAGCCATATAATTTAAGAAAAATTATTTAACTTGTCTTTGCCTCAGATTCTTCATCTGTAAAAGAGGGTGTCTCTTTCAGTAAAATATACTGAGTATTTTTATTTAAGAGAGGTACCGAAGAATTGTTTTTCCTCCTTAAGTATAATACCTATGCTACTTATTTTTAATCTTTTTTTGACCATTCTTTTTTATGGTTGTTTTTATTTCTCAAGATAAGTTCCGACCCCCAGAATTTACAACCTACAAACTTAGCATTTCTCCTATAATTGGTAATTGCATTGATCTCTTTAGGGCAACACTTATTCTCCCCAAGCTGAAACTTGAGAGTAAATGTCAAATAGTCACCAAGTACAGACTAATGGATCTGAACCTGGAGGCCAAGAACCCTGAAGAGTTTCAGAGTTGTTGCAAGGGATTACCAAATGCTCATACACACAAAAAGATTAGGAATACTAGTTATAGAGACCAAGACTAGTAACCCCAACATAGCTGCCGTGGTCTCATAACTAGGCAACTCATGTATTCCCTGGTATCATACCTGTCTATGTACTCTCTTGTGTTCTTTCTCCTCCCTTTTTTCTTATCTCTAATTACGTTTCAGTTGGACACCAGTGGTACCCAGTGTTAAAGACAGGTGGCTGGCCTTTGTTCAGTTCCACCTAGCTTATTAACAAACTTGGCACCCAGACCAACATCAAGAACACTCTAAAGTCAAGACTGTATCACTTATGTCTTTTCAATCTCTCCATCCTATCAATAATTACGATGTCCTATGTGCCAGGAACAGTGCTAAGGACTTTGCAATTAACTCTCAGGATAATCTCAAGAGGCATTATTACCCATAATTTATTTGTAAATAAATTATGGAGGAGTTAAGAAACTTTTCTAAGGTTAAAAAAAAAAAAAAAATTACTCAGCCTATAAATGGCAAAGTCAATATTTGAAACTAGGCAGTCTAAATCCAGAACCTACAACCTTAATAGCTTTGATTACTGTGTTATACTGTCTCACACTATTACATATTAGATTATGAGATTTTCCTTCTCTTTTGTAAAGGTATTTATATGTGCACAAATAAAAAATCCTAGATGGAGAGATTACAAAGGGATTTCCTCATTAATTAAACTCAAAGAGATGTTATCCACATGGTTTTACTGCTTATAGTTAAAGACAGTAACCTAGAGACAATGTTGTATATTCAATCTAAAAATTAGTCAATACTCACGGATGGACAGAAGTTGGAAAAAAAAACCCACTGCCATCGTGTCGATTCTGACTCAGCAACCCTGGAGGACAGAGTAGAACCGCCCCATAGGGCTTCCAAGGCTGCAAATCTTTACAGAAGCAGACTGCCACATCTTTCTCCAGCAGAGCAGCTGGTGGATTCAAACCGCCAACCTTTCCGTTAGCAGCCAAGCGCTTAACCATTGTGCTACCAGGGTTCCTAGAAGTTGAATAAACCAAAAAAAAAAAAAAAAAAAACCCAAACCCACTGCCAGTGAGTCAATTCTGACTCATGGCAACCCTATAGGACAGAGCAGAACTGCCCCATAGGGTTTCCAAGGAGTGGTTGGTGGATCTGAACTGCCAATCTTTTGGTTAGCAGCTGAGCTCTTAACTACCAGAGCTCCAGAAGTTGAATGAACAGTCAAGTGTAAATATTTATTTTTATTAACTATTCCTCTAGATGTAGAAATTTATTTATTATTATAGATATTTGCGATTTAGCTTCCCCCTGGTTTTCAGGACTAAGATAGTACAAAGGAGAGCCTAGAGAAAAAATTTCCTCCAAGAGCACTCCTTGCAAGTAATATTACTCTCCTAGTTTGAGACAGAAAGTCAAAACTACTTTGATGCTGTAAAATGAGACTAAAACAATGATGCTTCAGCAAAACATGGATATCTGAGGATGAATCTCTCTAAAACAATTTGAAGGCTAGAAAAGTTCACAGCTCTTAGTGCTGAAAGATCTCAAAAACACCTATCGCCAAAAAGTCTAACAAAACACAAAGCAATAAAATATACAGAAGAAACTCCAACCGCTTAAATAAATGCCAGTGGAATAGATCCCACCCACTGCTATACACAAGGTACTGCTGCAGCAATAATAAAGGTAAGCCAGCTGGGGAAATCCCTTCGGTCTATTTGTCAAATAGAAAAACAACTATTCATTTCAAGGAAAGGGGAATTTTCACACACAGCACAGAAAACTGCCAACTAACTCTTACATTTATACCTTTGTTAACTGGTTCCCGAAAACTAAAACTTATCAAGGTAGTATATTCAACCTCTAAAAAGTAAAACCAGGTTTGGCCTCTAAGAAGTTTTGTACTAATCCTACAAAGGGACTTATACCATCCAAAACAACTATACATCACAAGATTCTTCTTTCAAATGTCTTAGTCTTTAAAAGCAAACATTTGGCAAAGGCTATAATCTCATGGTTGGCTTCCCCTGGTGTGTAACCTGACAAGGTAAAAAGCTCGATGAAATATTTAATAGTAGTGGTATGGATTTCTCTGAACAGATCAAGAAAAGCTGCTCGTCCTTTTGAAAAACATAAAGAATCATTTTATGGGATGTCATTCCCTCAGTTGGAGTGTCTGTGTATTTCCTCAGGGCTTTCACAGAGACCTTATTGAGAGGGAAAATGAGAAGGGTAACAAAAGGACCCCTTTTCTCTTCCTATTCCCAACATAATCCACCTCAGCCACAGAGCCAGTAGCATCCACACTGTCATAAATGCCAGCAATTAAAGAATTAGGCCATAAAACCACCCACTCAGGTATAAGAGTGCAGGCCTCCAGCTTTATTTAATGCCATAAAAGATCCTGTACTTCCTTCTTTCAGGCCTTCTTCACATCCAATGAAATGACAATAACAAAAAAAGTAGCACTTTGTCTGCCTGCCTCATATTGATGTGATCGATGAAACCATCTGGGTCCAGGTGAAGGCTTTCAGATTCCTTTTTCTTAATAAAAGACTACACTTCCTCTGGCATGCCACATATCGATGTATTAAAGGACATGCTGCCCTAATATAATGAAAACTAAAGTAAAACTACTTTTTGCAGAAAACTGATTCTAATATTATTCTGAAATTACTCTAGAAGCCCAGCGAATTCCCGAACTGCTCAAGAAATACTGGAGTACATAATAAATAAACAAGTAAACATACAAGAGTATTCTTAATCAGCTCAGCAATTTCTAGAGCCTCCTGGAGTCTTTTCAAATAAAAAAATTTAGTTAAAATCTCAAAATCAACTTCCATTCAATCTGTTTCAAAATCTGACAGCATTTAGGAAAAATCAATAATTTCACATGATTGTCTTCACAACCTACTAGTCCACAAAAATCATGACTCTGTGATTTATTCCATGGTAAGATTTGATCAAGTTTCATAAACTAGTCTAGATAAGATTCAAGCAAATAATTTTTAACAGTGAACTCTTTAGCACCCTCTCTCCTACTAGTGCCTACAGGGTTAAGAATCTGATTAAAACATAGGAATGTCACACCAGACGCATTAGTAATTTTAACCTTTCTTAATTCCTGAAAATAACATATACAAAGGAAGGTGCCATCCCAGCAATCCCAGAATAAATTCCTCCCCAAGTACTGATAGTCACAAAGCTTCCCCTTTTCCCTAAGGTCTATGCCACTGGGCTCTCTACCTTGGCAGAGGAAGAATGAAAAGAGACAAGATATTCACAAAAGGCCCAACTGAAGGCCTTCAGTTAAGTGCTAAAAGGAACCTGAAGTTTTGTGCCAATGCTAGCGGAATGTGGGCAGGCACAAAGAGATCTTAATTAGGAGACCTACAATTAAAACACAGTGAGCCTCAAAAGGAGAGAGAGGCACCACAGTCCGCTATGCCTCAGAGCAAGCAAAGCACTGTTGCCATCCCCTCTAGCCACACGGCAAGGAAGGCAATTGGTATAAAGTCTACACAGCAGTGCTCCCGGAGGACAGCTCCTAGGTGAGCAAAAAGATGGGAATTAAGTCAAGATGGGAGTATTTTCCTTCCTCAAATTCCAATCAGGAGATAAATCACTATACTATGAATGATGATCTCCCATAGGAACATGTGCCTTAAAATAAATGGAAGAGAAAGGTGAAGAAGCGTCATATGGTTTTCAGTCATAGGTGAAGAAAAGGTCTGAAGGCTCTGCATTTATGATCCTCAGCACAAAACAAACCTAAGTACGGTACTTCACTTCAAAACGTATTCACACCTATCTCCTGCAAAGTAGGTACTATCACTTTGGATTTCTAAATATTTGGACGTATTGGATATTTTTCTCACTTTTTAAAAGCTTAGACACCTAAAGGAATATACCACCTAGACTGAAAATAATTTCCCCTTTGAATAGTCAGGAATCCGTAGTGTTGAAAACACGAAACAAATTCGGCTGAACAGGAGGGCCTCTAAACACCAGGATAACGCCCGGGGGGTCTACAGGCTTTCACAGCTGTGTTGAAAACTCTTCATTTTTCTTATAAATGAAAGTGGTCAACTTCGGCAAAGAACTCTTCCCATACGGTATGCCCTTATGTTCTGTCAACGCAATAAAAACTTTCCCCCCAAGTTGAAATTTCTCTTCCTAATAATAATCCCAGAAACCCTGGTGGTATAGTGGTTAAGCGCTACGGCCGCTAACCAAAGGGTCAGCAGTTCAAATCCACCAGGCGCTCCTTGGAAACTCTATGGGGCAGTTCTACCCTGTCCTACAGGGTCGCTATGAGTCAAAATGACTCGACAGCACTGGGTTTGGTTTGATTTTTGGAATAATAATGCCTTAAGCGGGCAACTACACAATCTTATGTTAAAAACTAGCAAGTAGACTCGCTGACTCTGACTCTTTAAATAAACTCAGAATGAGAAATTCTGACCTAACCAAAACCCACAGGGTTTCCAAGGAGCAGCTGGTAGATTCGAACTGCCGACCTCTTGGTTAGTAGCCTGAGCTCTTACCCACTGCGCCACCAGGGCTCCAACAATGATCCCAGTTAAATGGGCAAATGTACAATCTTAAATTAAAAACCACCAAACAGACTCGCTTACTCTGACTCTTTAAAAAAGCTCAGAATAAGAAATTCTGATCCAACCAAAATATTAATATAATAGAAATGAATCAGAATACTGAAGCAGAAAAGATTCATGAACTATTTAGCCCAAGCTTTTCATTTCACAGATCAGAAATCGAAGATTAAAAGTGAATTGCCCAAGGTCACAGCCTGGTCAGTGACAGAAATGAGAGCCCATGTCCACTGACTTCACTCCAAGCCTCCTTCCACTCCACTTGTGCTCTCTGCTTTATTTTCCTTCTGCCAAGCTTAGATTTAGCTATGAAGGAAATGAAGGAGCCACTCCCGCTCTTGATGTTCACTGGTTCCTGCCCAGTGAACATCAAAAAAGAAAAGTCACACACAATTTCCAACTACCTTTCGGCTGTAGGGCCACCATCTTTTCTAAACACAACCCAAAAGCCTTAGTCCACCTCAACTGAACTGCAATTTCAAATGAAAAGAAACAAAAAATACATATCAATACTGTAATTCCGTTTCAATTTATAACTAATTAAAGTATCCCATGTTATGATCAGGGTGGAAATTCTGCTTTTTATATTTTGTGTAGGTGGTAGGGAAGTTAACCGAATTATGAAATTAATAAAGAATAGCTGCTGGTAAATTATATCTGAAGTTTATATTAAACCAAACTCGCTGCTGTGGAGTTGATTCGGATTAATAGTGACCCTATAAGACAGGGTAGAACTGCCCCATAGGGTTTCCAAGGAGTGCATGGTGGATTTGAACTGCCGATCTTTTGGTTAGCAGCCATACGCTTAACCACTGCGCTACCAGGGCTCCGAGGTTTATATTAGAACAGTCCAGATTCTAGTCAACAGAGAGGATGCACTAATAATGCTTATTTAGATGACAAAGTATAATAGTGTGAACATTACCTGAGACAATCCTCAGAAAGGTGGGACACTGAAACTATGGAACAGAGAGGAATAAGAAGGCAAAAAACAGATCTCTGTGATTTCTTGCAGTGCTCTATAAAATAAAACTTTTATTCCCTAATTGTGATACAGAAAGCCCAAATAGAAGACCCGCAACACCTAACCCTTTAAACCCGTTGCCATAGAGTCAATTCCAACTCACAGCGACCCTATAGGACAGAGCAGAACTGCCCCATAGAGTTTCCACAGAGCGCCTGGTGGATTCGAACTGCTGACTTTTGGTTAGCAGCCGTAGCACTTAACCACTACACCACCAGGGTTTCCCTGCAAGACCTAGGTATACCCATTCTCACAGAATTTTGTCACGAAGAACTCTTACATGTAGTTGTTACCCAGAGAGATATTCAATACAAGGGAACTTAGGGACATGTGGCGGTAAAGTACAAGTCTCCTATGGTTAAAGGAGTTGACAGAGAAAGTGATTTGGAGGCTCTGTCACCTTTCAACCACCTTTACTAGTTCCATAAATATTACTTAGGTTAGACAGAGTTATAGTCATTATTCACTTAAAGCCAAGCAGAAATTAAAGAGGCTAGAATCATTTTGGGTCATATAACCATGTCTTCATGAATCTAGACAAGACTTTGCACAGAACTGTGAGACAGTTCTAAGAGACAATCTTTAGAATTCTATGTCAGCCCAGGGTGAACCCTAAACTTCCCTTCTGGAACGTTATCACTGATTTGTAATACTATGTAACATATGCTTGGTTCCTACAGAAAAGTTACCAGTTCTGAGGATATAATCACTATGGTTTAGTACTTAAGCACTAATTAACCCATACCACCAACCCATACTAGGCTGCCTCCACATAAACTAACACATAAAAAGTTCGCCAATGGAACAACAGCTCACTCAATCCCAATTCTGAAAAAAATAACTGAAGTTTTAACGTTAAGGAGTCAACCACTCTTCTCATGATGAAATAACAACTCTTCAGGCAAAAGTTTTAAAGAAAAAAAAATCCTTATTAATATGACCTTATTTGACATAACTGCAATTCCTTGATATGCTTTATACTACATACTACTGTTGAGCAAAATAAAACAGTTTACAATCACCTCATAACGCCAGTGGATAAGAAAATGTTAGCACCTGATTAACATGATCAAGGTGGCTTGTCAGAGATCAGCAGATAACGTATTCTGGTGCCCAGGCATTAGGTCCCTGAATCCAGGTGGCTCTCTTTCTAACCAGTCTCTTGAAAGGCTATGATTGCAAGCTGTCAGCATAACACTTTCTTTTGAATATGTGATAACAACATTTGGAATGTGAATACTTGGTCCTTCAATACAAAATACAGAAGCATGCTAAACATGAAGCAATGCTTCTTAGATCCCCTTAAAATGGGCTACCTTCTCCTAATACTTTCTTATACTCCAAATATACATGAGGCTAAAATTCTACATATAACCAGGTAAGTCTCAATTTTGAAAATAAGCAGGTAAACGAAATGTCAGCAAGTCTTTTTTTTTTTTTTTGCTGCTGTATCTTTTTAAAAAAGCAAAATCAACTCACATTTAAGCACCAACTCCATGCAAGTAACCTGAACGGTTCAGTCTTTTTGTCATGTATGTGGCCTTTGGTTCTCCAACTACATGGGATCTGTGTTGTTAGCTTAAAAAATACAGAATTGGCCTTTCAAAAAAAAAATAATAATCTACAGCAACCAATAACTAGTCTCAAACAACCCTGCTGACTGCAGCTGCCTCCTGAAGGCTGGGAAAGGCGGTGGAGATAGAGCAGAGAGAGGCAGGGAAAGGGGCCGGCGCAGCTAGCTACACAGCAAGGAACACGCCCCCGTCATGTCCTCCTAGCTCTGTCAGAAGGCGGGTTGTTGTCAGTCTCCTGATCAGGCTGCCTTAGGAACGCTTTAAAAAAAGGAGGCAGGAAGACTAACAACCAAAAAATGCCCGCTCCTTGAAAGGAGCGGCCAGGGTCCCTGGGGTCTCCTCCCTCTCCTTCTTCCCAAGATCCTTCAGTAAATATAAAGGGGTGCAGGGCACAAGAGGGAACAAGGGGTTTTGCCCAGGATATTCTGTGAGCACCAACGGCAGAGCACGCAGGAAACGGCTGGTTGTTATCTTTCCCTTTCTGTTTCAATCAAGAGCACTCCAGAGCAGCAACCCCCTACCCCCCTTTGCTTCAGCCCCTAGCAGCTGCTCTTCCTTCTCCTAGCATCCCCCATCCCACTCTCCCCCCTCCCCTACAATTCAAACTCCCCCTTCTGCACCCAATGGAAAACAAATGCACCAGGAGACTGACTGAACCTGAACTCAACTTCTCTTCCCAGGGCAACTTTCCTTTTTGTCAGAGGAGGTTGAATAATGCTTATCAGACCATCCCCATTCTTGCCCCAGTACTAATGGGAAGAAAGCTCTCGGCCCTTCATCCACCTTGGGTCCCCTTATAAGAACCAGAGAGCTAACCCCAACTTCTCTAAGGAACAACTTTGCTTCATAACCCTCCTGTTTCTCCCAACCAAAAGCAACCACCACCACGCTAAAGTAAAACTGTCCCTTATCTAGTCTCCTCGCCCCAGGCCTGCTTTCCCCACCCCTTCCAAGCCCCAGGATTGGCCTAGGAAAAGGTGGATCAATAATGAAATGACGGAGAAAAGGAGAAGGCGGGAGGCAGCTAGGGTTGGAGACTGCGTGCTCTCAAGCGCAGTGGGTGGGGTAGGAGAGCAGCTGCTTCCCCTGGGAGGATGCAGCCCAAGTCCCCCCACAGACACCTCCCCTCGCAGGGGCCCCCTTGCCCTAAGCTGGAGGGAAAGCCTGCCCCTCTCCAGGGGGAGTAATGGAAAGCTGCTCTTCCCTGAGCCTGGGGGACAGTGGGCTATTTTCTCCTCAAAGATGTCACTAATCCTTCATTCTAAAGGAGGGAAAGGGTGGAGTGAAGGTAGAGTAATTCCCTGCCACCGACAGGCTAGAAGCTGTAGTCCTGGAAGGGGGGGGGGGGACAGACCGCTGTGCGAGATCACCGTTATCTTCAGAGGAAAAGGGGTGAGGGAAGCAAGGTGGAGGGGAAAGGAGATTTTTCGGGGGAGGGGGGAGGCGGGGGGGGGCGAGAGGAGGCTCTATCTGCACCGGGTAGGGGTGGAGGTGAAGGAAGGGGGAGTGGCTGGCAATGCAGGGACCTGGCCCAGGGACGGGGCGAGGGTTTATTAGGTTTTCCGAAGCGAGGTGCTGGAAGGGACACAGGTCTCCAAGGGCTAGAAGAACGTGGCCCTGGATGAGGACATCACCCGAGAGATGCCGGAGAGGAAAACTGCCCTAGGAGTGAAACATCTGCCCAGAGAGGGAGGAGGGGATGTGGCGGGATCAGGTCTCCAGGAGGGAGGGAGGGCGGAATCTTGCTCGGATGAGGTAATCTGTGAAAGGGAGGAGGGGTTCAGTCCCGGGATGGGAAACCCCAGCGAGGGGGTCTGTGCCAAGGGATTTGGGGAAGGGGCAGGGGAAGGAGGGAGAAAGAGAAATACCCCTAGCCAGATGGGTCCGAACCCCGGGGTGGGGGCGCCTGGGGGTCTGCACCCACGTATGGGGGTCCCAAGATGGGAGGGCCATTTGCCCCGGGTCAAGGACCCCAGGAAGAACCCCAAATTGGGATGCTCCACAATCTTGGATGGGGGAGGGGGTGCTCCACAGAGGGTCGAGACCCCGGACCCGGGGGTTCCTCGCCCCCTTACCTCTCCGCTGCCGCCTCCCCCGCCGCTCTCCCCAAACACGGCCCGGAACCGGCGCAGGTTGGTGCCGATGGCGGCCGAGACCTGCAGCGCCGCGTCGAAGCCCGGGCCCACCCGGAGCAGGGCCGGCCCGGAGGAGGCTGAGGACGATGACGAAGACGAAGACGAGGAGGACGAAGAGGCTGCTGAGGCGGCGGCCGCTCCCCCTGGAACCCCGGCCCCGCTGCTTCCCGCCGCCGCCGCCGCCGCCGCCACAGCCGGGGGGGAGGGGGGCGCCCCGGGGCCGCCACCGCCGACCGGGGGCCCGGGGGGAAGCAGCAGAGCCGGGACGCGTTGCCGCGGGGCGCCCCCTAGGCCCCGGCGCCCCCCACCGCCGCCGCCCCCGGTGGTCCCGGGTCGGGCGGGGAAGCGCCACCGACAGCTGTGCGCCATGTTCGCCCCGTGAAGTGAAGCAGCGAGAGGGAGAAGCGACAACACAGGGGGGCGGGGAGGCGGAGGGGGGGCAGAGGGCCCCGGAACCTGCCTAACCCGCTCGGCGCCGCCCGGCCGCCCGCACCCTGCCGGCCGCTATACACAGCTCCGGGCCGCGCCCGGCGGCCCCGCAATCTGTATACGGGGCTCGGGCCCACGTTTCCGCCGCCCGGACGCTGCCGCTCCATCCAGAGTCCGGGGCCGCCTCCTCCTGCCCTCCCGCCCGCCCCGCAACCTGTATAACTGCATGCCCCGCCCTCCGGGAGCGGCATTGCTAGGGAAAAGGGGGGGGAGGAAGCCCAGGAGCCCGGAGCGGAGCGCGGGTTCCGGGGAGAGGGGGAGGGGGCGAGGGCTCGCGGGACGATGGAGGCCGCCGGGCTCCCTCTGCCTCCAGCCTCGGGAGCCGGGGGGCGATTACACACGTTCCCGGGATGCACTGGGAATCGAACTGCCCGGGAGAGCAGCTTCCAGTGTAACGCGGCTGCTGGGTCGGGAGCAGTGAGCCTTCTTATCCGCCTCGGGGCACGTATACGAGATGCGTTACCCCTAATTTATCGCTTCTAGAATAAAAGAGCCCTTACTGTATTGGGTTTATTGGGCTACATTGCAAAACAGAAGCGTTGACCAGTTTGCTATATGCCAAATAGGCCCTCAACACGCTTAAAAAAGAAGAGCCCCTCCCATTTTCACTGGACCTGTCTCCAAAATGCACAAACGGGGTGGCAGGTCTCCCGCCACTTCCTCGCCCTACTATGCACTACACCTGAGGAGCCTCTAGCTTTCGTGTCATTCTGCAAAGAGCAGAGCTGTGTTTCCCCAGCCCGGGTATTGGGGACACAGCGTGCTCTGCTAATGACGCGGGGTTACAACGAAGCCGAGGCTGGGTGGCTAACGGGGCCTGGAGGGAAGAGGCGGGCAAACGCGCCCCCGCCCCTTCTTCCTCCGCTCTGCCTGCCGCTGCATGCAAAGCAGACCCTAATGTATGCACGGAGAGGGAGGGGGCTCGCGAGCACGTTTCTGATTAAGAGACGGGGGAGGAGAAGAACGTTGGGCATTATGATACTCTGGGTGGAAGGGGCCCGCCAGCGGCGAGCTCTGCGAGCGGGGGTTAGTAGGCTGAGGGGGGAGGGGGAGGGGGAGGGGGAAGGAAGGAGGAGGGTTAGAGCGGGGGATGAATATCCACCGGGTTTACTTATTGCGGGAAAGAGTAGAGGGCGCCTCAAGCTAGGCGTTAGAAGCCTGCAAGGCTGGGAGAGCAGAGAAGGGATGGAGGGGATTGTACAGGGAGAATTGGCGTTGGCCGAGGCTGGGGGATCAATACACAGCCTGCAAGCCCTCGGGCAGCCCCCACCCCCCCAGCCGAGGTGGAGTTCGCTGGAAGGTCACCCAGCCTTCTTGGACTCCCGCACCCGTACAGCACACCGCCTGTAATTTTACGGCCTGGGGCGTCGAATTTGGGAAGGAGGGGGAGAGTCGTGGTGAGCAGGTTGCAATCAGCTCTGGCCCTCTGTAGGGTGCACTGCACGCCTCCAGAGAAGGTCCACGGCCTTCTGGTGCTGAAAACCTGCGTCCCTCCACTGGCGAAACATTTGTGCAAAGCGAGTGATGGGGTGGGGGCTAGAGGAGAGCAGAGAAAAGGGAAAAATACATGCAAGCTTCAACTCCCCCCAACTTGTCCTGGATCGATCGTCGTTCCAACCGCACAGGATGGGGCCCAGATGGTTTGCAAAGCGCACACTCTCACAACGCACACACAGAACCAGATTCCGTTGTTACATCGCGTGGTTTACTAGGTGCAAAAAGGATGGGAGTTGCAGGAGAGTCTCATAAACGGCAGCCCCAGGACTCTGCTAAGGACATAGACACCCCATTGTGGACGGTTTCTCCATTGCAATATATTTAGCGTTAGGCTCCGGGGTTTTTGCTTCGGTGTAGCTGCTCTGATCAGTTACAGATTGGCGACCACGTGGATTCCCTTAAGCATCCTGAGTTGTTCTCTCACTCACTCTCTCGCGTATTTTCCTTTTGTATTTGCCTTCCCCCTTTATTTAATGTGCGTAACAGACTGCAGAGGTAATAGGCAGGGGACTGGTGACAGGCTTTATATAATTGTATCAACAGGATTTCTTTTCCGCCCCCCAACCCCAGTCCTAAGAAAACATAAACCGCATGGGTTCTGAGTAATCTCCTTTGCTTCAGGCACACTTCCTTTAGCACAGGTGGGAAGTCTGCAGGTTGGGTGGGGGGCAGCAAGAAGAACGTCTCTAAGATTGTACGGAGTCCCCAGATTGAAGCCTCTGGGTAGAAAGACTCCTTAAGAAATCATCTAGTTTGTCTCTTTGCCTCCCAGCTAATCCAAAAGGAACCAAAGCAAATCAGAATTTGTTTTATTGTTGGAACTTTAAGGTCCGAAATAATAACAACTAACATTTATTGAGCTCTGTCTATGAGCCTAAGCCCTTTATGACTTTCTATTCTCAC
The DNA here is from genome assembly GCF_030014295.1 of Loxodonta africana. NCBI lineage: Eukaryota > Metazoa > Chordata > Mammalia > Proboscidea > Elephantidae > Loxodonta > Loxodonta africana. Next base: position 78,856,819 of record NC_087356.1, read on the forward strand.
TACAATCCTATGAGATAATTTTGATTTTACCCATGGGGAACGGAGGCTTGGAGTAGTTTGCCCAAGGCCACACAGCTAGTAAGTTGCAAGGCCAAAACTCTTTGGGGTCTGACATCAATATCCATTAAATAATCATGAAAAGAAACTCTATGCCTTATTCATAGCTTAAGCTGCAAGTGCTTTATTTACTTTTTATTTTAAGATTTAATTCAGTTTATTTTTCTTTAATACTTACTACATCCATGTAGTTAAAAAGTTTACCCTCCACCCCACTCCCATTCTGAACCATCCTCCCAACCCAGCCATATTTTACCCTTTTGTAGGGGCAACTAACGTTATCAGTTTCTTATATATCCTTCCAGAAATAGTCTGTGCCTACACAGGCAAATACATATACAAGTTTTCCCATAAATGAAAACATATCAAATGCATTTTCCTGGACAATTATTTCACTTGTGTATCTTGGAAATAATTTCTATCAGTATACCTACCGAGAGCCTCCTCATTCTTGGGGCAGCATACAATACATGTAGCATCATTTACTTAACCGATTCCCTGCTGCCGAGCATTTAAGTTGTTTCTAGTCTCCTGCTACTTCAAGCAATGCCGCAGTGGGTAATCTTGAATATATGCCGTTTTGCAAATGTGAAAATGTCTTTGTAGTATAAATTTCTGCAAGTGTAATTGCTGAGTCAAAAGGTATATATGTTTTTAATTTTGATAGATGCTGCCAAGTTGCCCCCCATTAAAAAATTTTTTTAAAAAACCAACCCATTGCCATCAAGTCGATTCCAACTCCTAGTGACCCTATAGGACAGAGTGGAACTGCCCCACAGGGTTTCCAAGGCTGTCGTCTTTATGAAAGCAGGCTGTGCTTTAGCCATTGTGCCACCAGCATTCCTTTGCCCCCGTTGATTGTACTAATTTATGTTTCCACCAGCAATGTGTAAAAGTGCCTCTTTCCCCACACCATTCCAACAGGTTTAAATTTATTGATCTTTGCCGACCTAATAGAAATGCACATATTTTAATTATTTCCAAATTACAGAATGAAATTCTTAGGAAGGGAACCCCAAATTTTGCCCATTTCTGCAAACTGATAAATCACTTCTGGTCTGAAGGATCTCCCTTTTCTCCGCCCCTGGACAGATTTCTCATTGGAAACCTGTATTGTGGTAGAACAAATGTGGGTTCAGAGTCACAAAGCTGGGCTTGAAGTGCAGGTCCAATAACTGTAGCTCCTTGATCTTGAACCAGGCATCTAACTTCATTATGCCTCGGTTTTCTTTTGTAAAAGTAAGGATATTAATAACAACTTCACAGAATTATTATGAAGATTGAAAGACATAATCTAAGTAAAGTGTTTTCTTTCTCATTGAGATAGAAACATTTTCTCCTCAGCGTTTCTTTAATCACTGTTAAGGATGCCCTCTCTCAAATCAGCCATTTCCCTTCTCCAAGGGGGGCCCCAAATGGACACATTGCATCATTAATCCCAAAGATCCTCTAACTAAGAAAAGAATGGTGGCTGAGCCATTGAAGCTCGTCCAAAGAAAGGCTTGATCATCACCGAACAGAGGACTGCATAGAATCCTTAGTTGCTGCTTTCTTCTGGGGAAGGAAGGATCGAGAACTCCCAAACACATTAGCCTTCCACAAAGATGACTTTCTGTTAAGGAAGCAATGGATGCACTTTGTTATTGCCCTGATTCCGTGAGTTTCCATTACTGAGCTCCAAGAGAATCACATATAGCCACTTAAATATGCCTTTCTGTAAAGGATTAGGCATAAATAGTCCTGCTCAAAGGTAAAAACTAGATGGTTTTTGGACCATAAGCTCTTTGAGGACAGGAACCGTGTATTTCTTATCTTTGTATCCTCTATGTCAAGCAGTTTCTGTACCAGCCCAATTAATATTTGCAGAATAAATGACCCTTTCCGCTGCACTCTTGTACCCTGAGATTCATACCCAAGGGGTCTTGTTTTGTCAGAGGGTTTTCGCAGCGGCACTTGCTGAGCTTTTTTTTTTTTTTTTTTTTTAAGCATTTTATTTAAAATCATTTAAATTGTCTCCATTTGAAATTGTACTAGTGACCAAGTTCATATTTTTCAAAGACAGAAAAATAAGAATAATTATTATTTGATAATTACTGTTTCACCTTGTAGAACCTTTAAGGAAAATGTTGAACTAAAGCGTTTCCTTTCCTTCTCCTAACCGTCCCCCACCAAAAAAAAAAAAAAAAAAAAAAAACCTATTGCCATCGAATGGATTCCAACTTATAGTGACCCTACAGGACAGAACAGAACTGCCCCATAGGGATTCTGAGGAGCACCTGGTGGATTCAAACCGCCATTCTTTTGGTTGGTAGCTGAACTCTTAACCACTATGTTGCTAGAGTTTCCTTCCTTCTCCTAGTTTTCTCTAAATTGTCTTCTGATTGGTGTCCCTACCTCCCATCTCTGTGCTTTCCCATTTCTTCTGTCCTTTTATTTACACAACAAGCATTTATTGAGCACCTACTTTGTATCAGGTACTATGTTAGAACTAGAGATAAAAAGGTCCTAATACACAAAACTTTTACAGGAACATGAAAGGGCATGGGGTGTTTGCGCAACAGAGAGGATTTCAGTGTTGTTTGAACTCAAGGTACAAGTGGGAAAGTATCAAGAGATGACTAGCCAGATCATACTAAAGGGTTTGGATTTCATCCCTTAAAAGCTAAGAAAAAATTGAAAGGTTTCATGCAGGGACTGACATATAGAATTTGTGTATGAGAAACGTCACTGGGGCAGCTGGTGGTGAGACTAGAGGCAGAAAGAGCAGTTAGGATATTTCTGATCTCTTCCCAGGGCTTTAGACTCACATATCCAGTGGTCCAGGTGGTGGCAGTGATGATGTTGGGACGAGGAAAGATTCCAGAGGCAGCAGATAGAATGGGTTTTGGTATCCATTTAGATGTTGGGGATGTGGATTTTTCTTAGGTTGCAAGCTTGGATCAAGTGGGCAGATGGTGATACCACCAACTACGATAAGAAAAACAGAAGGAAGAAGATATTTTTACTTGGAGATGATGAGTTTGGTTTTGGAACAGTTGAAGTTGAGATACCTTTGGTATATGCCAGTTTCAGAGTCCCTTCTGACATTCATTTTCATTGTTCCTTCCTGTCTTTTTAATGACCTCTTGCTTTCTTCATGTATGATGTTAGCAAATTGAATAAAAGATGAAGTAAAAGAGGTGAACAGAAGATATCAAGAGGTGGCTTGAGAAGACAAAGTATTACAGCAACATGTGCAAAGACCTGGAGTTAGAAAACCAAAAGGGAGAACATGCTTGGCATTTCTCAAGCTGAAAGAACTGAAGAAAAAATTCAAGCCTTGAGTTGCAATACTGAAAATTCTTCTGGGAAAATATTAAATGACACAGGAAGCATCAAAAGAAGATGGAAGGAATAAACAGAGTCACTAATACCAAAAAGAACTGGTCGACGTTCAACCATTTCCAGAGGTAGCATGTGATCAGGAACCGATGGTACTGAAGGAAAACATCCAAGTTGAACTGAAGGCATTGACAAGGAACAATGATCCAGGAATTGACAGAGTAGCAATTGAGATGCTTCAACAAACAGATGCAGCACTGGAAATGCTCACTCGTCTATGCCAAGATATTTGGAAGACAGCCACCTGGCCAACTGACTGGAAGAGATCCACATTTATGCCTATTCCAAAGAAAGGTGATCCAAACAAATGCAGAAATTATTGAACAATATCATTAATATCACACTCAAGTAAAATTTTGCTGAAGATCATTCAAAAGTAGCTGCAGTACAACACCAACAGGGAACTGCCAGCAGTTCAAGCCAGATTAAGAAGAGGACGCAGAACCAGGGATATCATTGCTGATGTCAGATGGATTCTGGCTGAAAGCAGAGAATACCAGAAAGAAGTTTACCCGTGATTTACTGATTATGAAAAGGTATTCGACTGTGTGGACCATAACAAATTATGGATAACATTGTGAAGAATGGGAATTACAGAACACTTAACTGTGCTCATGAGGTACCTGTACATAGATCGAGAGGCAGTCGTTCGAACAGAGCAAGAAGATACTGCCTGGTTTAAAGCCAGAGAAGGTGCGTGTCTGGGTTGTATCCTTTCACCATACTTGTTCAATCTATATGCTGAACAAATAATCCAAGAAGCTGGACATTAGGAAGAAGAACGGAGCATCAGGATTGGAGGAAGACTCACTAACAACTTGCATATCATGCAGGTGACACAACCTTGCTTGCTGGAAGTGAAGGGGACTTAGAGCACTTACTGAGGAAGATCAAGGACTACAGCCTTCAGTATGGATTACACCTCAACATAAAACAAAAATCCTCACAACTGGACCAATAAGTAACACCATGATAAGTGGAGAAAAGATTGGAGTTGTCAAAGATTTCAGTTCACTCAAATCCACAATCAAAACCCATGGGAGGAGGAGTCGAAAAATCAAACAATGCATTGCATTGAGCAAATCTGCTGCAAAAGACCCCTTTAATATGTTAAAAAGCAACAATGTCACCTTGAAGACTAAGGCAGCCTGATCCAAGCCATGCTGTTTTTAATCACCTCATATGCATTTGAAAGCTAGACAATGAATGATGAAGATGGAGGAAGAATTGACGCCTTTGAATTGTGGTGTTGGCAAAAAATATTGAATATACCACACACTGCCAAAAGAATGAACGAATCTGTCTTGGAAGAAGTACAACCAGAACGTTCCTTAGAAGCAAGGATGGCGAGATATGTCTCACATACTTTGGACGTGTTATCCGGAGGGATCAGTCCCTGGAGAAGGACATCATGCTTGGTAAAGTAGAGGGTCAGTGAAAAAGAGGAAGACCCTCAATGAGATGGAATGACACAGTAGCTGCAACAATGGGCTCAAGGATAACAATGATTGTGAGGATGGCACAAGACCGGGCAGTGTTTCCTTCTGTTGTCGCTATGAGTCAGAACAAACTCGACAGCATCTAAAAACAACAATGAGATACACAGGTGGAGACCTCTAGTAGGCAGTTGGATATATTGGTCTGGAGCTCAGCAGAAAAGGTCTAGGCTAAAAAATACAGATATGGGACTCAGGAGCATAGAGATGGTAGTTAAAACCACAGGTGTGCATGAGACCACACAGAAAGAATGGTCACAGCATAAAGTGGAAAGGGGGCAAGAATAAAACCAGAAGAAGCCCAGGTCTATAGGGTTAGTTAACAAAAAGTAGCCAAATAAAGAGACTGAGAAAGACCACTTGATGGGGTGAAAGAAGACAAGAGGGAAGCCAAAGGAGAAAAAGTTTCAAACTCAGGAGCTGTAAACAAGTCAAATGTAGCAGAGAGGTCAAGCAGCAAAAGGACTAAATAGTGTCCATTGTAGTCACAGAAAAGTCACAAGTGATCTCAACTAGAGCAGTTACAGGGGAAGCTGGATTGTATTTGGTTAAGGAGGATATGAGAAACGCAAGGAGAAGCAAGTGGAGGCAACTCTTTTAAGAAGCTTAGCTGTAAAAGGAAATAGAATAGGGCTTTAGCTGAAGGAAGACACATGGTTAAGAGTTTATTTTTGAACTTTTTTTTTGTTTTGTTTATTATGAAAGTAATATATGCAAAGTAAAGAATTTGAAATAATATGGAAGAGTATAAAAAAAAGTTAAAATTTCGCTTCCCTCCAACTCTGAAAAGATAATCACGGATAAAGATAAACTCTGAAAAGATAATGACTTGAACAGACAGTTGACCAAAGAGGATATGCAAATGGACAACAAGCGTATAAAAAGAAGCTCAGCACATTCGCCATTAAAAAAAGGAAAAAACCAAACCTGTTACTGTCAAGTTGATCCTGATTCATAGTGACTCTATAGGACAGAATAGAACTGCCCCCACAGGGTTTCCAAGGAGTAACTGGTGGATTTGAACTGCCAACATTTTGTTAACAACCTTTTGTTAACCATTGGATCATCAGGATTCCCATTAGCCATTAGGGAAAGGCAAATCAAAACCACACTGATTGCTGTCAATAAGTTGTACACTTGTAAAAAGTCAAGGTGGCAAAAGTTGTGCGATAGATATTATGATGGTTAAGGTTGTGTGTCAAAACTTGGCAGGGCCATGGTTCCCAGTGGTTTGGCTGAATAGTCAGGGACTTGCAAGGAACATGATTGGAAAATTGGTGACAAGGAGGTATAGGGAAGAGCTATGTGGATAGACCTCTCTGAATGGGCCAGAGAAGTGAAGATATCTGTGTCTTATGTGACTATTCGCCAAAGGGTGACCTCCAATCCCATTGCTGTCGAGTTGATTCCAACTCATAGCGACCCTACAGGACAGAGTAGAACTGCCCCATCCAGTTTCCAAGAAGCTCCTGGTGGGTTTGAACTGCCTATCTTTTGGTTAACAGCCATAGCTCTTAACCACTACACCACCAGGGTTTCCCAAAGGGTGACCTCAGCAGAGGAGAATTTTAACAATCAAGGGGACAGGATGATGCACTCTCTGGAAACCAGTTATCCTCTTTCTCTAGCCACTCCTGTCATTGCCCAGTGGGCTCATGAACAAAATGGCCATGGTGACAGGGATGGAAGTTATTCATGGGCTCAGTAACATGGAGTTCCACTTACCAAGGCTGACTTGGCTACAGCCGTTGTTGAGTGCCCAATCTGCCAGCAGCAGAGACCAACAGTGAGTTCTCAGTATGGCACCATTCCTTGAGGTGATCAGCCAACAACCTGGTGGCAGATTGATTACACTGGACCACTTCGATCATGGAAAGGGGAGTGTTTTGTTCTTTCTTACTGGAATAGACACTTACTCTGGATGTGGATTTGCCTTCCCTACAAGCAATGCTTCTGCCAAAACTACCATCTGTGGACTTACAGAATCCTTTATCCACTGTGATGATATCCCACACAGCATTGCCTTGGATCAAGGGACTCACTTCACAGCAAATGAAGTGCAGCAATGGGCCTATGCTCATGGAATTCACTAGTCTTACTATGTTCCTCATTGTCCTGAAGCAGCTGGCTGGGTAGAATGATGGAATGGCCTTCTAAAGACACAATTACTGTGCCAGCTAGGTGGCAATACCTTGCAGCTTTGTAACAATGTTTTCCAGGAGGCTGCATATACTCTAAACCAGCATCCAATACATGGAGCAGTTTCTCCCATAGATAGCCAGGAAAGGGGTGGAAATGGGAGTGGAACCACTCACTACTATCCCTAGTAACCCACTCACAAATTTTTTGCTTCCTGTCCCTGCAACCCTATGCTCTGCAGATCTAGAGGTCTTAGTTCCAAAGGAAGGGATGCTCCCACCTATAGACACAACACTGATCCCATTGAACTGGAAGTTAAGAATGCTACCTGGTCACTTTGGGCTCCTCAATGCCTCTGGATCAACAGGCAAAGAAAGGAGTTACTCCATTGCCTGGTGTGATTGATTCTAATTACCAAGAGGAAATCGAATTGATATTACATAATGGAGGTAAAGAAGAGTATCTTTGGAATACACGAGATCCCTCAGGATGTCTCTTAGTATTGCCATGCCCTGTGATTAAAGTCAATGGAAAACTACAGCAACTCAATTCTGACATGACTATTAATGGCCCATACCCTTTAGGAATGGCGGTTTGGGTCACCCTCTCAGGCAAAGAACCACAGCCAACTGAGGTGGTTGTTGAGGGTAAAGGGAATATAGAACGGGTGGTGGAAGAAGGTAGTTCTAAATACCAGCTACTACCACATGACCAGTTTCAGAAATGAGGATTGTGATTGTTATGATTATTTCTTCCTTGTATGTGTGCACCAAATATTTTTGTTTTCTTCACTTATAAAATATAAGACGTAAACAGGGCTAGCGAATTTTTGGTTGTATGTGTGTTAGTTGTATCATGTTAGGCACAAGTATGACTTTATATTTGCCTTATTTAGAAATGTGTACAGGTGCCAAGTAACAAGAGATGGAGTATGACAGTTAAGGTTGTGCGTCAACTTGTCTGGGCCATGATTCTCAGTGACTTGGCAGTTATGATGTACTTTAGTAGCTCTATAACGATGTAATCATCTCCATATATAATGTAATCCAGATATAATGTAATCACCTCTATGATGAGATCTGTTAGGAGCAGCCAGTCATTTGAAAGGGTGTTTCCTCAGGGATGTGGTCTGCATTCAATATAGGTAGACTTTCTGGCAAAGCTAATTGGCTTTTGCTCATTCTGGATCCCGTAGCTGGTTCCTGTTCATCTGACCTCCGGTTCTTAGAACTTGAGCTAGCTCTTACCTGCCAATCTTGGGACTTGTCAGCGTCCACAGTCTTTGAACCAGAGGCCTGACATGCCGATCTTGGGTTCAGCAGACCCTGTAGTTATGTGAGACAGGAGAAGTCTCCAGCCTGATCCATGGACTTGGAACTTTCCAGCCTCTACAACTGCATGAGCCATTTCCTTGATATAAATCTCTCTCTATATATATTTATATGCTTCACTGGTTTGCTTCTCTAGAGAACCCAGCCTAAAACAGATATATTTACAACAACAACAAAAGAGTAGCTGCTGAGCCTGCTTATGTACACCCAAACACCTCATGGGATTTGGTTCCTTGGTTTGGGGGCTTTAGGGTCATGGTTTCACAGGATATCCCAATTAATAGATCTAATAACATGTTTAGTGCTTCTGTTCTACCTCTTTGTTCCTTGTGTAGTGCCTGGGGTCTTAAAAGTTTGCAAGCAGCCACTCAAGTCATAACAATTGGTCTGTATTTGCCTAGAGCAATAGAGGAAGAAGGAGAGTCAGGAATAGGAAAAATTCGATGTGTGGTTAATCGTCTCCATGAACAACTTCTTCCTCTGCCATGAGACCAGAAGAAATGGATAGTGTCTGGCTACCATTACTGAACATTTTGATCAAAGATCCTATAGAAGAATTCTGGTAAAAATGCGGGACAAACAAGACAGAATTTCAAATTCTCATGAAATTCAAGCTTTCTGGAACCATGGTTGCTAGATGAACCCCTGAAACTATTGCCTTGAGATAATTTTTAAAACTTAAACCAAGAATATCCCCTGAAGTCTTCTTAAAACCACACAATAGTTTAGCTTAACAAGTGAAGAATGTTTGCCTTGAGCATTGTGTGCTTTTAAGAGCTATAAATGGCGCAGGACTGGGCAGTGTTTCATTCTGTTGTGCATAGGGTCGCTATGAGTCAGAACGGATTCGACAGCACCTAACAACAACATATGGGATTAAAATGATAATATCAGCTCGAAAGATAAGATAGGAACCTTAGGGGGCAGTGAGCTTATGTTTATGGGGGAGTAGCAACTCAGAAAGGGAGAATGAGGATGCTTGCACAGCTCGAAGAATGTAATCAATGTCCCTCAATTGTACATGTAGAAACCGTCGAACTGGTGTATGTTTTGCTGTGTATATTCTCAACAACAACAAAAAATAAAATAAATTCTAAAACAACAACAACCAAAAAAAAAAAAAAAAAACCCACACCGAGATATCACCTCATTCCCATTAGAATGACAATGATAAAAAGAAAATAAGGGTTGGTGAGGTTGTGGAGAAACTGGAACCCTCATTAATTGTCGGTGGGAATGTAAAATGGTGCAGCCAATGTGGAAAACAGTTTGGTGGTTCCTCAAAAAGTTGAACATAGAATTTTCACATGCCCCAGCAATCCCAATCCTAGGTACCAAAACAAAACCAAGTCCGTTGCTGTCTAGTCAATTCCGACTGCTGGCAACCCTATAGGACAGAGTAAAACTGCCCCATATACATTCCAAGAATTGCCTGGTGGATTCAAACTGCTGATCTTTTGGTTAGCAGCCATTGCACTTAACCACTATGCCACCAGGGTTTCCAAATCCTTCCAAGGTATATAGCCAGAAGAAGTAAAGGCAGAAATGCAAACAGAAAATTGTACACCAATGTTCTTTGTAGCACTTTTCACAATAGCCAAAATGTGGAAACAACCTAAATGTCCATCAAAAGATGAATGGATAAACAAAATGTGGTATATATAGACAATGGAATGTTATGCAGCCGTAAAGAATAATGAAGTTCTGATGCATGCTACAACATGGATGAACCTTGAAAACATGCTGACTGAAATAAGTCAGTCACAAAAGAACAAATACTGTATAAACTTACTTATATGAAATAAACAGTTGCACCCACAGGGCACTGCTAGAAATTCAAGCCGGATTCAGAAGAGGACATGGAACCAGGGATATCATTGCTGATGTCAGATGGATTCTGGTTGAAGGCGGAAAATACCAGAAAGATGTTTACCCATGTTTCATTGACTATGCAAAGGCATTTGACTGTGTGGATCATAACAAATTATGGATAATATTGTGAAGAATGGGAATTCTAGAGCACTTAATTGTGCTCATGAGGTACCTATACATAGAGCAAGAGGCAGTTGTTCGAACAGAACAAGGGGATACTGCATGGTTTAAAGCTAGGAAAGGTGTGCATCAGGGTTGTATCCTTTCACCATACTTGGTCAATCTGTATGCTGAACAAATAATCCAAGAAGCTGGACTTTATGAAGAAGAACGGGGTATTAGGATTGAAGGAAGACTCATCAACAACCTGCATTATGCAGATGACACAACCTTGCTTGCTGAAAGAGGACCTCAAGCACTTACTGTGAAGACCAAGGACTACAGCCTTCAGTATGGATTACATCTCAACATAAAGAAAACAAAAACCCTCACAACTAGACAGTAAGCAACAATATGATAAATGAAGAAAAGACTGAAGTTGTCAAAGATTTCATTTCGAATCCACAATCAACACCCATGGAAGCAGCAGACAAGAAATCAAAGGATGCATTCATCATTGCATTGGGCAAATCTACTGCAAAAGACCTCTTTAAAGTGTTAAAAAGCAAAGATGTCACCTCGAAGACCGAGGTGCGCCTGACTCAAGCCATGGTGTTTTTAATCGCCTCATATGCATTTAAAAGCCGGATGATGAAGAATGAAGGCGGAAGAAGAACTGACGCCTTTGAATCGTGATGATGGCAAAGAATATCGTATATGCCACGGACTGCCAAAAGAATGAATAAATCTGTCTTGGAAGAAGTACAACCAGAATGCTCCTTAGAAGCAAGGACGGTGAGACTATGTCTCACATACTTTGGGCATGTTATCAGAAGGGATCAGTCCCTGGAGAAGGACATCGTGCTTGGTAAAGTAGAGGGTCAGCAGAAAAGAGGAAGACCCTTAACGAGATGGATTGACACAGTGATTGCGACAATGGGCTCAAGCATACAATGAGTGTGAGGACGATGCAGGACTGGGCAGTGTTTCCCTTTGTTGTACGCAGGGTTGCTATGAGTTGGAATTGACTTGATGGCATCTTACAACAACGACATATGAAATAGGCAAATATATAGAAACCAAACGTTATTAATGGCTGGTAGTGGTGGAAGTGAGGGGGAAAGTGAGAATTTTTGTTTTGGGGGGGCTTTGAGTTTATGTTAATAGTGGTGGAATATTTTGGGAGAGGATAGTGATAATGGTGGCATAGTATGAAAAATGTAATCGATGTTATTGAGTTGTAAACATGGAAGTCGAGGTGTTGGCAGATGTTTTGGTGTGTATGTTTTCACAACAACAAAAAGAGAGAGGAAGTTAAACACAGCTACATTTGTTGTCTATTCTTTCAGAATATAAACAAGCACACACACACATACTCATGTATATGCACACATATATTTTTTAATCAATGGGTTAGATAATATTCTTGGTGACTTAATCTTTTTTATTTAACAATATGTCCTGGAAACCCTTCCATATCTTTGTGACCTTATCTTCTGCCTGTGTCTCCCTAATTGGCTCTGCTCCAACTGCTTTGACCTCCTTGCAGTTCCTGGAACATGCCAGGCACACTCACACCTTAGGGTTTTTGCACTTGGTGTTCCTTCCGCCTAGAATGTTCTTCCCTCAGATATCCTCTTGGCTCACTCTCACTTCCTCCTGATCTCTGCTTAAATATTATCTCCACAGAGAAGTCACCCACCTGTCATGCATGATATCTTATCCTACTTCATTTTTGTTCATAGCACTTATTATTCTGAATCGGTACACTTCTTTAATTCATTCTTCCCCACTAGCACATAAAAGCTCCATGAAAACCAGAAAAAAAAAAAAAAAACCAAACCCAGTGCCGTTGAGTCCATTCCGACTCATAGCGACCCTATAAGACAGAGTAGAACTGCTCCATAGAGTTTCCAAGGATCACCTGGTAGATTCGAACTGCCGCCCGTTTGGTTAGCAGCCGTAGCACTTAATCACTACGCCACCAGGGTTTCCATGAGGGGAGGGACTTTGTCTGCTTCACTGTTCTACACACCCAGAGCCCAGAACAGTGCCTGACCCTTAGTAGATGCTCAATAAAATGTGAAAAAGCATATACAGCTCCCACAGCATAGGATGATGGATAATAACATAGTGAGTAAGAATTCAAGCTCAAACTGCTTGAGTTCAGATTTTTATTTCTTAGTAGGCATGTGTGCACTTGAGCAATTGAATTTGTTTTCTCATCTGCAAGACGGGGGTCATGCTATTGCCTAACTCCCTGGGTTGTTGCGAGAATTAATGTCTGACTATATGTAACATGCTCAGAATAGTAACTGGCAAATAGTAAATTGTTAATACATGTTCATTGCTATGATGATTAGTAGTTTTCTATAAAGGGGATCTAGTAGCTCTGCCATCAGTGGTTCTACTCTTCTCTCTCTTATTGTACCTCTTTGATTATTCTTTCTCTGCTTCATTTCTCTGACCTTCACCCATTAAACACTTGTGTCTCCAGAGTGCTTCTCATTTCTCACATTCTCTTAGGGTGAAATCATCCACTCCTTTTTTTCTGTTTCTTTTGTTTTGTAAGTACTCTTTGTTTCGTTTTGTTTTAATTTTATTGTGCTTTGATGAAAGTTTACAGCGCAAATTAGTTTCTCATTCAAAAATTTATGCACAAATTGTTTCGTGACTTTGGTTTCAATCCCCGCAATGTGTCAGCGCTCTTCCCCTTTCCACCCTGGGTTCCTCATGTCCATTTGTCCATTTTTCCTGTCCTTTTCTGCCTTCTTGTCTTTGCTTTTGGGCTGGTGTTGCCCGTTTGGTCTCACATACTTGGTTCGACTGAGAAACACTTTCCCAACACGTGTTATTGTTTGTTTTATATGCCTGTCTAATCTTTGCCTGAAAGGTGGACTTCAGGAGTGGCTTCAGTTCTGAGTTAGCAAGGTGGCCAGGGGCCATAGTCTCGGGGTTCCTCCAGTCTCTGTTAGACCAGTAAGTCTGGTCTCTTTTTGTGAGTTTGAATTTTGTTCTATATTTTTCTTCTGCTTTGTCTGGGACCTCATGATTTTAACTACTACCCAGGCTGAAGATGCCACAATTGTCCCAAACCTCACCAGTCCCAAGGGCCTCAGACTCTGGCATCTAAGTGTTTTGAGCATTTCCATTCCAATTACTTTTTAGGTTATATGACTCACAGAAGTGTGGGTTCCTCAAGGGGAGGAATTGTTTCTTGGTCTTTTATGTATTCCCTCTCTGGGGGGGTGGTGCTCTTAGTAGGTATACTTTGTAGGTGCTTGCAGTCTAGTGAGGGGGAACAGACAATAAATAAATAACTATAATAAGTCACTTGGTGATAAGTGCCATGTAAGCAGGACACAGTGGCTGCAACAATGGGCTCAAACATAATAATTGTGAGGATGGTGCAGGACCAGGCAGTGTTTTGTTCTGCTGTACATAGGATCGCTATGAGTTGGAATCAACTCGACAGCACCTAACAATGACAACAAGCAAGATAAAGAGAATCAAGAGTAGGAAGAGGCTGAGGTGTGATAATTTATAAAGGATGTCCAGGGAAGACCTTTGGGTTAAAGGGATATTTGAACAGAGCCCTGAAGGAAGTGAGAGAATAAACCAAGCGATGTCTGAGGGAACAGCGTGCAAACATAGATTAGCAAATGCAGAAGCCCCAAGGTAGAGTGTGTTTAGGGGACAACAAAGAGGCCAATGTGGCTGGAGTAAGGTGAATGATTGGAATAGCAGTAAGAAATGATGTCAGCATAGTAATGGAGGGTTCAGATCATGTGGGGACTTATGGTGAGATGAGAAGCCATTGGCGGGTTCTGGGTAGCAGGCTGACATTGTATGACTTACCAGAACTGACTATAGAGAGTCAAGGATGAAAGAAAGGAGACCAGTTGGAAGGCTATTACAGTCATCCAGGCTTAGAATTGGGTTACAGTGGAGGAGAAAATGAGAAATAGATTCTAGATGTATTTTGGAGCTAGAGTAAGAATTTGCTGATGTATTTAGATGTAGGTATGACAGAAAGCGAGGAAGAAAGGATGAACGGGTAAGTAAATGAACAAGTGAATTGTATATATATTGATTATAGAGTGATATATTACAAGCTTTGCCTAAGTCAGAAACTATATAAACAGGAAACATTAGGAGAGCCAATAGAAGATAGAAGATTCAAGATTCTCTCATATATGTCCATCCAGCATGTAGAGGAGAAGGGTAATGAAAGATATGTCAGTAGCTTGAGGATGACCTAAAGTTTTTTTTTTTTTTTTTAAGGATAGAGAAATGAGCATACCTATAGCTACAGGAGGAAACTCTTGTGGCGTAGTGGTTAGGTGCTACGGCTGCTAAACCGAAGGGTCAGCAGTTCAAATCTGCCAGGCGATCTTTGGAAACTCTGTGGGGGCAGTTCTACTCTGTCCTATACGGAATCAACTTGACGGCAGTGGGTTTGGTTTTTGTTTGGTTGATAGCTACAGGGAAGAGTCAATTGAAAGAGAAAGAAAAAAATATTTAATACAGATGCAGCCAAGTTTCTGAGAAAATAATCATCTATAGTCAGAGCCTCCATTGCCTTACCATCTTCCCATATTTTCAAACCACTATCACCCCCATTGAAATTGCTGTCACACACACACACAAAAACAAAACCCCCCCAAAACCCAATGACATTTTAGTTGCCAAAACGAATGGACACTTTTCAGTTCTTTCTGTGCTTGACCTTTTTGCAGCATTGCTAATCCTGGAAGCTCTCCTCCCTTGGTTTCTGTGTCCCTACTCTCTTCTGCTTTTCCCCTTGCCTCTCTAATCTTTCCATCTCATTCTTCTTCATTGCCTTCTTTTCCTGTGTCCCTCCCTAAATTTTGATGTTTCTCAGAGTTATGTTCTTAACCCTCTCCTCTTTTCATTATTTCCTTCATTTATTCAATTACTTACAAAATGCATATTACATGCCAGATACAGTTCTAGCACTAATCAAAGCCTATAAAAATGCCTGTCCTTCCCCCATGGAGCTGACCCCCTCTTCCTAAGCAGTCTTATCTCTACTCAGGGCCCCAGTCACCTACATATGCTTGTAACTTCCAAATTTACATCTCCAGCACTAACCACTCTCTTGAATTTCAGGCACACATTTAACCAACACTCTGTTGGACATCTTCACTTGTATGTCCTTTAACTGAACTCCGCTTTACATTGAAGTTTGCCTCTTTCTGTATTCCCTCTTTTAACTACACCACTATACACTCCCAATTGCCCATTTCTCTTCAGGATTACTGCAGTGGTTTTCCATGCAGTTATCATCCTCTGATACAATATTGAACTTTCCAAAATGTAAATCTAACCATATTACTTCCATCCTTACAATACTTTAATAATTCCCTATCACCATCAAGATCCTCTATTATTTGATTCCTGTCAGACCCTCTTTTACCCCCCTCCTCCAATATACATTGATTTCCTGTTTTCCTGACTTACTGAATTACTTTTAGTTCCTTGAATTCTCTTGTATGATCATGCTTTGGTGGGCGTTGTTCCCTCCGTGTAAAATGCCCTTCTTTCCCCTTTTGTCCTCTTGGCTAACTTCTAGACCCAGCTCAGTTGTCATACCATCAATTCCAACCTTCTCCAACCTCTCCTGTGTGTACAACCATGTGCAAATTCTATTGTTGATTTTTATGCATTGTGCTGTTAGTTGTGAGATTTGTTAATTGTTTATTTTGTAATCTCCTCCACTAGACTCTGAGCCCCTTGAAGGTAGGATAAGTGTCTTTCATTTCAGTATCCCAAGAACTTAATCTGCCATGTAACAAGAATGTAATAAATGCTTGTTGAACAAATAAATGAATGGACACATGGAAACGGGGAATGGATAGGGAGAGATCACTCAAGAGTGAAAAGAAAGAGAAGCAAGAGCAAATATAGGATATTTTCAAAAAGAATGGCCTAAATGTTTTCCTGTGGAACAGGAGAGAGGAGTGAAGGGTGTAATCAAAAGTAGATCAGTCTGAGGTGAGGGGGAGGAAATTGAAGGGGTTCATGCCGGATGGTTTCTATTTTCTCTTTAATGTAGCAAGTAAAACATTCCTCTTTTCTGGAAGACATGGTAATGTGAGTGAAAGTGCACAACAGCTTCTCTGAATCTCAACTTTCATACCTACAAAAGAGACTAATACTTGATTCTGCCCATTAACCCTACATCTTGCAAAGTTGTAAGAACCAAGGGCTTTGAGATCTTTAGGTAAATAGCAATGGACCTACCGATCATCACTTAAATCTGACGTTAAATCCATGAGGTTGCAAGTTGCTAAAGTCCAAAGCTCCTCCCTTTGTATCACTCCTTTTAATTCTTTCTGTGCATTGTCAATGCTGCAGTTCTCAGAATTGGCAGCATTTTCTTTGCCTCCATGTCGCTATGAAAAAGTTCATTGGACTTAGAATCATCAAGTAATGTTTTTTATTATAGGGAGAAAAAGGATAAAACTGAGCAATATTATCTCCCCACTGAGATATCTAGTTTATCTGAGTCATGCTTCAGTCTAACTAAATGGTCTAAAATTGGTTTAGGATTCCTTTCAGCCACCAATGCCAACTTATCTTAGGCTAACAGGACTAGAATTCAGTTGATCTAATTTAGGACAAATTTTTATCCACAGAGGGGTTGGAAAATCTAGGTGAGGATTAAGGTCATGGCCAAGGCACAAGAGGAGGAGGAAGTCTGAGTTAATTATAACCTGGGTTCTGCAGTCTTAATTCCAGGAAGCTGTCCCTTAGCTAGGTGGACAACTTGTTGATTGAGGAATATTCTCTGAGGAACTAGAAGCTACCAGTTCCTGAATTCTGAGATAAATTTCCACAAGTGAGGGTGTCAATATTGAAAGTCTAGAATTCCTGAGAAATATATCATTTGAAGAAGCCCTTTGAGCAAGCAATTGGTTTTCTCTCCAGCAATTATGACTGGCCTGGAAGATTTCCCAAAGGTTAGCTTTTGCAAGGCCAGTTGGGTAAGGTTTTTTTTGACATGTTTTTCAATCTACCTTATAATGGATGCATTGTGTTTAATTGTTTATTCCTAGGCTTCAAAAAATGCTGTGTATCTTTCAGTAAATAAGTAAAATAAAAAACAAAGAAAACCATGAGAACATGGCTGTCATTGCACAAGGCATACTCTCATATTCTTTCTGATACAAAAATGTAAGACTGAATTAAAAGCTACATTTAATGTCTCTCACATATGTGAAGTTGTACCAGCTTCTGATTCAAGCTTAAAAACTGAGAATTTATTTTTGAAACATTACGGGTAGACTAAATAGTTAAATGATTACTGGTTAATTTAACTTTTAAAAAGATGTTTTGGATGAGGTATTAGCCTCTGCCCTTTTTTTTTTTTTTTGCCTTATCCTCTTCTCTATTCAGAGCCCTCTCTATTAACATATAGCCAAGCCTGTTGCTTAAGACCCAGGAAGAATCATGGTACTGAAGGCTTTGATGTAATGATGCGTTATGAATCATCACTTGCGCCTATTAGAATTGAAATGGACCGTCCTAACGTGTGTTAGTGTTCAGATGTAAGTTTATGAATAAAAACATTAAAAGAAAACCATCTCTCTCCCCTCCTGCCCTTCACAGTGCAATAACCAACTGAAATAATCCAAGAGTAGGAAGGAAGTGGTTACAGTTAGGAAACTAGGAATCTAGTCCTGCATTCCAGTGCTCTACCCCTGACTAACTCATCTCAGGCAGATGGCTCCGCTTCTTTTCATTTTGTACAAAAGTGAGAAAAGTAACATTTTGCCTCAAATCTTCTTAGATGAGTGGCTTCTGCTCATCTGCCAGAGGACTTGCTGTAGCTGGGATGAACAAATAGGGAAAACATGCAGCTATAGATGTTGTTTTGTGAGGAAAAAAAAAAAGATTTTGTTGCTGATTTGTGTCCTTCAGGCCTTTGCTCAGATAACTCTGAGAGGTTTCCTACTTAGTCCTTATAGGTAGCTTTCTTCTGGGATGGGTGGATGGGAACGGAGGGGGGCAGGAAGGAGGTCAGATGGTGACAGTAGAGCAAACAAACTCAAGGGTCCCATATCAAGGGCCATTTGGCTTCAGTGTTTTTCCTCAGTGCAGTGGGGGGTGGAATTTGGAGCCCACGGTGAAGCAGAAATTGTAGCAGTAACTTGGGTATTAGATAATAAATCACACTCTGCCAGCATATTCAAGGCAGATGAAACCATCACAGGGTTCAAGGTAAAGCAATGATTAAAATATTACTCCTGACTTGGTCAGCATTACTTTCATCAATCCCGGCCTACGTGGCTTTCTTTTCATTACTCCACCTGAAGGTTACTACAATTGGTAACCACCTTTTCCACATCATCTTATACCTCACTGTATCAGAGAACTAGATTTATTCACGTGTTCTATTAAGTTCCCTACCCTCTTGAGTCCCAGAAGCAGATGACATCAAGGTAAAAATGCAGGCTGTCCTTAGGGGAAACAATAACTATTTTAACGAGTAGGCTATAATTCAAAACCACACAATAGTGTTTTAATTGCTTTTGGATTTGACAACACTGGAATGCATTAAAACTTGAAGCCTCTGGAAGATAGCCTTTCTTACTGTTACTGTCTACAAAAAATCAAAGGTATAATTCTTACAAAAAACCATCCATAGGTTGCCTGTGTAAATCCTGTGAGGTAAAAGTGTTTCTTTTTAGCTGTACTGAGGATATAAATCCTGAAATGCAGACTTGGGAAAGAAAGAGGGAGTTAAGGTGATCAGGTCCTAAGGAATTTCTGAGACTTTCAGATTTTAGGCTAAGTCTTCTATGAAGGATCTTCTGCTGCCCATCTTCTCATTCTCCTCATCGTGCTCTTAGGCAAAGGCAACCCTGCACTAACCTTGCTTGATAGAGAAGGGCTGCTAATCAGAGATCCAAATCTGCTTCAGAGTTAGCAGGTTGAGATGCAGGAGTGACTCAGCTGGCATCAGCTTTGTAGCAGTCTCAGCCTGCAGGCCTTCAGGAAATGAGTCCCCCAGGCCTGCGTCTCCCTCTGTGGCAAACTGCCACTTAACTCTGCTGTTTATCAACACAGTACCAAACACAGAAAGTGGAGTTTGCTGTTCCGTTGTCTGAAAATCTACTGTACGCAAGCCAAATGTGATAGACTAGGATTATAAAGGTAAATTAGATACAGTACCTTCCTCAAGAAGTTTACAGTTTAGCAAGGGAAATAAATGTAAATATATCATTAGGGTCAGTGAAGTGTGCTGTAAGAAGCATCAACAGGAAGGCAAAGTTTGAGAAAATCAGGAGGTGATGAGCTGGTTGTGAAAGTCGAACAGTAACATGCCAGGCGGAAAGGGCCAGGAAGAGGGAATAGCATTTACAGAGGTAGGAACTCATTAATGAGTGAATTAATTTATTCATCACATATTTATCGAGTGACTTCTTTGTGTGTGAAGCTTGGGATATCAGTGACAAAATAATCTTTAAAAAAAAATCTCTGCCTGGAGAGCAGTGGGATGCAGACCCCAAATTCTAAGACCAGACTTAATGGTCTGACTGAGACTGGAAGGACCCCAGTGGTCATGGCCCCCAGACCTTCTGTTGCCTCAGGACAGGAACCATTCCCGAAGCCAACTCTTCAGACATGGATTGGACTGGACAATGGGTTGGAGAGGGATGCTGGTGAGGAGTGAGCTTCTTGGATCAGGTGCACACTTGAGACTATGTTGGCATCTCCTGCCTGGAGTGGAGATGAGAGGGTGGAGGGGTTAGAAGCTGGCGAAAAGGACACGAAAAGAGAGAGTGGAGGGAGACAGCAGGCTGTCTCATTAGGGAGAGACTAATTGGGAGTGCTTAGCAAGGTGTATATGGGCTTTTGTGTGAGAGGCTGACTTGATTTATAAACTTTCACTTAAAGCACAATGAAAATTATTAAAGAAAAAAATCTCTGCCTTTGTGCAGCTTACATTTTTGCAAGGGGAAACAATGAACATAATAAGTCAGTAAATTATAGAGCATGTTAGAAGTTGGAAAATTTTCAGAAAGACCAGGCTAAGGGGGAAGGAGAATTTGGAGAGGTTTCTTGCAATTTTAAATAGGGTAGTTGTGGAAGCCCACACTGAAATACATTGAATGTGAGGGAGCCAGTCCTGGAGCCATCTTGAAGAGCATTTCAGGCTGAGGAACCAGTCAGTCCCAAAGCAGGGGTGGCTTAGCGTGTTTGAGGAAGACCAAGCGGGCTAACGTACCTGAAGCAGAGTGAACAAGGACAAGAAGAGTGGCAGAGAGGCAATGGGAAGCCAGGTCATGCTGGGCCTTTTACGTAAGGATTTTAGCTTTTAATCTGAGTGAGATGGGAGCCATTGAAGGGTTCTGAGCAGAGACGGTACATGGTCTTACATTTTGATAGATCACTCACATGAAGAGTAGACTTTGGACAGATAAACTTTGCAGCAGGGAGGCCGTTTCCGCAACCCTAGTGACAGATTGATAGTGACTTGGTGTTAGCAGTGTAGGTGGTAAGAAATGGTCAAATTTTGGAAGGCCAAGGGAAAACTCTGGAAGTTAAGTGCATCAAAAAGAATGTGTATGAAGCAGGAAATATTCAGCTGAGTCAAACACTGCTAGTCAAATAAAATGAGGATTGAGAACTGATTATTACATTTAACATGTAAGAGGAGCAATTTCCTTGGAGCAGAAGGAGGGAATGAGCTGGAAAGGTACTTGGTGGTCAGAGAGAGGGATGTATGAAATTGAAACTATGGAGAAGGTGAGTTACTGTAATAACGACGTTGAGTGCCCAAGGACTAAGAGGCCAGATTTCTGGAAGGATCATTTATGTCAATGGTTCTCCAACTTTAGCACGCATCAGAACCACAGTCAGTTGAAACACAAATTGCAAGATTCCACTCCTGGAGTTTCCATAGGTCTGGGGTAGAGCCTGAGACTTTTCATTTCTGAGAAGTTCCCTGGTGATGCTGATGCTTCTGTGGTCCAGGGACCAAACTCTGAGATGTACTGATCCATGTGTATGCTGAAATCACCAAGAATTAAGACAGGGGTATACTGTAGAATGACAAAGAACCAGGAGACAAAATGGTCAAGAAATAAAGGAGACCTGGTAATTGGTTAAAAAAAAAAAAAAAAAAAGTGCAACAATCAGGGGTGCTGAGGATATAATTTGACGAGATTTGAAGTTGGAAGTTTTTATGGAGACTGGTTAGAAATTGTGTAGCTGAAACAATGGTTGGTAGCAGTGATCAAGGCTGGGCGAGAGCCAGACTGTGACAGGCTTTGCGTGTCAGTATTAGTTATCAGTCTTTTACTTGGTAAGCAGGTCTAGTGCGAGTTCCCAGGTCAGGTATTATCTCTGGTGGAATTGTTACTGTGTTCATCACACGAATGATCACAGTCCTACCAGTTCACGTCTGGTAGAAATAAAAAACACACTAAGTAGGAAATATCAAGAAATCCCACAAAGCTACATAGCACCTTACATAAGATTAGGTAAACTGACATTTAACGGGACAATGCAGCTTAAATAATTTGATAGTAGGGCAAAGCAAGATTGAAAATATAAGGTCAGAGAGAGGGACGTATGAAATCATTGGTTAGAATGGAACTGTGAACGTACAAAGCAGGGACAACCACAAGGTGGTCATGAGGAGTCAGGGCACAGGATGATACGGTAGCATCACCTAGGCCCAACTTGCGGTTGTACCACTTGTTACTTACGGGATCCCAGTCAAAATTATTTACTGTTTTGGTTGCTCTGTTCCTGATTTGTCAAATGGGTATATCATTTGTGTCATGTGCCTCAGAGCAAAGTGGAGGGCTAAATGAGATAGTGCAAAGCACTTTGAAAACGGAAATTGCTATATACATATAAAATAGTGAAAAAGTAACAAACTGTACATACCTAGTCTTAGAAATAAGGGCAGAAGAAATACTTATGTAAGAAATGAGTGATAAAGGAGAAACTGTTACCCCAAAAGAATAACGATGAAGTGTACAGAACTAAGTATGCAATGTGGACAGTTCCCCATTGGTTGTGAAATGACCAAAGCCCAGGGAAAAGGCCTTGCTGCTTGCTGACATTTATGTCAAAGAACCTATTGTTGTAGATAGCCGTTTCCTTAGGAATCATACCTCTGAATGACAGTAACTGGTATTTGTATAACTGGTTTGAATTTTAGCTACTTCCTCTCCTCATGATGCTTACTGCTAGGACAATGTCTGTAGTTTTACATACATGCCGAGAACAATGCAGGTCCACATGAACTGTTACACGTACTCCGTGCATGTTTTTATCATAGCTTTTGTTACATGCTGATATTGAGATTATACAAACTATTTGAGGGTAGGTATAAAAAAAAAAAAAAAAAATTTTTTTTTTTTTTTTTTTTTATTGTGCTTTGTCAACAACCTTCAATGGCTTTCTATTCACTGCCCTTAAGATAAAGCCCAATCCTTAATATGACATAAGAGGTACTTCATGATCTGGTCCCACTATCTCTCTGATTTTCCTTCTCCTTACACCCCTCTGCACCCAGTGATTCAACCACACTTTAAAGTTCTTTCAGAACCTCTAATGCACCAGGTTTCTTCTGACTTAATAGCTTTTGCAGAGGCTGTTCCATCTAGCCAGTATACCTTGCTCCATTTTCTTGGCTTTTACTTTTTTTCTGGTCTACTTTAGACATTTCCTCTGAGAGCTTTCATTGAACCACGATCTCAAACCTGGGTTAGACTCCTTCAATATCTTCCAATCCCCTCACAGTACTATAGCACTTCTCACATGTTACTGAATTTGAATGCTTAATTATCTGTCTCATCAGACCAAGCTCTGGAAAACAGTCAACAAACATACAGTCTTGTTTATGAATGTTTTTACCATTTAGCACAGAGCCTAGAATTTAGGAGATGCACAATAAATACCTGAGTTACACTTAAGTTGCCAGGGGTAAACACCTGGCACATGCAAGTTCAATCAATGAAAGATAACCTGAACAGTTCTCTGCTAGGAGACAAGACATTTGGGTTTAGGAGGGCAAAAACAAAAAGGCCTAACAAAGTCAATTGGCCATTTCAAGGAGCCCACTGCTATTTTAACCTCCTAAGAAAATTCCGTACATGCACTATTAGCCATAGGAGAGATGAGTTGTATAGCAAAGGAGGAGGAAGTGGCAGTGAAGTGAGTAGTAAATGTTTATTTTGAGGACTTTCTGGTGTGATCATGTGGTTTAAAAAAAAAAAAGGTCACATTACAGATCACGGATCAACTAGGCTTCTGTAGGTTCTTACTAGTCCTAGCTCATCTCAGACCTTTAAAAATGTTTTTGGTTGATTTTAATACTCGTTCATTGCATGCAATCAGAAACTCATAAAGGTAACCATTATCATAGTAGTCAGGATCTTTTCCACCTTTTGCGATGCCTAGTTTTAAGTTACCACATTCTTTTCAGAAAGAGGTAGTTTCGGTTTCTGACCACCTGTGTTTACTGCAGATGCAGTAAGCTGGGCATTACTTCATACTTCAGAATAGCAGTAGTTTCTATGGAGACTTTCCTGCTTATCACTTAGAAAAGTGCCCTTATTAGGCTGTTGTGTTGTTAGATGCCATCAAGTCGGTTCCGACTCATAGTGACCCTACAGGACAGAACAGAATTGCCCCATGTGGTTTCCAAGGAGCAGCTGGTGGATCTGAACTGCTGACCTTTTGGTTAGTAGCCCAGCTCTTAACCACTGTGCCACCAGGGCTCCCCTTATTGGGCTAAAGCAGTAGTATTCTGAATGCAGTGGATAAATTTGGGACTGACTGGATAATGGTTTAATACTACGGCCAAGATGCTTTTCAATAAATATGCAATCATCTTTTGTTATCATCAACTGGTACTGCAGGTTTTGGTATGGCTGCAAGAGAGTTACAATGGACTTAGCAAGGTGACAATGAGCCAACCAAAGAATTGTTTAGATTCCCAGGAAAAGTCAATGAATGATCAATCTTCCCTATATCCTTAATAAAGTGGTTTAAGAGGACAGACTGATACTAATTACTATTTCAGGACCTAATATGCTATTTAGGCCAATGGGTGATACTAACTTATAACTTTATCTGTAGGGTATTTTATTTTTCAAAAAATAGGGTCTAAAAATCATAAAGCCAGACAGACAAACATATCAAAATTATATTAACTCTAGCAAAATTAGATCAAGGTTCTTTTTCATTCTGTCCTATCACTGAAGATGTTACAGAGTTACACACGTAAAATACCAACCTGCTGTTCTTTCTGGAGTAAGTTCCTGGGTGGCACAAACAGTTAAGTGCTCAACTACTAACCAAGAGGCTGGTGGTTCTGAATCCACCCAGAGGCACCTTGGAAGACGGGCCTGGTGATCTGCTCCTCAAAGGCCAGAGCCTTGAAAACCCCATGGAGCAGTTTTATTCTGCACATACGGACTCACCATGAGTCGGGACTGACTCAATGGCAACTAACAACATTCTCTCTTGGGGAGCTATATTCACTTTGACAAGTACCCCAATATTTATAGACATAGCTGTTGTCAAAAGGATCTTTTTGTGATTTTAGCAAAGAGGAACAGTCCAAATTTTATACTTTATGACATGATTTAACTCTATCACTCGGCACATGGTATTACTACTTCTCCTACTGTAGCAAGTTCTAGTTTTCTCAAGGCCTGGCCTCCTATTTTCCTAAAAATAAAGCTTTAACATCATGTACTTAAAACTCTGGTCTCTGCCCTGACAGGGGACACAACAGAGAGTCCCTGACAGAGCAGGAAAAAAGTGGGCTGCAGAACTCAAATTCTAGTAAAAAGACCAGACTTAATGGTCTGACTGAGACTGAAGGAACCCCAGAAGACACGGCCCCCGGACTCTCTGTTGACCCAGAACGAAAACCATTCCTGAAGCCAACTCTTCAGACAAAGATTAGACTGGACTATAAGACATGAAATGATACCTGTGAAGACTGTGCTTCTTATTCTTAGTTAAAGTAGGTATGCAAGACTAATAGAGCAGCTTCTGTCTGGAGGCCAGACGAGAAAGCAGAAAGGAATATGAGCTGACAGAACGGACACAGGCAATCTGGGGTGGAAAAGAGGAGTGTGTAGTCACGTTACAGGGATAGCAACTAGGGTCACATAACAATGTGTGTATAAATCCTTGTATGAGAAACTAACTTGAGCTGTAAACTTTTATCTAAAGCACAATAAAACAAACAAAAAAAAACCTTCGGTCTCAAATAAAAATGTTATCCTCATATATATGTTTACCAGGCTGATATATTCACATATATCCTTTTCAATTTCAGGCTAAGAAAGACAAGCATTTGTAGCTGTATTAATGTGTCAAAACAAAAGACACCCCAACTTAATACGAAGAAAAATTGTGACTTTCCACGTAGTATTTGATAGAACATCGAATTTCATACATTATCTATTTTATTCAGATAGCAGTCTGATCTACACATGGTCCAAGAACACTCAAACAGTAAATCAAATATAATCAGATGTTAAAGATTGGTCTTCAAACATCATAGCCAATGATGCCACGCTTGCCTATGATCTCGCCGATATAAAACCACATCCACACCTCAGTGGCCACCAAACCATTCAGCAGAGCTTCCTGGAGAAAAAAAAAAAAAGACAAATTTTAAACGTACATTTTTTTCTCATATATTGAAACCTATTCTATTCTAGGATTAAATGACAGAGAATGTTAAGGATGTTTTTCAAACTAGAGGGCAGTTTTAGTCCAAGTCAAGGATTACTGAGGTTAACTGTGTTCAACTGCTGAGAATCCTTAACTTCCAATTGTGTAAGGTATGTAGTCCAGAACATGTAAAGTCTTTAAAGACCCGAACAGATTTAACCCTTTCATTATTAGTTTACGAGACACTTTACTTGCCCTAAAAGAACCCACACCCTGGAAAGAGCTGACACGTTGAGACAGGGCATTCATACGAAAGGACGGCCCCAGGAAGGCAAGTCTCTGAAGAGACACTTCTGTCTGGCCGAAGAAACCTGTTGAAAGATGAAGGGCTCTGTCTTCCCCCTTAGATATCATTTTTATTCATTTATTATTTGTGTCAACTCTTTCCAAGTATTCAGAAATTACTCAGTTTCACAGTCCAATGCTTTACTGCTCTGAAGAGACAAAGTACAAATAATGTTCCAGAAAGCATTGTTTCATGCACACACAAATATGGATCTTGACAATCTTTTTGAAAAAATACCTTTCCTACAAAACTTAGCACTTCTGCAAGCGAATTTTCCCCTTCAAATTAGATAAGAAGTTATTAGAAGTCTTCTGGAAAAACAAACAACAACGACAAAACAAAAACAAAGAAAACCCCTGTATTTTCCAAGATATAGGTCCTAATAATTTCAGTTATTTAGACTTTTTGACCCTTTACTTGGATCAGTCAAGTAAACATAAGATCCAAGGTCTAATTCTTACAGTCTTTAGATTTTTATCTTCATGCCAGTTAATATCACTTCATATCATATTATACGCTTGTCCAGGTTTTGAGTTTTTTTTCCCTCCACACGAATGTTAGCTTCCTGAGTGTGATATGATCCAAGAGATCTTTTGGCCCAATTAGGGACAGTTCTAGGACTACAGGTGAAAACAAGTACAGAATCAACAAAGTTAGCCATTCTATTTGAGTATATGATCCAAAGTAGGAAGAAAAAAAAAAAAAACCTCTCCTCTCCTACTGAAAATGCTTACTTCTTTGCTACAGAATAAGCCTACCAGGAAACTAAGAAAACAGTCCATTATTTCTACCCAGATGACAAAATTATAAAAGTAAATGTCTTCTTAGGCAGTCAAGGAAGAGATTATCTCTCACTATGTTGGGTTCAGTCTCACTGGAAAAATACATATATTAATCAAAACAATCTGAAAAACCCTAAGGGAAGATATTTTCTTTTACGGACATATATTTTCATTTGGCCTACAGTTACCTTAACTGTGAGCTGTTTATAGCGACCAGTTTGAGCACTGTGGACTATTTTTTTCAGGCTCTGAATAGCTGTAGGGATCTCAGCAGGGGTCGGAGGAACCAGCTCCACCTTGGCATAATACCAAAATGTGGCCAATCGAGGCTTCGAGTAAGTTACAGCAGCTGGAAAACAAAACAAAACAAAAAAACCAGGATAAACTCACTGGAGACCGAAAGAAGCAGATGTGTGGGTTGAACACAAATATTTATTCATGCATCACATTCATTCACTGCTTGTACCAAATGTGCACCCAGTGTGAAACGTCAAAGCTGCTCCCTGGTAACAAGAGGCTTTTAAAGATGCAGAACACCTGTGTCACAGGGGAAGTTCAATCAGGCAGGAAGCCTATATGCACATTCAATTAGGCCAAGACTTCACTAGTGGCCAGCTAGTCCTGTTACTTCATTTATGAATGGCAAATCCAGTTAACTGTAAAGTTACCAGAAGCTGGATTTGAAAACAAGAAAACAGCAGCCACTTCACCGTATTTTCTTGGTAGAGAGACCAGAGTAATTTGCAGGGAAGAGGTGCAGAAGAGAAGGAGCTATACAGAATGGCATCCTTGAGAATAAAATTAAAACTGTCACAATATTGGCCACAAGTCCAGATGGAATTATACCAATTAGTATCCATTTTTGGTATCCTCATCAATCTGTACTGGATTAAACCTTTCTTTAACAAAAGCACAGCTGCTGCTCCTTCAAAAACACAACAAATGATAAAAGTAAAATCTACATGTATTGTTAAAAGTAGCCCAAACTCCAATCTGTTATTACTAAGCTGAAATTCCTAAAGGATTTACTATCTCAAGAAAAAAGATCCTTAACAATCACTATGGTAGTGATTTCAGCAAGAAAAAAGCATTTTATAAAAACCATTACAAAAGAAATGTAACAAAAATAGCAAGAATGCATGAACATCCATGCAGCATCTGTTGTTCAGAGACGAGTTATCCAAGGCTCTTAGTGCTTTCTTTGTTATTAATTCACTACTCTTAGACTTACTATAAGAAGTCCCCGGGCGGCGCAAATGGTTAAGTGCAGGACTACTAACCCAAAAGCTGGCAGTTCAAAGCCACCCAGAGTTACCTGGGAAGACAGGCCCGGTGATCTGCTTCTGAAAGATCAGACTTGAAAACCCTGTGGAGCAGTTCTGCTCTGCACACAAGGGCTGCCCTGAGGTGGAGCAGACTTGACAGCAACTAACAACAGACTTACTATCTCCATCATCCTGCACTTGGGACCATGGGTCAATCTTCAAGCAAACCTAAAGCTCTAAGAGATAGTTCTAAAGAGAGCTAGGAATATTTGTGTGATAGGGCAATCAAAAAGTATAAAGTCTTGAGGAACAGTCAACCAATTATCTTTAAAACTATCTTTAACACAGATATTTTATCCTTTTGAAAATGAATCAGTATGCTATACATGAACACTGTAGTTGGTAAATTTGCTTCTTGGGGGTACAGGTTTAAAAATCCGAAACTGCTTTCTAAGTGTAAGCGGGATGAACAAAACCTAAGTAAATGGATGGTAAGAGCCAGGTTTCTCACTGTAGGAGGGAAGTTATACATAAGCGGGAAAAACCTGTGGTACTCCATTAAAGTCAGAGAAGCTGTATCGATTCATGTTTAGCTTAATATGTATAGAGTGACATACAAAGAAACATTATAAAAACCAGTCCTCAACTTTATATGGAATGTCAAGAGGCTCCAAATAGCTAAAACAATGTTGAAAGAGAAGAACAAAGCAGGAGGACTCACATTTTCTGATTTTAATGAGTCAAAATGGACTTGATGGCAATGGGCTTGGTGTTTTTTTGAAACTGTCCTATAGGGTCACTATGAGCTGGAATTGACTTGACGGCAACTTTTTTTTTTTTTTAATACAGCTATAGTAATCAGCTGATAAAATAATACAATAAATAGTGTTGGGAAAATTGTATTTTTACACGCAGAAAAATGAAACAGGATCCACGCTTCACACCATACACGAAAACAAATTCAAAACGGATTAAAGATGTAAATGTGCAACCCAAAACCATAAAATTCTTATCAGAAAAAAGAGGGCAAGGCTGTCAGGCCTAGCACTTAACAATGGGTTATCTAACAATAACAAAAACACAAACAGCAAAAGACAAAATAAAAATAAATATGGGACCTCATAAAAATTAAAAACTTTTATTCATCAAAAGACTTTACCAAAAAAGTGAAAAGACAAGCTACCAATTGGGAGAATATCTCTGGAAACCATTTATCTAACAAGAGTCTAATAACCAATATATGTAAAACTTTCACAACGATAACAAAAAAGACAACCCAATCATAACGTGGGCAAAGACCTGAATACATATCTCACCGAAGAAAACATTCTAATAGCCACCAAACACATGAAAAAATGCTCAGTGTCATCAGCCATCAGAGGAATGCAAATCAAAACCACAGTGAGATACCGTTCACTCCCACTAGAATGGCTAAGATAAAAAAAACCCCGAAAATAACAAATGTTGGCAAGGATGTGGTGGAAACCTGGAACCCTTACCCACTGCTGGTGGGAATACAAAATGGTAGAGCCCTTGTGGAAAAGTGTACTGGTTCCTTAAAAAAAAAAAAAAAAAACTAAAAATAGAACTACCATCCCAGAAAAAAAAACCCAGCGCTGCCCAGTCGATTCCGACTCATAGCGACCCTACAGGACAGAGTAGAACTGCCCCACAGAGTTTCCAAGGAGCACCTGGTGGATTCGAACTGCTGACCCCTTGGTTAGCAGCCGTAGCACTTAACCACTATGCAACCAGGGTTTCCAGAACTACCATATGACCCAGTAATTCTACTCCTTGATATATACCTTAAAGACTCAGAAAGCAGAGACTCAAACAGAGACTTGTGTACCAATGTTCACTGCAGCACTATTCACAACAGCCAGAAGGTGGAAACAACCTAAATGCCCATCAACAGATGAATGGATAAACAAAATGTGGCACATGCATACAACGGAATACTACCTAGCCAGTAGGAGAAATGAAGACTTGATATCTGCTACAACATGGACGAGGCTGGAAGACATTATGCTGAGTGAAACAAGTCAGTCACAAAAGGAAAAATATTGTACGACCTCTTTATATATAAAAAGATAAGAAAAGGCAGATGTATAGAGACCTCCCCCAATTTTTTTTATTGTGGTTTAGGTGAAAGTTTACAGCTCAAGTTAGTTTCTCATACAAAAATTTATACACATATATGACTCTAGTTGCTATCCGTGTAATGTGACAGCACACTCCCCCCTTCCCAACCAGGATTTCCCGTGTCCATTCAATCAGCTCCTATCCCCTTCTGGTTTTTCATCTCGCCTCTGGCAAGAGCTGCCCCTTTATTCTTGTGTATCTACTCTAACTAAGAAGCACACTCTTCGCGAGTATTATTTTATGTTTTACAGTCTAATCTTTACCTGAAGAGTTGGCTTCAGGAATGGTTTTAGTTCTGTGTTAACAGAGTCCAGGGGCCATGTCTTCTGGGGTTCCTCTAGTCTCAGTCAGACCATTAAAGTCTGGTCTTTTTACTAGAATTTGAGTTCTGCACCCTACTTTTTTCCTGCTCCATCAGGGACTCTGTTGTGTTCCCTGTCAGGGTGGTCATTGGTGGTAGCCGGGCACCATCTTGTTCTTCTGGTCTCAGGCTGATGGAATTCTCTGGTTTACGTGGTCCCTTTTGTCTCCTGGGCTAATATTTTCCTTGTGTCTTTGTTGTCCTTCATTCTCCTTTGCTCCAGGTGGGTTGGGACCAATTGATGCATCTTAGATGGCTGCTTCCTAGCTTTTAAGACCCCAGATGCCACTCACCAAAGTGGGATGCAGAACATTTTCTTAATAAACTGTTATGCCAATTGACCAAGATGTAGAGACTAAAATTTATTAGTGCTACCGGGGACGGAAAGGAAGGAGGAGAAAAGGGGGTGCTTAATGCTGATGGAAATATTGCATTGCTTAAGGGTAGGGCTGCATAGCTGGCTATTGTAATTGCTGCCAATAAGTTGCACATCTGCAAAAAGCTGAATTGGCAAAAGTGTGATAAACATATTTACAATAACAAAATAAATAAATAGAGAGTAGTTGCTAAGGTTGCTTATGTACAACCGAAATCCTCATGGGATTTGGTTTCTTGGTTTGGAGGTTTAGAGACATGGTTTCAAGCGACATCCTATTTAATTGGTCTAATAACTTGTTTAGCGCATCTGTTCTACCTTCTAGTTCATTACGTAGTACCTGGGGTCTTAAAAGTTTGCAAGAGGCCATCCAAGGCACAACAACTGGTCTCTATTCACCTGGAGCAACAGAGGAAACAGCAGCATCAGGAATGGAAGGAGGATATGAAATGTGTTGGTAAATGCCTCCATGAACAACTGCCTCCTTTGTCATGAGGCCAGAAGAACTGGATGGTATCTGGCTACCTTACTGAACATTCTGATCAAAGATTCTATAGAATCCTGACCAAATGGAGGAAAATGCAGTATAGAATTTCAAATTCTCATGTAATCCAGACTTCCCGGAGCCACGAAGGCTGGATGAACTCCTGAAACTACTGCCCTGAGATAATCTTTAAAGCTTAAACCAAAAAACATCCCCTGAAGTCTTAAAACCAAACAGTAGTTTAGGTTAACTAGTAAAAAATGTCTGCCTTGGGCAGTATGCTCTTTTAAGAGCTATCTATATGCCCTGGTGGCACAGTGGTTAAGCATTTGGCTGCTAACCTAAAGGCCGGCAGTTCAAATCACCAGCCGCTCCTTGGAAACCCCATGGGGCAGTTCTACTCTGTCCTATAAGGGTGCTGTGAGTTGGAATCTACTCGACGGCAATGGGTTTTATATGGGATCAAACTGACAACAGCAACTTGAAGATTGGCCAGGAATTTTAGGGGGCAGTGGATTTATGCTAATGAGAGGAACAACTCAGAAAAGGAGGGTGAGAATGGTTGCGCCACTTGAACAATATAATCAGTGTTACTAAATGGTACACGTATAAACTGTTGAATTGGTATACGTTTTGCTGTGTATATTCTCGACAACAATTAAAAAAAACTACAAACCTATGTACATACGCGGGTTTTTATACATACATTACCTAGCTTTGACCACTGAGCGGTCCTAGAACCAATAATACTGTAGTGACAAGAAACGCATTTAGCATACAGATCTTAGTTTCTAAACACCACCGTTCAATAAAAGAAAGTAGGGCTCCCTGGAGAGATGACTGATTATAAAGCAGGGCAAGGAAAATACAAGACGATTCTTAAGCATTTTGTAGTACCAAAAAGTAAGGAAGTACTCAAAAAACAAAAAGATGGGGGCATATCAAAGGGACAGAGATGCCAACCTGAAAGAGCTCTCAACGGCCAAGACCAGAACAATGGAACAATTTGAATAAGGAAATAAATAACAGTACTGGATGTATGTAGTATGAAATAAGTATACATGAGTCCACATAATATGAAAAAAAAAAAAAAAAAGACAAATCTTTCTCACAGAAAAACTCCATTTAATAATATATATAAATGCTTTCTCCTATAGGAAAACAAATTTAACCCCCCCAGGCTATAGCAAAACCCAGAAACCCAGTGCAGAACGAGAGTTAATAACTTGCTTCTGAAGAATAGAGAGCATAGAAAGAGAAAAAATAGTAACCTTCCAGTCAAGAAACCTAGCAAAATGCCCTTTAACCAAGCGATAAAAGATAATATCACAAGTGACATCATATGGATATCATGCACCTCCTGATAGGATGGGATGGGGGCACTTCGCCTCTACGGTATTCTTTAAACAAAAGCCCTTAGCTCCAGTCTAATCATGAGAAAAGCCAGACAAATCCAGATTGGGGGACATTCTACAGCATACCTAGACAGTATTCCTAGAGTCTGACAAGGTCAGGAAAAACAGGGAAAGATTAGGAAACTGTTAACAGACCAGATGAGACTGGGGAGACATGCAACTAAGTGCAGTGTGGTACTTCTGGATTAGATCCTGGAACAGAAAAAGATAAATGGAAAAACTGGTAAAATCCAAACAGTTTTGAATTTTGTTAGTAGGGGGAAAAAAATCAAACTATGATCTTTCTGGGGAAGTTTGATGATAAAATTACTTATATCCATCAACTTCTTTGGCTCTCAGGTGAATTAACACATACAGTCAGTAGTTTTTATTAGGTACTTAATATTCACATTTGATACACTGAAGTATGTTATAAAGCAAAATATATTTCTACTTGCTTAGCAGTTTTGCCACAGTGAGTCCTGCTCTCTGAGTACATCTAGAAGAATAGCAACAGTTATCTTTCAATTTTTCACACTAATAAAGGATTTATATAACACACACATTAGCAAAATTATTTTGGTATTACTTTTCTTTTTGGATTTTATCATTGAAATTAGTTCCCAATTTCCCAACACACACCCCATCTGAAGATGTGAAAGTAAAAAAAAAAAATCTATGAAAAAAAACCATTAAAATACTAAAAAAAAAAAAAAAATTGCTTCAAGGCTGACGCCTCTATCTTTCTCTTTTTATTTATGTAAAACTGTAAAGCTTTATCAAAACAGATACCTTGATAATCTTAGATTAAGTAAAAGCTGCAAACTTAGGATCTTTTGGGAAAGTGTGCCAGCTTCT
Organism: Loxodonta africana; assembly: GCF_030014295.1. NCBI lineage: Eukaryota > Metazoa > Chordata > Mammalia > Proboscidea > Elephantidae > Loxodonta > Loxodonta africana. Next base: position 78,890,886 of record NC_087356.1, read on the forward strand.
GAAGGAGGCGAGTTAAGTATTACAGTATCTGGCACAGAAAGGCCTTCAGTAATAACTCCTTCTTTGGCTGCTTGTGGAAAGGAGCAGAGAATGAATAAGAAAATACCAACCAAAGACGGTAAAATAGGTTCAAAATCATTACGTATTATCTTTTTTAAAAATTCTGCTTTCTACTGACATCTCAGAATCAAATTTGACTGAATGCTATTATTTGGAGAGATTAGGCCCTGAGCCACTTACTAGAGCATAACACATCTAACAAAGGAAAACAATTTAACTTATTTCACTTTGGGAATAAAACGAATACCTTATTACCCAGGAGACACCTGAAATATTTCCTGACAGGACAGGGTTGTTCAGAACAGCGGTATACCAGTGAGGTTTCGGCTCTTCAAAGTGAAAAAACTCCACGAATGCTAAGTACTAATAATAAGAGATTACTGTTTACACGCATGCCTTCCTGTGCTCCCTGGGGCAAGGCTACTCATTCATAAAGTCAATTCCACCAAGAATTTTCCTCGGATTAAAGTGGAAGGATCTCAGAGACTGGCCAGGGGACAAGGCAAAGTCACCGTCCTAAAGCTCACCCGCCCGTGGAGGTTTCTGCAGACTTCCAGGTATTCCACCGAGATCAGACGACCTGACGAAGTCGAGTTCACGCGCTCCCACCCGAGCCTGCCCTTCCTCTGCCCAGCTCTCTTCCTCTCCCCAGCGCTCCTAACAGAGCCGAAGCCTCCATTTTCCTACCGCCAGAGCTCTAAGGTCAGGGGCCTGCAGGTAGCTGCTGGGCGGCTCCGCGGTTCTCCACTCTCTCTCCGCACTGCCGTGGTCGGCAGGAAAGAGCTCCCAGGCTGCACGACGCGCTCAAGCCGCGGGCCGAGCGACCTGAGCGCCGGGGCAGACGGCGAAGCCCGCCTCCGGCTCGCTCCCCGCCGAGGCCGCCCGTGGCCCACGCAGGCCCCCAGGCTCACCGCGGCCCGCCTCCTACTCTCAGGCTCCCGTCCGCCTGTGTGCCCGCCTCGGCACTCCGACAGCCCGCTCACCGTTCACCATGGCCGGAGTCTTCTCCACCAGGTTACGGACAAACCGGGCCATGCTTCTAGGATGGAACGGCCGCTGCCCCCGACGGCCGGCTGAATGTCACCTCCGGAAGGACCCGCCGCGCCAGGACCCCGGCCCACTTCCGAGGCCAGGCCTCCTCTCTCCGCGCCGGTCCAAGATGTTGCAGTTTCCGACTGACTTTCTGGAATTCGGCTGGTCAGTTTTTTTTCTTAGCCACCGAGGAGAAAGTGAATATGAAAAAAATGGGACCAGAGGACACGTGAGGAACGACGGGGTTCCGTGGAGAAACAGGCATTTCCTGGGACAGCCCCTCGTGAGGTCCGGGAGACCGCCGCGGCCAGGAAAGAAGGGCGCATGCGCCATGGGCCTCCCGCGCTTTCCCTAGCGCCGAAGAGTGGGAGGGCGTCGCTGAGGTTTTCTGGACTAGCGCCACGGTTTTAGAGGCAGAGAGGAGGGTCCAAGGCCAAACGCGAAGTTGTGGCAGAGCAGACACTACACAACCTAAGTTACCTGACTCAGCCCGTTGCCTTTCCTTAGCTGATCCTTTGTCACCCTTCTTCCCCCCACCCCCCACCCCTCCTCATCCTGTATCAGGATCGGAATCCGATTGCCCTAGCTCTCTCAACCACAAGGAGCTATAAGGCTGTGAGGAACAAAATCACATTTACTCAGTCTCTTCTATGCTAGATATTTTGAAATTTAAATCCTGTGTGTTAGGTATTGTCTCCATTGAGACTGGGATTGGTAAGTGATGTGTCCAAGGCTACAGGTGGCAGAAGTTGGAATCTGGAGGTTGTCGTATACAACACTATCAGGTTAGGCATGGTGCTGATCTGGGAAGACCTCCTAGGAGGGGATCCTTGAGTATGACAGCGTTGAAACATTATAATTTAATGACTAAACAGAGATGTATGTAGAGAACTGGCATTTGGTGAGTAGAGCAGAAAGGCAAGTGATGTACCCTGGGGGATCCTGAGCAGAAGTAAAACTGATTGACAAAATGGTTAGAGGTGGGCAGAAAAATTAGAAGTGATGTATCAGAAGGGTCCAAGACAGCATTTTAGGTGATTCAGCTGCCCTTGATACTGCAGAGAAGCCAAGGATGAGAAAGCTCGTCCAGATATATGAAAAGTTTTTGACACTAGCTAGAGCAATTTGAGAGACTTAGGAGAGAAACCAAAGTGAATGGATGGGCAAAGGTAAGAAACATGGCTATAAAGGAATGTTTATAAAGGGGGATGTGGAATTTATATAGAAAAGGAAGGAAGTTGGAGGGATTAGCCTTGAAATGGAGGGGCCTTTTCCACAGATTGATGATGGGACGGAAGTGTAAGAGTGGAGATTCTGAAGGTCTATCTTACCAGTGAAGTAAAAGGCAAGGTCATCTGAGTGTGAAGGGTAAGTGGGAGGGTAGGAGAGAATTTGAGGAATGAGATGAAAGTGTGTAATAGCTGTTGAGGAAATCAGGGCATACAGAATGGTTGTTGGACAATGTCAGAGACCATGTTTGTGGCTACATCACTCTAAAGAGTGTGTCATCTTTCTCCATCAGTGGCCTTTAGCTTGGATATTAGAGCAGAGGGGAATGGTTGGATTAGATTTATCTAGCTGAGGTCTTGAATGTCTGGGGTCATAGAAACAATGGACAAGAAAGGGGAACATGATAGTGAATGATTAAAAATAAAAAACTGAGGTTTAGGCCAGATAAAGAAAAGAAGGGAAGCCAAAAGGGAACTGATTAGGAGAAAACGTGTCATGAGATTCATCTTCTGATGACTCACTCCAGGGCCTCCTTCAGCATTCTAGTAAGGCAGATGAGGTCAGCCAGGTCACGCACACTTGATACTACCTTTAAAAAAAAGGGAAGGGCAGAGTCCTCTGAATTTTCACAGGGATATCTGGAACTGCCTTTAGTTTTTTCTTTTTTATTTTAGTTTTCATTATTATTGCTTTTTATTATCAGTATCTTTATAAATCTGATCTTTGTCTTTGGAGGTTGGCATAAGAATAATACCAGCAAATTAAGTGTGCAACATTGCATGTAGTACAGATTAGTAACCATAAGATGTTAAAAAAAAAAAAAGGACGGTAGTTAATTGTGGTTCGTTGTGACTTGAATACATCCGGGACCACTTGATGAGAGCAGCACAACCCATTATCCACAATTCCGAAACCCCAAAAGCTCTGAAATCCTGAGTTTCTGAAAACTCACTGAATGCAAAACTCACCTGACATCTTTTGATGGGAAGACCTGACTTTTCCAATAAGCCACTTTGGAAAAACTGTTATTCCCCCCCCACCCTCAAAAAACCAAAAATGGGGTAAATGTTTTGGACAGTGTTTCTCAAACTTTAGCGTACATTAGAATCTCTTAGACGACTTGTAATAACAGATTCTGTAACCTGACCCTATGAATGCCGGTAAATTTCCCTTAGTCTTTAGCCCAAACTAGATTTGGCCAGCTGTGCACGTGCAGAAGGGCCAGCTGTGACGCTAGGTGACCTCAACAGAGGCGGCAGCCAACAAGAGGAAGGAAAATCATTACCCAGACCCTTTTTAGAAGGGAGAGGTCTGACGAGAACCACATCACTTCCTGGTCCCTGGTCACCTTCTAGAATTTTCTCTACCAAGTACACCTGCGCCACCATCATCTTACTGCCCAAAACACATAATAAGCCCTACTTCCTGTAGCTCAGGGAGTCGGATCTGAAGAACATCCTCATGGCTCCTTGCTTTGCACATTGCAATAAAATTACTTCTTTTTTCTCAAAGACCAGTGTCCAGGTAATTGGCAAGCCTGAGTGCGCGAGACAAAGACCCAGCTTCCTGGGTTCAGTAACAATTCTGGGCCCTGTCTCCAAAGCTCCTGATTTGGTAGGTACTCAGGTGGGGCCGAAAATTAACATTTGTTAACAAGTTTTCAGGTGGTGCTGCTGGTCCAGGGACCACATTTGAAGAACTGCTGACTTAGAAAATGCTAGCCTTTTATCCTGTAGCCATAGGGGTTGGTGCTTGACCCAAGCTGAATGAACTGTACTCTCTTCCCAGAAAGTGTAGTTGAGTTTCAGATACAGATAATCAGTGTATGTGGGTGGCTATAACCGTGAGGTGGCCATATTCCTCCACATGGACCAGAAAATAGAGCCCATCTGTTCTGAGAAGGAAGAACAAAATAGATACACAGAAGTAGAAATGAGGGATGAAGAGTCCTGATGACGTCTCCATTCCTGGTTCCAGGTCCTGCCCGAGTCTTGGCTGCAATTCTGCCTGTGGTGAAACTGCCATTAGTTTTTAATACTGTAATAAAGGAAGTGATGACAAAGGCTGTAAGTCAGGTGTTCGTTTATTAAATATAAGTTTTGAATAAACACCCTCAGGCAAGTTTGATGAGAAGTAACCTTCCTGGAATGTTTTAAAATACAGGTATGTTGATCGAGTTTTATTTCAATCAACCTTTTTGTTGTTTTGTTCTTCATTTTGTTTCTGGGTTCCTTCCCTGTTTAGCAGTTAGAGCATGTATGTTATTTCCTCACAGGTGTCAACAGTGCAGCTTCAGGCACCCAGTAGGCTTTTGCTCTGTGCAATGGCTGCTTAGCAACCAGCATCAAATAAAGGAAGGAAGCTTTTGTAGAATGTGATACCAAGTAGCAACTGGCATCTTCAACTGTACCATTAAAAAACCTTTTCCTTCAGTTTTCAAGCATCCATTAAAAAGTACATTTAAAAAACCCAAAAATTCAGACTTTCATAAAATCTATGTAAGTAATCATCCAAGTTTAATATTACCCTTTTGGTAGATGATGAGCAACACTAGAGCTGATTAAAGTCTTCATTTTCCTATCATATTCCAGCAAAGCCAACACATAAGGACACCAGGCATGTCAGAAAGTTCACTCTAGTAGTTTCAGAGCTGCTTCCGAGTTCCAGGCAATGAAACACCTCTGCAGGCTTCCCAGTGCACATACGTACTGTTAATACCAAAATGATAATGTTTAAAAGTCTCATTTTTTGCATGTCCTTAAATTACTTCACAGCTAGAAAGAAAAAAGGCACAGAGGACACTTGGTTTCCTTACCAATAGTGGCCTTATGCTACACGCTTGCCTTTGTGATAACTTAAAGACGTTCAGCAGCATTAATGATGCCTTAGCCATTCGTAAGTTTCAGGAAAAGAGCTTTAAAAAAAAAAAAGCTTGAAGAAAAGGCTTACAATCTAAAAACTAAACACAGAAGTAGAATACAGACAAGTAATACAGGCAGCAAAGAGGTTGTTAGCTAGAAAGCTGCTGAAAACAGCTGCCTTCTGAGGTTTTGTGCCCATTTTTTCCTCTAATTTTCTCCTGGTCTTTTTTTCCCTCCTTCTTTTTCAAATTAAAATATCCTATTAGATTGATTTTGGAAGATAAATATATGCAGATAGTTTATTTTATACATAGTTCGTTCACAGAAAGGGAAAGGAAGAAAATAAATATGAAATGAAGAACATTAAAAAAAAAAAAAAACCCTGTCAACTCACACATTAAAGGCAAGGGAGCACACTGAATTAATCTTACGTTCTGGCATTCGTAAAAAGGTCCTTGACTTCCCTTTCATTTATAAGCACAGCAACAGGCAATGTCTACTTTACACCTAGTGTGGGATACCTGCTCTGATTGGAGGTTTTCTAGCTGATACCATCAAAATACATCAAGGACTGCTTATAGCAATTTGTGTTGGGATATCATAAAACTACCATCCTATTTGAAAGTGGCCATGGTTACAATAATGCCCTTTAAATGAAGCAATGATCCCTGTTTCCAGATTATATCACTCTTCTTGTCTCTCATATCTTCAGGTTTACAGGGACAGTGACATAAAGACAGTCCCTAGGGGGATGTGCCTCCCTCGGCATGTTAAGCCACACAATTGAGTACGGAGCTCAAGCTCAACTTGTGAAAGTGAGGCCCATCCACCTACTAACTACACAGGGCTAGGTAGATATTTAAAATGGCTTACAGGCAAGGTTGTGCCCAAATTCCTATTTGTAAATTAATGACCTGAGTCGGAAGCAGCTCTTAGGAGTCAGGTCACAGGCCAAACAAATATTAACTATATACATTTTATAGTCTCCGAATTTTATTCAGTATCTAGAATGTGTCAATCAGTAAACATGGCCACACACTGTATACATTTACCATGTGAGATATGCTATACAATACAGTGGTACTCAGTTTACACTAGACCAATATAAAAAAAAGTACATGGTGTATATATATATATATATGTATACTGAGATATACTGTTGATATTAGTGTCTTGAGATTACATTCTTCATGGTTATGATATTTGTTGCCTAACTCTTTTACTCAGGCCTAGTCCTTGTAGCAAGAGAAAAAGGGTCCAACAGCATCCTATTTATTCCCTCACTCACCCCAGCATTTTTTGAATAAAGTGTCAAAGCTTCAAGTTTGCCCTACCAATCCTCATAAAAACATTTTAGGGCAAGTGTTCAACAGCGACAAGGGAGAGTGTCTGAGATAGTATCTTTCGGTTACAAGATAACAAAAATTAAGGGCTACCAACAGAAATTGCATAAGATTCCTTCTTTCCTCCTATCTTGTCTATCATCTTATTTGAAAATCCACATAAACATCAAGGTATCTGCTTTCATGTGAAAAGTCATTCTATATCATTACAGAGCTATAACAAGGAAAAGGGCTCAATTCAGGAGGACTAGTAAATACCTTGGTAACACAGGTCTTTCTGATGATATCAGCTGTCAGTGAAACGTGTAATATCATACACTTAGAAGCAGTGCTCACCAAAAACATTTGAGCAGCACTTTGAAGAGAAATAAAAAGGTGGCAGAAAGTTTTAGTAGTTTGAATTTAATATAGATTAATTTATGGTCAGAAAAGGGAAGACGAAAGAATAGGATGAGGGAAAGGGTGAGAATTGGTGATGATCTCTAAGGATGGTGACGCTATAAGAAGTATAATCTTCTGCAAGCCAGGGAAGCACTGTAAAGTTCTTCGGAATCTTAATTATCATAATTTGAGCCAGAGGAGTTCTTTAATTTAGTAAAGAAAAAAAAGAAAGAAAAGCAACAGAACCAGAAAGAGAAACCACAAACAATTGTTTATCTACTCTCTGGGGTTGGTTTTGGTTTGTTTAGTTCACAGTATTTATTCAAGTTGCTCCTTTTGTTGTTTCCTTTCTGCAAGCCACCGCTGGATTTTTTCTTTTAGTTCTGTGTTTGGCCGGATCTGGTCCATGGTGAGGGGACTACGGTTAAAGGGATCTGTTTGGTCACTGGGACAAAGAGAGAAAGGGAATTAAGGTTATTTCCAAAAGTTCCAACAGTATAAGCCACAAGCAGAAAGCCCAGACATCTCACTCTGACCCAGGCTGAAGCTGGCCTGACTAGCACATGTTATAACTTTGAACTGAATGCTGACTTGGGGTTCCAAAAAATGAAAATACACAAAGGGAGTGATTCAGGAAGTTTCTTTTCTTTCTAAGCACAGATTTCTTAGCCACTCTCTCTTTCTGCTTCTTAACAAACTTCATCTCAACATTGCTGTTCAGATATTTGATTCCAGTGGATTAAAAAATGCTATCCTTCTGCCACCAACTTTTAGGTTTCCCTAAGGCACAGAGACCCTTGTACATTCATGTCAGTGTAAAGAGCTGTTTGTGGTTTTCAAAGTAACAGATTTTTGAAACAATGTATTTGAATTATAATGTATGTAATTAAAAATAAAAAGGATTAAGTCTTATAAATTGACACTCGATTTAGTTAGCTGACTGCTATACAAGTAAATGCAGATTATGGTTTCTTGACAGGTAAGAAGGTTCATTGCAAGGAGCCCTGGTGGTACAGTAGTTAAAGACTCGGCTGCTAACCGAAAGATCAGCGGTTCGAACCCACCAGCTACTGTGCGGGAGAAAGACATGGCAGTCTGCTTCCATAAAGATTACAGCCTCGGAAACCCTATGTGGCAGTTCTCCCCTGTCCCACAGGGTTCCTATGAGTTGGAATTGACTTGAGAGCAACAGGTTTGGTTTTTTTTTTTTTTTTGGAAGAAGGTCCATATCATACTTTAACCAAAAATCAAACCCATTGCTGCTGAGGCAATTCTGACTCATAGTGACCCTATAGGACTGAGTAGAACTGCCCCATAGAGTTTCCAAGGAGTGCCTGGTGGATGTGAACTGCCAACCTTTTGGTGTACAGCCACAGCACTTAACCACTACACCACCAGGGTTTCCAAGACATACTTTAAACCAAAAAAAAAAAAAAAAATAAACCTGCTGCTGTCGGGTCAATTCCGACTCATAGCGACCCTACAGGACACAACAGAACTGCTCCACAGGGTTTCCAAGGAGTGCCTGGTGGATTTGAACCATGGACCTTTTGATTAGCAGCCATTGCTCTTAACCAGTATGCTACCAGTTTCTTAACATACTTTAGGGACTTCTATATCTTTTCTCTATATTCTGAGATCCACTATAAAATATAAATTTCATTGGCACTTTGGAAAAGACATACCAACTGGCACACAGCATCATGCATAATACCAGATACCATGAAGTAGAAAATTCTTTTCTGTCAATGTTTAAAAAACTGTTATTTCCTTAAAATTGGGTCAACTTATATAACTTAATTTTAAATAGGCAGATTCTCTCAATACTAATTTCTACCTAGTGTTGCACTTAAAAATATTAAGAAGCCACTTGAGTAGCTAATAAGGTATCATTTATTACTTCTAATCCTTGTCTTTTCTGTAGGTATCAGGGGCAGACTCCTCAAAGAGCAGGTCACCGCCACCGAGCACAACCACAGCAGCAAGATGTGAGTTAATCTACACGGTGAGTATCATGTAAAACCAGAATAAAAACAAAAAACTAAACTTGTCTTTTATATTTAAAAAAAAAAAAAAAAAAATTTCAGGTCAATTCCAGGTAGACATATTTTATAACATATGTCAATAGAAATTATTTAAAATTATTTTCTTAAGGAAGGAAGTGGTAAAGTTAGAGCTAGCATTTCTCAACAGGATGTCTTATTTTGGTTGTTTAAATCGTTAACCATCAAGTGATAATGTCTCTACCCAATACATCGATGAATCAACTACATAGGGGATCTACTGGGTGCTGAGAATTGTATTAAAGTATCTGTGGGAAAGAGATGATAGCAAACAGGTATACATTTGTGCCCCTGAGGCTGTTTTTTAGGATCAGTATACCTGAGCAAATGTCTGGCAATGGTGGACCTATCTACAGTGACTCTGGAAGATGGCAGCACCACAGGGTCAGACATCAGTGTACTCATGATGGGATCCAGGAACTCGTCACAGGCGTCTGCATATGTTTCTTCTTCCTGTTGCTGGAGATCTGCAAGAGACTGTGCACAAAGCATTTGGTAGTTAAGGGGACTTCACAGTGCAGCTCAAGTCAAAAGACTCAATGATTATACCTTTATCTCTGTTGTCAATAACCCTTGACAGTGACAAATAAGATAAAACTCAGCTTTATTTTTTCAAAATCAAGCCAAAATGGATATTGTAAGAGTAAATTTAGCACTGAGCTCCAACTCTGCAACTAGAATTTGGCTCAGCTGCTAGCAGTCTGGACTGGAGACGGGTGTAAGTGTTAGCAGGAAAAGAAGTGCACCAGCATACAACATCCTGTGGACTGTTGCCACATCCCTTTGGCAACAGTCCTGTTGTAAATCCCATAATTCAAAAGGTGTGGGAGGGTTATTATTTACATCGTTACAGAGTCACTCACGTGGTCTGGGTATGAAAAGCAGTTTCCGGTTTTAGGTACATAAATCTCAACAACAGCCAAACTTAACATATGGAAATAGGATTATCAATTATCACACATAATTAGACACCAAATAGGTACAGGAATTGAAAAGTGCCTTGAATATTTGATTCTTTCACAACTGTAGTCCCTCAGGGATCCATTTGGCTAACCTCTCGGCAAAGAGGAAGCCTATCTCGATGAATAAGTAACTTCGATAACGGAAAAACTGAATGAAAAAGAAAGCTCTTCTATTAGACTTCTGTGCTGTGACTTTACCTTCTCCATAACTGCTAATGGAGCTCAGCCATCCTCCAAGGGGACTAGCTGAATATAATACAGTATTTTAATCTTTAAAATGTACGTATATTCTAATACAAGTCAGCCATAAATACAGAGAAAATCAATAAAAATCAATGACTGAAAACTACCAATCTTAAATTCTATTATAAAAAGTTCTTCTGCAGTAACAGAACCTTGAAATAGATTTTCAAATCTATTGGTAACACTGTGCAGGAGTCTCCATAAAAACAGCCTATGTAAATTTGTACATTCTTCTTGTCTAGTGGTAGCCTCTTTAATCAATTTTCTGTTCTCATCCTCATGATAGAGTAATAAGAATATGGTAGTTCTAGGTACTAACTGACCAAGAAGAATCATGTTTATAGTTTCTCAAGGCAATGCTTCCTCATTCCCCCCAAATAGGGTGGGAAAAAAAAAAAAAAAAAGCAGCACAGTGAGTTGATAGTGTGATTTTTATTTAACATGTAAGCAAACAAATTTTCCTCTTCCTCACCTTGATTCTCTCTGCCAAATTGCTGAAAGCCACAATCATATTTCCAGGCTTATTTATTTTCTTCAGGACTCGGACTGTCTGTGCAAAGAGAGTCGGGGAATAGGAGCGTCCATCCTTGGGCACAGTGGCACAGAAATTCTCCTCATTCCTGGAAGGTCAGCATCAGAAAGAAACTCTATCAGAGGTTAGGTCAAATGCAGAAGACACCAAATGGGTTGGGGAAGAAGGTTCTCCATTACTTACAAGCCATGAATATTCTTTGGATATACAAAGACTTATAATTTTCTAGGGAGGAAGCCTATCAAGTATCCTGTGGCCTGAAAAGAATACTACTTTTCCAAACTATGGTACAACTAGTAAAGTTTATCCTTGCACAGACCAAGGCAGGATGTTTGGAATTCTAAGCAATGTCCAACCCAGGTCATACAAAATTAAATTATTTTAAAACTAAAGATTTCTTCCTCAACCAACTAGAAATGAACCATTTTTTCCCCTATTTCCACAAAATTACCAACTACTCATTCCACTAGCAAACCCCCAAATTAACACATTAATAGCCCCTCTGGCTTGCCCAATTCCAATCTCAGGTACCCAAGATTTAAATAGATGGTGCAGATATCTGATACGAGCTGCTGGGGTTTGAAGTCAAATTCACTGAAGTCCTTGACTTTTAAGGCCCCCATCTTAGGGCCAACCAGGTGCTGCAGGAAGTAGTTCAGCATGGAGATGATGCGCTCAGCCAGGAAGGGGTGTACAAAGAGTGACTTGATCTCTGGAAAAAAAGCCGAAGTCTCTGAAAGCTCAACCCATCAGCAATCTTTTACTTATTACGCCTTAAGTGTTTTACTTGGAGACCTCTGGGGACTGATATTTTTTTATTATTACATAAATAATACAATTTCACTACAGTCATATTAGAAAACATGGACAAGGAAAACCAACCAACCTACTACCCAGAGATAAACATTGTTAACATGTTGTCACATCTCCTTTTAGCTTTTCTGTCCATATTTATACACATAAATATACATACATTTGCAAAACAAAAATGATCATCACATGGTACATATTCTATAACTTTTTTCATTAACTATATCATAAATACCTTTCCATTTTAGTGAATATGTGCTGCTCAATGCTGTAGCCACTGGACACGTGTGGCTATTTAAATTTAAATTAATTAAACAATTTAGTTCTTCAGTTAAACTAGCCACAGTACTGGACAGTTCAGATACAGGAACATTTCCACCATCACAGAAAGTTCTAGGGGATAGCACTGATTTACACCATTCTTAATAGCCATATAGTTTTCCAGCTTATGGCTGAAACATAAGTTATTTATGTAACCCATCTTTACTGGTAGACATTTTGGTTGTTTTAAAATTTTTGCTATTATAGCCTTTTTACTTACTGACGAACTTCATTGTATATATATCTTTATATACTGGCTTTATTATTTCCTTACAATAACTTTTTAGGAAATTGCTAGGTCAAAGAGTCTGAACTTAAAAAAATAATAATTAAAAAAATAAATTAATACAGGCCAAGTTTAAAGTCACATAGGCTTTGCTTAAAGAAGTAGTAAAGCCTGCTTAATACTGCTAGTTCTTGATTTCCAGTTCTAGTCATTGTCTATTCTCTACTGAAGACAAGGATTTAGCTCCTACTTCCGTCCCCTTTCCCAAATATACAATCCCCCCAGTATATAATCAAATTTTGGGCTAAATAATTTAGAGTTTATATCTTTAAGACTACATAAATTTTAAGGCAGAGCCACACAGTGTTCTCATGGTTATATAGTTCTTTTTTTAGTACAACTTTTTGTTTTTGCTTTTTCATTTGCTTATTTTCAAAGTATCCATCACTAAATCCTTCCCAAACTCTCCATTGCAATTATAAAACTCTATATACGGTCAATTCTAGCAGTTCTATATTTCCTTCTGACCTGTTTCTTTGGAACTTCACCTCAATCTAGATGGCTTGCTCTGCAGGCCTGCTACCCTGTGACCACCACAAGCTCCTTCTACCAGCATCCTGGGAATTTTCTTTGCGTCTCTCTTGTGTTGGACCTCACCTACCTCCTTCTTGGTTTACTTTTTCATTTTGATGGAGTATATCCTCTCGTAGCTTCTCAGTAAAGAGTTTATTGAAAGTAAATCTGATACCATCATGTCTGAAAATGTTTTTATTCTATCCTCAAACTGAATTGATAGTTTGGCTGGCTATGGGATTCTAAACTAAACAGATTTTCCCTCAGGAATCTGAAGGCATGTTGTACTGTTTACTCCCTTCAAACGCCTCTGATGAGTTCAAAATCATTTTGGTACCTAAACCACCGTACACGACCTGATTTCTCTCTGGGAGCTTTTAAGATATTCTTTTTTTTTTTTTTCAAATTTTTGAAATTTCACAATAATGTACCTTTGTGTGAGGTTTTTTTTTTTTTTTTTAATTCACTGTGCCAGGCACTTGGTGGGCCCCTTCAACTTTGAGGCTGTCTTTTAGTCTTTGGGAATTTTTTGTGTTATTTCTTTGATAATTTCTTCCCCCTTGCCCCGTTTTTCTCTTTTTGAGGCTTCCCAGATTGATGCTCTATTTCCTTACCCTTTCTCTTCTCATTCCTATCTCTTGTTCTTTTTGTTCTACTTTCGTGAAAGACTTACTTGAATTTATCTTCTAACACTTCTACTGAGTGTTTTACATTCCTAAAGTTACATTTTCAATATCCAAAAGCTCTTTTTCTTTGAAAATCCTTTTTATTGCCTCTTTGTTTTAATCTTGTGGATGCTGTACCTTCTCTTTATTAATACATATCAGTCAAATGCGAAAAGAGAAAATAAAGTTAAAAGAAAAAAAAGAAGTTTTCATCTCTTATCTGCGTCTCATATTAGAGAGTTTCCTCAAACATCAGGTGATCCTTGGTTGTCCTTTCTTAATTTCAGCTGGGATGATCCCTCAAGGGAAGCAAATCTTAACCTTTATATTTCTTGGGAAATCAGTGCTTCATGTCCTTACCTGATGTCAGAAAGGCAAGGGTACCGATTGTTTCATTGGACATGATGTTATGAAAACGTGCCAGCTGTCCAAACATCTGTAAGCCAGCCTCTTTCTCTCGGCGGGCTTCAGGAGTTAGACTATCCCATTCACCTCGGTCCTTTTCAATCTGTTGAATCTTTATCTTGCTCAAATACTAGAGAAGCCAGAGGTTGGATATGTCAGAGAACAAAGTGCGGTTGAAGGAAGATAGTGTTTAAGAGGTTCTACTTAAAGTCCACTCGACTAAGCTGGGAAAACCAGAGACTATATAAGTGGCATGAGACTTTATTTCTCAACACAGGCTGACTGAAGCTTAAAAAGAAATTGTGGCTTCATGTAGATTTATTTCAGCCTGGGTAGAATCGTAGGTAATTCCCCCAGAAGTAGTACAGTATATGTAACAGAAGGGAGGAGAAATAGCACAATATATGAAACTCAGCAAAAACAAACAGGTTACAGTGAAAATAGGATGGCTCCTCCTTGAAAGATTAAAAAAAAAAAACTGCTTACCAAAAATTAAAATTCTATCAAATGTACAAGATGTCTGGAAGGAGAACCACAATTATTTAAAACCCTCTATCTCTCAGTGTTCTTACAGTTGTATTGAACAACGTGTTAAATTTACAGTCCCATGAAAACACCATCTGCTTCATTCTTTGTGTCACACAGCTCTTGCTTAAGAGCGTCTGTTTATAACAGGGCCTGCTCTCTGCAAGAAAATCTATCCTGCATCTTAAAGTAGAAGCTTATGAAAGGAAGCAGGAGATCAAACCTTTTTCACAAATACAATGTAAGTTACTCTGAGGAATGCTAATCAATAACAGGATCTTGTGCCTGGAGAGTAGGCTACCATCATGATTCACCTGCTTCGCCTCCCTGAGTCACTCGTGTCTGCCTGATTCTCATCATGGGATGAAAGGTTGCTCTACGGAAGGTCTGTATCTAAGGGATGATTAAGGAAATGATATACCCAAGGAGCCAGGTTTGTACTTTGTGAAACCCTTGTTTCACAATATAGTTAATGATTTGGGAGGCACGTAAAGATGAAGAATAATGACAACCTGGGAGTCTTTATATGGAAAAATGACCCCAAACAGAATTTTTTTTCAAGGAGTGGTGTCAAAAGTGGCATCGTTTTGGAGAGAGGGTTAGTGAGGCACTGTCACTGATGTGCTGGATAGGAAGCAGCCGAAAGTCACTGACCAAAAGCAGGATCCTTCTGTTGTGCTGCACTGTTAACAGCTCTGTCACGCATCTCAGTTTGGGTTCATCATGCTACCTTTTCAACTCTGCCAAAGTGCCCATCTCAGTCCTCAGGCTTCAGTGATGCCTGACCTTCGTCTCTAACATAAACTAGGGGGTTCTCCAATGGCAGCCTTGGTGGTATATACTACTCACAAATTTCTGGTGTTCAAGACTGATACCAGGGGCATAAATATTGCTCTATTATGATTAAAAGGCAAAAAGCATATACTGATGATAATATGATGGTATGGGGGCAGTTAAATCTGTTTTTTACCTGTATGGCTTCATCCAAAAGGAAGATGGCATCATTCATAAGCAGATTAAGAAAGCGGAGGAAAAGTGGGGGATTCATGGCTTCTAAATTCTTAGAGGCGTAGTCAGCCAGATCCTGTAAGTCCCGCCCGGGAGAACACCGTTTTAGTACTGAACCACAACGCACTGGGCTTACTGGAAGAAACCAGTTTCACCAAAAACTCTCTTACCTTAATGCTCTCCCGATAGGTCTCTGTCCCCCACATGTACCTCAGGATGGGATACATGGGACGGCGGTAATTAAACTTCTGTTCAAATTGATGAGGGTCTCCTACCATGAGGAAGAGCAAAAAATTAGCAAAAGTGGTGTTATTAGACAAAGAGTTAGGGCTTATGTCTATGTGTAGGTGTTTTCTCTTATTCTGAATGTGTCAAGAATACTGGGAATTTCTAAAGGTCAAGAGCTGTGGCCAAGTGTCTGCTCATTTCCTTACTGACAGAACAGGAGGGAGACAGATACCTTATATCTGGATATACATACAAAGAACACTTTATTCAACAACGGAGGAGGACCAAGTTGTAAAATAAAAGCTAAGCAAGTTAAGCTAAACTACTGTCTGTTTTTAAGAAGACTTCAGGGGATATTTCTGGTTTAAGGTTTAAAGATTATCTCAGGGCAATAGTTTCAGGAGTTCATCCAACATTCACGACTCCAGGAAGTCTGGAGTCCATGAGAATTTTAAAATCTGTTCTGCATGCTCCCCCTTTTGACCAGGATTCTTCTACAGAATCTTTGATCAAAATGCTCAAAAATGGTAGCCGGGCACCATCCAGTTCTGCTCTCATGGCAAAGGAGGCAGTTGTTCACGGAGGCAGTTACCAACACATTCCATATCCTCCCCCTGTCCCTGATGCTCCTTCTTCCTTTGCTGCTCCAGGCTAATAGAGACCAGCTGTGCCTTGGATGGCTGCTTGAAGCTTTTAAGACCCCAGGCACTATGTAGTGAACTAGGAAGTAGAACAGAAGCACTAAGCATGTTATTAGGCCAATTAACTGGGATGTCCCATGAAACTATGACTCTAAACCTCCAAACCAAGGAACCAAATCCCATGAGGTTTTTGACTGTACATAAGCAGGCTCAGCAGCTACTCTTGTTTTTTGTCATTGCTGTAAACATATCTATCACACAACTTTTGCCAACTCAAGCTTTTACAGGTGTACAACTTATTGACAGCAATTACAATAATCGGCTGTGCAAACCTACCCTAATCAATGTGATAGTTCCATCACTGTTAACCTCCCCTTTTCCCTTCCCTCCCGCCCTGATCTAACTGGTTCTTGATAACTCTGAAATCAGGTCAGGACCTCAAAACCAGCTCATACTGGTTTTGCCACACCAAAGTATTAATAGAGATCTACAAGATAGGTCATATAATAATGGAAAGAGCATAGGATTTGGAGTCAGAAGACCTAGGTTTTCATTCTGATTCCACTTAAGTCTCTCAACCTTTTTCAACTACCACTTCCTCAGATATAAAAACAGAGATATAACACCTTTAAATCAGTCATGCAGCTCCTTATGGATAATGAAGATTACTTGCACTTCATGTGCTGCCCATAATCGAGAAAAGAGTGCTCATAATTGAGAAAAGAGAATTACCTCATTTAATCTTCACTTTGACTCACTTCATAGATGTGAGCGAGGGACAAAGACAGAATTCAAGTATGGAAAGGCATTCAGTAAAATGTTAAATGCCTCTTTAAATGTTAGTTATAGATATCACTGGACAGTAAAAAGACCAAGCCCATTGCTGTAGAGTCAATTCGACTCTAGCGACCCTCTAGGACAGAGCAGAACTACCCCATAGGGCTTCCAAGGCTGTATAGCTTTATGGAAACAAACTGTCACATCTTTCTTCCATGGAGTGGATGGTGGGTTCAAACGGATGACCTTTCAGTTAGCAGCCTAACGCTTAACCACTGCGCCGCCAGGGCTCCATTCATTGGATAGTAAAAAAACCCTTTAAAAATAAGTCTTAAATAACTGCATAATGTATCTTAAATAAGCTGAGATTGGGTGCTGTTTACTCAAACGTGAGGGCTCAGGATTAGATCTCAAATGGCCAAGAGAGAAAGGGAATGCTGTCTGCTCATGTTCTTAATCTAACAATGAGATGGTTACCAGCTAGTCTGGTTAAGATCAAAGGCTCTCTCAATCGGTACACTGGCTTATTATCCACTATCCCATAACTTTGAGGCAGAGAAAAATAAATACCCAGGTCTTAACTGGACAGTTTAATTTGTTTGAGTATGAATTTGATTGAATAATATAATGAAGTTGGTAAGAATATTCAGGTTTCTTTATGTGAAACAGACTTGGACTTTAATCTTGGTTCTAGCATTAGTTGTATGACCTGGACTAATAATTTTAATTTAACCTTTTTGAGCATCTGTATACTCAAATATAAAATGGGGATAACAAAGTAAAACTTTCTAGGTAGTGCCAAATGAGATATTAAAAAAAGCACTTAGCATTAAGCCTGACACATCGTAGTTATTCAATAAATGATGACTAATGACATTTCTCTGACACTCAAAGAACTCCACTCGTATCAGTTTCCCGGCTCTGAACTCGGGCTTCATGGCTGCTTTACCTGTAAACTCAATGTCCACAAAGACCTTAATTAGAGCTTCTGCAAGTTGGGGTGCATGTAGAAAGTTGCAGAATACACGTTTCCGGTGGAATACGCTGGATACCAAGGGATTTGGGGCCTGATCTAGGTGGGGCATCACCGCTTCCAACACCTCAGCAAGTTTGGCCCTCAGGTGAGGATTCTTCATCCTGCAAAAGAGGGCAGAAAGCCAGGTGAAAAGGCGGACACTTAGGTCTCAATGTTGCTCTGTTCTTCTCTACCTAAGAAGCCAAATCATCCTAAACCACCACTACAGGAGAAAACAGGGTCCACTTCTGCAGTTCTAACCTGTCAGCTTCTGGGAGATAATTCAGGGCAGACCATTTAACTCTTGAGAAGACAGTTCACCGAGTAGGAGGGTAAGTGCTAAAGTTTCCGTGTACCGATTAACCATTCTGTTCACTTCTCTATGATGACGCATTATTTATTGCTTACTCTTCTTTGACAGTTCCATCTGGGCTAAACTCACTTCTCTGAACTCCCTGAGGGCAAGTGCTAGGCTATTATCATCCATGACGTAGACCACATATGCCTAATAAATACATGTAGACTAATGATTTTTCGTTAGGTCTGCTCAGCTCAGTGAAGGATTGGCTCCTACCTAATTCTCACTGACATCGTTCGGGGATTTGTGGATCATTTTCTTCTCGGTGCAGTGAATCTTCACTTATTTACACAGTTTCTATCTCCTTTGGTGAAGGCACCAAAGATTCAGAGATGCAACTCTACTGGTCACAGTGAGTATCTTCCTTTGGGCAAGAGGACTAGAAGCTATGAGTGAGTGTTTGAGATCAGAAAAAACATTTACTGAGATTTACTGCTCATCTAACCCAGTATTGCAAAAGCAAGCTTTGTTATTTTCTAGTTATTTTAGAAGATCATTAGCACCTGACTGCAACTGGTAAGGTTTCTGGCATTATGGTAACTATTTTAACCAGGGACTAGCAGTGGAATTCCCATCAGGTACCTTATATGCAGGTTCAAATTCTCTGTGGGCAAAGTCCTTTGCTTATTATGCCTCTCAAGAGTGGGATTTCTTGCTACCCATAAGGATGGTCAGGTGGTTCATTAATGTTAACATAACTTCTGAAGGCAACCCCTTATGATTCAGGCTTGTTTATCTCTTGGTCTAGAAGTCTTCTAAATGTTTTGCAGCTCTAAACAGTGACAGAGCCAAGCTGTCACCACTTCACCTTTCTATGCTTCCAGTGAAAATGGTGATAAAGTGAAGGACATGCTCCAGGGAATCTGCTGACGTCTCCAAGATGTCATCCGCAAAGCGGCGGAGAAAAATGAGGAAATCACCCAGGTTATCTGCAAAAAATTCTGAAAGGGAAATGTTGACTGGAATTAGCCAAACATCTATCTAGTTGAACTAAGCAACATTTAAACTTCTGCCTTTCACCCTACTGAATGAAGTTTAAAAAAACCAAATGTCTTGTAGGTACTAGGGATAAACCCGTTGCTGTTGAGCTGATTCCGACTCATAGCAATCCTATACGACAGAACAGAACTGCCCTGCAGGGTTTTCCAAGGAGCAGCTGATGGATTCAAACTGCTGACCTTTTGGGTAAGCAGCCGAGCTCTTAACCACTGCACCACCAGGACTCCCTAATTACTAGGAATAGCGGTAGGTTAATAATTGTAAAATCTCTTTTAAATGTTAGTTTTCATTTTTATCCAAGTAAATATATGAACGGTAATGACATAAAAAATCATTAACATGCAAAGTACACTTACTAAGTTTACAGAAGTATTCTTTTTTTTTTTCTACTCTCAAGGTTAGATAAGGTTTGAACAACCCTTTGGATGTGAAGAATCTCTAAAAAGGATAATTCATTAGTTGACTATGGTAGCCAGCCTCCAGAATGGCCTCCCAATAGTCCATGCCTCCTTGTATTCATGCCCTTGTGTAGTCCTCTCCTACAAAGTTTTCAGGGTAGAAGATAATCCCTGAGGCATACAGCAGAAGTGATGGTATGTCATTGCTGAGATTAGGGTATAAAAGCTTGCAGATTCCATTTTGGTCATTCGCTCTAGGGGGAAGCCAAATGCCATTTCGTGAGCAGTATTATGGAGAGGCCCATATAGCCTGAAAAGAGGATGCTGACCAATAGCCAGCAAGGAACTGAGGCCTGTCAAACACCATGTGGTTGAGGGTGTTCAGTGGATCCTTCAGCCCTAGTTGAGTTTTCAGATGCCCACAAACCTGGTTAACAGCTTAACTGTAATTTCATGAGAAACCCTGAGTGAGAACCACCCAGCTAAGGTACTCCTGGATTCCTGACCCACAGAAACTATTAGTTGTTTTAATCTGCTATGTTTTGGGGTAATTTTGTACATAGCAATAGATAACGAACATAGTGATCAAGAAGATAAAATTTGATTTGATGGACAATACCTGCTGTCCCCCTCTCTTCCTCCCCAACCACACACACACAATCTATCTCTCCCTTCTGGGTAAACCAACAGATGATGATTTTATTTCTAAAGAGAAGCACAGGAAGAGTTAGATATATTTGTAAGTTGAGTAACAAACAATATTAATGGTAGAAACTAAAAGCTCTGAAAACCCTGACTGCATTTAATACTCTGAAGACTGTTTTGATGTGCATACAATGGGGACAGGAGGCTGAGGAACAAGCTGCGTGTTTCCCCATACTTTCCCCAGTAGATAGCAGGGCTTTGAACAGGTTTGAACCAGTTCAGCCTTGGCCATGAAGTGAAACCGGAAGAGACCCAAATTTTTACAGTTCTGGTGATCCAGAATGGTAACTGAAACAGGAAAAATTACAGATCAAAACCCCGGAACGGGAGACTCTGAAGAGGCCTCACAACGCCTCCCAGGGGCCTGATGTGTGAGGCTGCATTATTGGCAGGACTGTGGGGAACGATACACGTTCAAAGCGGCAGTTGGCGCCACTGTTTCTGACTCTGCTAAAAATCTGACGGGCAAGAGATTTCGTTCCTATGCAACGCGTATGCTACCCTTGTTTTCTAAGGGGGAGATTAGGTTGCTAGCAGGGCTTCAACTCTTAATTTTTCCCATTCCGGTTCACTCAAATTTTGAAAATTTGAGTCTGTTCCGGTTTTGCTTCCTTGGCCATGACTGAACTGGGAAGAACAAGTCACAGATGTTTCTCCAAAAGCAGCAGAATGATAACTAATGGAGGGCATTCTGAGGATTAAACTTCTAAAGTGACCCAGTTAAACTTAGATGGCTATAAATAGGAAGTTCCCAGGAGAGAGCCTGCTTACCTGGCACATAAGCTAAAGAGCTGTAGCCATCTGGCAAAGGAAAAGTTAGCTCTATTGGCTGTGAGCCCTCATTGCCTATGGCCAGCTGGACCAGAAGAACAGCCATGGACACCTGCAAGTTTAGGCAGTTTTGTAACATCTGAGGCTCAGTCATGGCAGTCTTGGTAGAAAGGTAAATGGTCATCAGTCGTTCAAACTGCTCACGGAGGTTGTCAGCGGCAGGGCTAGAACTTTGTTGAGCATCCCGCCAGGCAACCTGCAGCCGATGCAGATTTTGGTTGATTTTTACCATTTGATCATGCAACCTGCCTCCAAGAAAGCAAAGGAGATGCGGTCAGAGAGGCTCATGTAGGGGCAGTCCAGTACAGACTATTCCAGAAAAACAAATCCTCATTTTAGATTTCTCTTTCAGCCTATATGGAGCTACAACTGCTATGACACAGAGGCAGTCATAAAAGTTACTGACAAGACAGAGGCAGGGGACATTGGACCAGCAAAATGTTATCAAGTACCCAACATAATTGAAGCTAACTACAAGTAAGTTAGCAGCCTTCAGTTGAAATGCACCATCTAAATAACAGCAGCTTGGTTGAGCACAGTGTAGACTGGACTGTTATTAGGCAAAATTAATGGCTATTTGGCAAAGTACAAGAAGCCTGACAGGATAGTTTTACACCACACAAGTGCAATGATCATACACTCTAGTGTTCAAATCTTCACACATCTAGAATCATCTTTATCTTGGGTACATAGATCTTTTGTGGTTCTACTGATCTCATTTGAATCCCTTATAAACATTTCCTTAATTTTGCCTCTACCCTGTAGAATAGAGCTTTGCCTTTTTTTTTTCATCAGGAGTAGTAACTAATGACAATTGAAGAACAGAAAATAAAACGTAAAATAAAAGCAATTCTACTTTCTCAGATGACAACAGAAAGATGGTGATTTAAAAATTCACAGATTTAGAGAAGAACACTAGTGTACCTCTAGTTTTAAAATGTTAACAGGCTAAAAATTGGAAACAAATCCACTATTTGAACACAGCTGACTCATGTAAACACAAATAAACGCAATATAATGCCCTTTTCCTACTGAATCCTAATGTAAGTCTTTAGAATAAAGAGAGAATATATCTCTAAGGCTCATTTTCAACCTTCTGGTTATCAATACAACTACACAGTTCTTTACTAATGACATCAGAGTAGTTACCTGTGAAATCCTAGGTACAAAGTATACTCTGTCAGGACAAGGTTCTCTGTTACAAGGTTGTAGTTCTGGGGAAATTTCGGCTCCTGAACAGCTGGGATCAAACAGGTTTCTTTGTCCAAACCTCAAAGAAGTTTAAAAAAAGCAACACTGAGTGGCTGGACAGGTGCCGCAGACATCTATCTTGGTCTCCAGTCTCCCCTTACTCTAGTCCAACTTCCACACTGCTACCAATGATGCCTTCTTAAAAACAAATCTTAGCACATTACCTCCTTGTTTAAAAACATCTTTTGGCTTCTTGCTGCCTACAGAAGTGAAGTTATATCTCTTCAGTTTGATCATAAAATTACCAAAATTTAAAAAGAATGATTAACATTGTAGATCTTTCCAAGTGATAGATGACGGATCATTGCACTTTCCTATATTTGAGATTATTTGCTTTTGAGCATGTATTAGTTTTATAAATAGAACAGTTTAAAAAACTGGAACCAAAATTAAAAATTAAGAGTGATTCATTTTCAGTGGTGGGATTACAAGTGACTTTTCTTCTTTACACTTCTCTGTATTGTTCAGGGTCCTCCAGCTGAGATCTCCTTCCTCCCCAGACTGACCTCCTACCACTTTCCACCCCCAGTCCTCTACCTGCCCCCTTGATACAGCTACACTGAGCTTCTCACTATTCCTCAGTCAAGCCTTTCCACAGCTTTGTGCCTTTATATTTGTTATTCCCTCAGACAAAGCATATTCTTTCGCTTCTTTGGTAAAATGCAACTCCTGATTCAAGGCTGTTTGGGGACTTCCATAACCTTCACCTTCTGCAGAAATGTGTTCTCACAGCTTGGCCCTGTACCATATTATCATTATCTGTTAATATATCTGCCTTCTCCTGGAGCCTCTGAGTTAGAAAGGACAGGGACTGTGTTTTATTCACTTTTATAAAGAAAAATGAGTAAAACCCAGGACTACCAAATCCAGAAAAAAGGTTTCACTAAAGCAAACAACCTAAAAAGCTACCTTTTTTTTTTTAAGTCTGCCTCATTTTTTTTAATTAGAAAAAGCTCTTCTCTCTGCCTCATCTCCTTTGAGACAAAGAGGCACCTTTGTGAAAAAGGAAAAAAGAGTGAATGCCTTGGATATTACATACACACGCACATGCACACACATACACACAATTTTGAGAAGTCCAGTTCCCCCCTACCTCTCATGTGTACATTTTTTATTTTTCGTTCTTCATCATTCAACTCCTTCAGGGCACAGTAAGTGGGATTAAAGGTGAGGAGCCGAGAGGATCTGGGTTTGCAAAATGGCTGGCATAGCTTCAGAAGAGCAGCACCCAGATTCAGAAAGAAGGCATCCGAGGCATACATTTGGAAGAAGATTTCTGGCATCTGATTGGCCCAAATCTTGGTGCGGCCTGCATTTGCATGCAAACAGTTTCCAAGCCAGGACAAGATACAGTGTTTGGTTTCTGGAGAGAGCTGGAGTAAGTTCTTCAGCATCTGGTAGATCTTTTCATGGAACTGAGCCATGAACTGTTTAACCAGAAAACACAACCACAGAACATTCCAGTTTCACAATCCTAATAGTTTTTACTCTCAAACTTTAGCAACTGGCAGTGTCCGAAAGCACGCTCATCCTAATGATCCCCCTCACTCTTCCTATGCCTCACCCCCCAGTTCTGGCCACTTATGAAAGATTCCTTGGTGAGCTGTCAAACTGAAGATGAATTATATAGCTTTAGAGCAGGGGTCGGTGAACTTTTTCTGCAAAGGGCCAGGTAAGAAATATTTTCAGCTTCGCAGGTCAACTGGTCTCTGTAGTAACTATTCAACTCTACTGTTGTAGCGTGAAATCAAGGCATAAACAGTATATACATGAATGGGTGTGGCTATGTTCAATAAAACTTTATCTACAAAAACAGGTGGCAGGTCACATTTTGTAATGACTGTAATTTTCCAACCCCTGCTTTAGAGAGTTGTGTCGATTAATAAACGGTAAAATGAGAGGCTTAAACTAGCCCAAATTCAACCATTTACTGCCTCACACTGGCCAGACCTCTACTATAATTTATGCTAAGAAGCCTAATAAAGAGGACATAGGTGGAGGGAAGGAAAGAAAAACAAAACCAAAAAAATTTGGAGCTTCTAGAGTGGAGTTTCACCGAAAGATTTTAGAAGCTCAAGTTACAAGAAAGAGTTTGATGAGAAAAATGAAGATTGAGGGGAAATGGCAGTGCGCCAGCAGCAGCGTATCCTCAGAGCCTAGTTTATCCTCTGTTCTAAGTGCATGCTAAGAAGAGGGCGATTTCTTTACATGGTTAAGGTAGAAAGCCAACCAGATCAATCTGCTTTCCCAAAGACGCTCAAGTAGCCTTATCTGCATTTCCTTCCTGAAGAAACTCTTCTTAGTTTAAGATCAGGGGTCTGGGAGACCCCGGTAAACGGCCCTACCTGATGGATGTTGGCTTCCTGTACTTTGATCTCCTGGGGACTGGAGCGAGATGGATTCAGGAAGTAGCCATGATTTTCTACCACACCTGGAGTCTTCAACAAGCAGGAGATACTCAGAATTACTCCCAGCAAGGTCTTCTGGTACATCTGCCCATTGCTAGGGTCCTTGGGTTGAATGTATTCTACAAAAACCTATAGGAGAAGACAAGTTCTATTTATCCTTCTGTACGGTGAGACAAAGACGATAGGAGTAAGAGGGCGCCAAAGAGTTACGCCCATACAACCATCAGTATAACTTTCTCTTATCTTATAGGGAATTTTACTTTAGTACAGATACCTATAAAGTACCTCTAGGACAGGGAAGCATGAAGCATTCAATCTCCAGCTCAACTTAATACCACCTTGCAGACCTACCTTTGCCATATCCTTCTGCCTGGTAAAATAGAGAAGAACATCCAGATACGCATACAGGAGGATCTGACAGAGCTCTAGATCTTTTATTCGGCCCAATAAAATATCGAACACTGGAATCATGACTTCTGGAAATGTCCGAACTTCCTGATCCACTGTCAAGGCTTCAATGACTTCTTCCAGAAACTCAGTAACATCTTCAAAATCTAACAGAAGGCAAAGAGAGAAAGGAGGCCAGAGGACTTTTTGATATGCCTTTACACACTGGCTCTTTACTCTTCTGATACTTTTCGTAGTTCTACTGAGAAATTTCAACTTTGTCGTGCTAATTGGTTGGATATTGCCTAATCAGAACTAATACTTACCCTTCTGCTTTAACTGGCATTCAACCTCCCAGGCCAAGGTGTGAGCACTCTTCCTTAATTTATACTGGAACCATAATGATTCTGAGACTTTCTAGTGCATTTAGAAGAATTTTACATTGGGAAATCAAAATGTTGAAGCTCACTTATCTTGCTTATGTACTCACGGGCTCCTTGGATGGCTTCTAACAGCAAATCTACCAGTTGCTCATGGATGTTTTGGTCAACATAGATTTCTGGGGTGAGGAGAACTGTTCGGGTATTGGACACAGTGAGGTTCCTGCACTGCACTGCAAAGGGTAGCAGGTTCTCTGGGACTTTGGTAATCTGGAAACAAAATGAAGACGAGGAAAAGTCTAGTTCTATGACCTAGAACAACAGTAGACACAGCAAATAGAACAGAACAGACAAAAGATACTGCTCTCCTGCGGACGTTTGAGAACTCACGAGATTCATGCCTTGGCTTAAGGAATCACTATCTGTTAAAATTCCAGCCCTAGAAGTGATTTTGCTTAGCCTAGTCTATTTTTTACATCTCACCGGAAACGCTTTGTTGACAGAGTAAGAGGCACTGGTTAACTGGACAAAGGGGAGGACCCCAGTATGTGAGATAGAACGTAAGCCACAGAATGGGGAGACTAAAGCTTTAGAAGACAAATGAGTAATGTTTCTGATCTACAGTTCCAGATACGCTATGATATATATAAAAACTAGTATGTAAAACACTGACCCAACTCTCTGGCTTACATGCTGAAGTTGTAGGGCAATATAGCGCTCAACGAGGATTACTTGTTTACCTCTTCCTTGGCTCTTTGGAAGCAGGAGTAAAGGTAACAAAAACTGTGCTTCTCCCCTGCATCTCGGTCAGCGGAGAGATTCAATGTTGTAGAAGAAGTCATGTTAATCAAGTGGTTGCCTGGATCTTGAAGTAATAAGCGAGAGAAGAGGGCCTATGAAGGAAAACAAACAAACAAAAAACTAAACCACTTCAAAGTTAATCTTAGAACATCAAAACGTAAAAGGCAATTTTGGCACAGGTTATCTCTAGACAGGAAGTGTGTCAGAACCACAGACTTGGATACAGAATGAAGGGTTAACAGAGAACTCAGTATCTTATTATTTTGCAGACTACATCTGCCCATAGAACATTAGAAAATAACTATGGACATAAAGTAATCCTAAATCAAGCCTTAACTACCTAGCATATCCCCTAGCACACAGCAGGTTTAAAAGAGTATCTGTTGAATGGTGGTGAGAATCTATGATTAAACTTATGTGTGAAATCTACTACTCTATGTGATTGTTGATCTCACCCAGACTTATTTAAACATAATTTAAATGTGTAAGGTTAACTGGCAAGTTGTCAAGTGTCTTTCCTATCACGCTTTTATTTCTTTAATGCTAATTGGGTGCCTACAAGGTACAAAGCGCTACTTTGATTTTGGAACGGATATAAAGAGGACAAGAGAGGTGGGTCGTGCTCTCAAGAATGTGAGTCCAGTAGGGGAGATAAGACAGGTACATAAAAACCCACTATGTGAGAGAATGTGACAATTACCATTAGAGGTACATAGATCACTCTAGGAACTCAGAGGAGGGAGTAACCACTCCTACCTGGCAAGGCTTGGTAAATAAGATGGCATTTTAATTGGGTCTTAAAGAATGAGTAGATCTGAACATTTGGCCATGGTAGATGAGATAACTCCAAAAGAAAAATACCACAAACAGTGTTAAGAGATGGAGGTAAACACAGGCACTGTTGGAGAGAGGGGAGTAGAGTTCGGGGGCATGGCCAATTTTTGCTGAGGGCACACATTAGCAACATAAGAATGGTACCTGCTCAATGTTGTTCATATCAAGCCAGTCTTGATCATCCAGGTCTACTGCCATTTCTTCCAAATACACACAACGGCTGGGGATGCCATTCCCACTTTTCAAGCTTGGGTCACCTGGGGAATGGTTTTTAATCTGGTAGTTAAGGATAATGCTTCGTATTCAGAATACTTACCTCGACAGCATTTCTCTTGAACTCTAAGCTGTCAGGTAATACAAAAATGATCCTGGCACACAAAACAGTAGCTAAAGATTTAAATCTTTTTCCAGTCACAGAACATGGGCTCTGCTATAAACCTAACATATCTGACCTGTTGCCATCGAGTCATTTCCGACACACAGTGGCCCTATGGGATAGGGTGGAAACTCCTCCAGCTTCCAAAGAGCAGCTGGTGGATTTGAACTGCCATCCTTTTGGTTAGCAGCCAAGCTCTTAAGCACTGCGCCACCAGGGCTCTAAACCTAACATGGTGGTATTTAAAGAGCAAATCCCAGTGATAAGACAACAGCACTAACTTTGGGGTTTAACTACAAGTTAGGGCCCACAGAGAAAACACAGTATGAGACCTCTAGGGACTGCCACTGGATGTGTAGTTCACCTAACCATTGGCTGCCATTCCCATTTCCCCTCTAAGGTAGTAGAGGCAAGTAGTTGTATGGCCCAGTCAGTATCAAAACGGGAATGAAAGTTAAAATTACATCTAAACATCTTTTTAGGTCACACCACAAGCTTCACTGAAACCTAAGCCCTGTGTTCCAGGCAGGACTGTGAGTTTAACTACTAGAAGCAACAGGTTTCTGAGAGCAAGTGCTTAGCGCAAGTAGGAAAGGCAGAGTAACAAATACGCTGATTGCCAGTCTATCACTCACTGTTGTCCAGAGTGATGAGGAAGATCCTTTGGATCATGTGATTGATGTTGAGTTGCTCACATATTTCCTGCTGTGAACGGAACGAGCGGCTAATCTCAGCCACGGAGTAATCAAATTCATCCAGGCTCTCTGACACACTATTATCTGAGTCATCCGGGGTAGTTGGGGGTTCATCTGTCAGAAAATGTAAGCCGTTAAAAATTACGCCCCTCTCTGTAAGAAAGAAATAAGTATACTACCAAAAATGATAAATGTAACCAAAAGGAGGATAATTTGGGATGTGAAAGAAGTTAGTCACCTAATTAGTGAACGTCTCAAGGCAGGCAAGTTAAAAGTACAGGATTCTGAAATCTCTAGCTATATATCCTACTGCATTTACAAAGCAAAAATATTATTTCAGCTCACAATATATTCTACCCCGCCAAAAATAGCAACACTGCCTTCCCTACGGAATTCCAATAGATCAAACTGCATTTAATTATTTTAAATATATGGCTTTTTCCTGATTTTAAGAGGACACACTTGTGACAATTCCAAACTATACAAGAAAATACAACGAAGAAAGTCTCTGGCAAACCAATTCCTTACTGACAACTGCTTAACTTAGTAAAGTGTTTCAGATTTTTTTCCTATTCCTATGCAAATGCTTTACTATGAGTTTTAGTCGAGGCTGTTTTTTTTTTAAATTAAATGGGATCATACTATAATACTTTTTTTTTTTTTAACTTTCTTAACAATCGGCATGAACGTCTTTCCCTGTTAGGTCATTTATACACCTACCCCATTCTCAATAGCTGCACTGTATCGCATTGCATGCACGCACTGTGATTTCTGTAGCTTCTTATCAACTGATGAACATTTGGGCTATTTCCAATTTCTCATGATTTTGAACAACAAAATAAAAAACCAAACTCGTTGCCATCGAGTCTATTCCGACTCATAGCGACCCTATAGTACAGAGTAGAACAGCCCCATAGGGTTTCCTAGGCTGTGATCTTTACAGGAGCAGACTGCCACATCTTTCTCCTGTGGAGCCAGGTGTTTAGCCACTGCCCCACCAAGACTCCTTATCTGAACAATACTGCACTGAATATGTTACCCTTTTTGTGCAACTCTGTATTTTGGCAGAATAAATTCATAGAAGCAGAATTGCTGGGTCAAAGAGCATGAACATTTAAAAGTTAACACATATTACCAAATTACTCTCAGAAAGACTGCTCTCACTTACATGCCCACCAACAGTAGATGAGAGAATTCCTTTAATTTTTAGTATAAAGTAACATGAAAGAGTAACTCTCAGAACAGCACTTGTGCTGGATAAAAGTAGTTTCACTCGCTAAAAGCCACGCAGGAGACTGTATGTGCTTTTCTCTACTGACAAAACGGCTATTCTTTAAGTCAGGCAAAACTCTCGGAAGTAAGAGTTGCCTCAGTGTGGAGAATTCAGTAAAAGTGAAGCGTAATTTAGAAGGTCAAAGGTTTTGGCAGAGTACCCATCGCTGGTGGAAAACAGGTTAGACCTGGTAGCATGATAAACCCAGTGTAAACAAGCTAAGATGAGGTGCCAAAATACTAACAGAAGGGCATGTACCTGATTTGTTCCCCACTGCTTGGTGCCTGCAATGCCCTCAGCTCCAGCCAGCCTTACGTCTGTTTACAGCTAGAAGGAAGAATGTTCTGTCACTCTGCTCCTATACTGCTAAGTTCTCCGAGCGCCAAGAGTGGTAGGAGGTAAGAAACTGTTTAGCAAGATTCCCCTCAACTACATGCCCCTAGATTATACTTTTCCATTTCCCCGGTTTTCCTATTCCTCACTCTCGTTTCTCTCCTACCACCTCCAGTTCCAGGGTTTCACAGTCTGAGCCTGTTATCATAAAAATCTGGGAGAGATTTCAGAGACAGCGACCCAGAGCTGCTTAATTCATCATATTAAAAAGTCAGCACTCTGGTTATTTCTCACGTGTTCCATCCATCACCCTGTCTACCACTCATCTGTCTTGTCTTATTTCCTTTTTATTCAATCTTAATTAGACAGTGGAAACCCTGATGGCGTGGTGGTTAAGAGCTCTGGCTGCTAACCAAAAGGTGGGCAGATTGAATCCACAGGTGCTCCTTAGAAACCCTACGGGGCAGTTCTACTCTGTGCTATAGGGTCACTACGAGTTGGAATCAACTCGAGGGCAATGGGTTTTTGGTAATCAGACAGCAAGGTCACAGCTCAGCTATACATCTGATTCTTTTTTGAAATATACAAAAGAAAGGGAAAATGTAAACATTTCTCCTTTCTCAAAAGAAAAACACTATCAGTCTCTTTGGGGGAAAGAGAAAGGGAGCAATTTCTGTTTTGAAAGATTTTGAGTGCCCTCACAAGACCAATATACTTGAGAAACATCCTAATTCTTCTAGCTTGTATGTCTTCTGATGGGAAGCTGGACTTGATCTTAAATTTCGTCCCAGATTAGGAAAGTCGTTTCTCTGACTAGTAAATATTGCTCTGATTTTTTTCACATTAGGGCTAAGGATCAAATTTTCTCAGCAGTCTTTCCTAACAGCAGTAAAGAGGCCAATCAGTGAAATGCAAGTTATTTTGCTTGAGCGGGCCACTGCAGCACCGGGCTTGGGAACAAATCTCATTTATCTGTCTACAAGCCAAGAAGTCTGATCACTGTTCCTTTTATACATACACTTTCTACAACTGCACGTGACTTGCTTTCCACATCTAAGCCGCCAACCGCAGTTTTCTATGTTAAAAAGTAGATTTAAATGGTTTTTACTGGGTGATTGAAAACCAAAACAACTGGACAGCTTTGGAATCACTACGGGTATCTGTTACTGCAGGGTTCTCTTTGTATGCAAGAGGGAAGGGGAAAAAGGGGAGGACCCCAAAACAAAAACAAACAAAATCAACATATACCCTAAACAAATAACTTCTGCCCTAAACTTAAAACTACAATTACAATTGAGGACCCAAAGAACACTTAATTTGAGAAGATCCCATTCTAGGTCATCTCTTCTGCTGCTATTGGCTCTTCCACTTACCAGATTGCTGCTTCAGCTGCTCTTTTTGGATTGCTGCAAACTGCTTGGCATCAGCCAGGGAGCCAAAAAGAGCAGCAAAGGGGTTACTTGAGATGTTGTTGTTATTCTCCTGGTCTGTCATTTCACTTGAAAGTATCCTCCATCCAGACCTGGGGGGAGGGGCTTTAGAAAAGACAGGCATTAGACAGAGACGGACAGGTAACACAACAGCTGTAGCATACCTACAGGTGTTCCTTCTCCCAGCTCTCAAATACATTTTAAAAGGCTTTAGGGGTAGAACTTTCCACTCCCTGTTCCAAGATGCGAGGCATTTTTGGCGAAATGGTTACAAACCTACCAACTGCACAAGGTGGCCTGATTTGGGGGTAGCTACACACACTTGGCTGCTAACCGAAAGGTTGGCAGTTTGAACCCACCAGCTGCTCCATGGGAGAAAGATGTGGCTGTGTGCTTCCATAAAGATTTACAGCCTTGGAAGTCCAATGGTTCAATTCTACTCTGTCCTATAGGGTCACTATGAGTTGGAATCGACTCGACAACAGTGGGTTTTGTTTTGGTAAAACCAAAAGGCCTAAAAAATGTTCAGCTATACCTTTAAAAAAGTAGGTTAAAAGGAAAGAATTGTTGAAGCCAAAGAGAGATCTCACCAACCAATAAACCAAAAAAACAAACGAAAGAACACCAAACCCGTTGCTATCAAGTTGATTCTGACTCATAGTGACGTTACAGGACACAGCAGAACTGCCCCATAGGGTTACAAAGGAGCAGCTGGAGGATTCGAACTGCCAGCCTTTTGGTTAGCAGCCACAGCTCTTAAGCACTGCACCACCAGGGCTCCCATCAACTGACTGGCACTTAAAAAATAATAAAACAAGAACTACTGGATTCCCATGAATCTCTAAGCTGGAAGACTAGTTTTCATCTACCATGGGGAGGACAAAGTAGCACTTGCTCAGAATTCTGTGGCTCAGGTTATAGCCGAGAATTAGTTAGCTACATATTGATCTGGTCTATAAACTAATTTTAAGCCCACATCATAGATTTGGAATGGCGAATCAGGACAGGAGCCAGATCAGCTTTATGCTGTGGGCTTTTAATACATATCGAGCAATTATGTCTACTCCTAGGCTTAAAACTGATATTTCTCCCACTAAAAACTAAATGATCTTTGCTTAAGTCTGTATGTAACTTTCATTGTTTGATTTTTTGTATTGTTTTGTATATTTGATTTTTTACAACAATGAAGGGAGACACAAATTCCAACTGTCAGGTCCAACGTGTAACATGAAGGGGGCATATACCTCAAAGGTATTTAGTGGAGCTGACAGAACCTGCACTTGCACTCTTCCGGTTACATTTCCTCATTCAAGCGCCAAGTGGACTCAGTGGCATAACAGGATGAACAGACCTCCCTGAAAGGCTTTCTCCCCTTTCTGAAATTTTAAGGCCACAGCATAGAAATACAACCCTGAAAAGGGTGGGAAGAGACAAAGGGTATGAATATTGTGCTTACAAGGATGCTGAGCTGCTATAAGGACAGAAGCTTAGAAAGAGTGGGTGTGGGGGTAGAAGAGAAGGAGAGAGAAAAAAAGAACATTCAGTCTACCTTTAGTTTATTGAGGTAAGACTCCTTACAGAATCATATTAACAAAAGCTAACGTAAGCCAGAAAAGTTACCCTTATTAATTGGAGAAAGAGAGACTATAACATTTCTTGACAATTCTGAGGCGTCTCCACCAGTTGCTTCACGCTCCTCTGTGGTGTTTTCTGCGTAAGAACTACTGGCTAATTAGCTGTAATGACTTAGGCAGACAGTCTAGTCTCCTCTCAGCATGGTGCTGGGCATTACTGCTTCAAGGAATTGGACTGTTAGATGTTGTACTATGTATTTTATCTTTTGCTATATACATTTTAGATGAGCTTAGTAATGCAAAAAAAAAAAAAAAAAGATAATCATATTTAGTGTTGGAATCAACAATCCTTATCCAACCACTGCATAAACTTAATTATTACCCCTAATTTGTGTAGAGGTGCCAAGGCTTGTCCAATTGCTAGCTGACCACCACCGTACCATCATCCGAAGGTACCTTGAAGTCCACAGGA
Organism: Loxodonta africana; assembly: GCF_030014295.1. Lineage (NCBI taxonomy): Eukaryota > Metazoa > Chordata > Mammalia > Proboscidea > Elephantidae > Loxodonta > Loxodonta africana. The sequence goes on from NC_087356.1 coordinate 78,924,292, forward strand.
ATGCAAAAGGTGTAGTTGGCACTTATTATTTTCCATCTCCAAAACATTTTCCTCTTTTTTCACATGACACCCAACATTTTTTCTTTGGGGATCCACCCCACTCTCAGTCCATGTGTTGAGACTACCTACTAGCTCCAAGAATGGGCATATGACTCTGCTCAAGCCAAAAGGAGTACAGACTCCTCCGGGCAAAGTGACTGATTCAGAAGTGGGCGCAAGACCCTAGTAAGGCCTATCAGAGCCAAGGCACACCAACTCCAGGCTTCTGGCTAAACTGACAGCAAAAGGAACTTTTTTTTTTCTGCTTGAGTTGCCAGGCTGGTAAGATATAAACTGGCCATCTTTTCACCATTTGGAGAAGGTCTGGCATAAGACTAAGTCAACAAACTCACAGAAAAACAGAGCTGAGAGAAGTAACAACAACAAAAAAAGTATTTTAGACTTTTTAGTTATAATAGCCAATAAAATTCCCCTATATTGTGTAAGCTTGAGCCCTGGTGGCACAGTGGTTAAGAGGTACAGCTGATAACTAAAAGGTCAGCAGTTTGAATCTACTAGGTGCCCCACGGAAAACCTATTGGGACAGTTCTGCCCTGTCCTGTAGGGTCACTATGAGTTGGAATTGACCAGACAGCAATGGGTTTAGTTTTTTTTTTTTTGTATATTGTGTAAGCTAGGTTGAATTAAAAAAAAAAAAACACCACAATTTAAAAGAGTCAGATTAATACAAAGGGGATACATTATCTGCACCACCTATGCAGAAGGAAGTAAACTGAAAGCCAGGAATATAGAACATATGATGCAGAAAGGCTCTTAAGACTATCAAGAGAGATGGAAAGAGGATTTATCATCATAATTGCATGAGTTCCTTCTTTCAAAATACTATACTACCATACTATAAAAAGAAACTAGATTTCCATTATACTTTATCGATACATTTTAGTAGGATTCATAACCTTCTACATTGTATGATTAATGTAGATCTTCTACTTTGTTAGACTATAAGCTCTTTGAGTATAGGTTCATATCTGATTATTCTTTCTATTCTTCTGTGCCTGGCATTATACATCACAATCATGAAATCTAATTAAATATTTACTGATTGACCCAATCTCACATGTAATTACTCCTGACTTCCTCATAATTAACAGCAGCACCTATGATCCTACTTGAAGATAAGGGCTTTACTATTTGTCTTGGATTGCAGTGGAAAGCCAATCTACAGAGCCAGACAATGTGGCTCTTTTGGATTTCAGCATGTGTAGAATAAGAGAAAAGTAAACAAATCTCTTCTGTCTGTGGAAAAAAAAAAAACCTTTGTGGAGACGCCAGTTTAGAGCTGTTCAATGGTCTTACAGATATAAATTAGAGTACACAGATATCACCCACCCCAAAAGAAAGATCTGATAAAACAAAACCTTGATTTTTTTTTTAAATACTCAATAGTCACTGGGGATTTATAATCTATTTTTAACTGTCATACAGAGATATAGCACTATCCTGTTGTCAGCCTTTGGGGTGGTACTCAACTACCAATACTTAGAAACTTTCGAATTTAATTATTTTTGAGTATGTCCCGCTTGAAAACAAGTTTCTCTCTGATACACCCACCACTACGAGCTACATCTAAAATAACTGTCTTCCTCCAGTTCTACAAAATCCTCTCACCCTCTCATGATTCAATCTTTTGTTTACGGACAGTACTAACTCCTTAAGTGTCATTATCAGCTCTTAAAGGGATGAACACATAAATACTTTAACATCAGACTCGATATTTCTAAACAGAAATATCTGGAATACTTCATACAACTGGCATTGGTAAAATCAAGCTCTATTAAATCATACTCCATAAACACCTCTGTCCTGGAGGGTGATGCATGTATCAAACCAAAACAGAAATAAAAAAATGGTTTTGCTGTTATATGTTCCATCCAATAATCCTTTCAAGCCATGTTTATGAGGCCACAGACCTTTCAATACATCAGCAAACTAGAAGGGACTCTCAAGTCAAAAAGAGAGCAGCATTCCTTGTTGAGCTCCATTTTATCTCCGATAGGCTCCCACGTGGGACCAAAACAGTTCATGACAGCGAAAAACTGATCCCAAGGGGAAGACTCATCAAAATATAAGTTCCTGGGCTTTGATTACTCAATTTTAGAAGTGTCTTCTAAATCCAACTGCTGAGGGAGGATGAAGCAGGGTGCCAGGAGGGTTTGAGGTTTTGATCACTCGCCTTAAGAAATGTCAACACCCTGCCATACGCATTCAGCTGGCTTAATTTCCGGCTCGTGCTTAACTTCATCTTCTTTGGCATCTGACTATCTGCTGTTTACCCTTTATATTTTGTCCCTCCAGGTTCCATAAGAGATACGGGGTAGGGAGGGAGACCCGCCTGCCCGGTACACGTTCTAGAGAAAGGAAATCAAAAGGTAATGCAAGGCGAGTATTCCAGCCTTTTCTACGAAGGGCATGGCAAAGAGGGGGAAAGAAATGTGCACAGAGACACCAAAAGCTGCAGCACTGTAAAGGGTCTCAAATCAGACAGGATCGAAGCTCATGAAGCAGAGGGTCATAGGTCAGGAAAGCAGAGCAGAAGGAATTTGGAGGAGGTAAAAGTGTAGAGGCCTGGACAGGCATTCGACTAGGGGTTAAAAAGCTCACGGCAGACCTTCGATTCCCTCCCCGCAAGCAATTTTCTTTCTTACCAGAGCCTGAAGGGCCAGCAGCGACGACACAACTGACTTCCAGCGGCCGAAGGGGGTCCCACTTCCGACTCAGGTCGGCAACCGGAGCTTACGTCATCTGTAGGGGCCCGCGCTTGTTTAATCTCCTCTACGCGCCGGAAGCAGGTTGTGTCGCTGCGCACCGGTAGCGGGCGCGCAAACATCCCCACAACGCATGCGCTGGCTTAGTTGATGCCGGCTGGGGGCGCGGCGGAAGTGGCAGGAAGTGAGCGTGGGGTTGAGGTTCGGGCGGAGATCCGACGGGGTGGGTTGGAGGTTAGTGGAATTTGAGGCAGGGTGTTGGAAACCGGTCCTTAGTATGGTCTGCCGCGTTAGTGGTCCCCTGCTTTCTATTTTCCCCGCCAGTCTTATGCTTGTTTGAGTAGTCTTTGTAGATAATAAGTTATCGTTTGTTGAATTTTCAGTTTTCTTAACAGCAAAGTGTAGACAGTATGCGTCCTACAAGGTTATGAGGTACAAAAAGGCAATGGAAGCATACTTTTCAAGTATTAGAAGCGCTACGCAATGGGAATTTTGTATTTTCATTTTTTTTTTTTCAGGTATTTGAGTGCCTACCCTGTCCTAGGCACTACTGGTCCAAAAGAGCTTTGTAATACTGGTGTGAAGTCTTCCTGGAGTTTGCAGTCTGGTAAGGGTGGGGTGGCAGCATAGCTTGTAAAATCAATGGACACAAAATGTATTATCCAACAAATAGCTCTGGAATAACTGGATAAATCTGTGGTTTAAAAGTTGGTCAGTGTGTTAGGATTTACAGTAAAGTTCCAGAAAGATCAAAGATTTAAATGTATAAAATGAAACCATGAAAATGCTAATGAATTCATGGGAAAACTTCTTGAAAAGAATAATCTTAAAATGGAGAAGACTGTAAATATGAAACATAACCTAGAAGCCATAAAAGAAAAGATAAGTGAATTCTACTACTTAAAAATATTTTTTAAAATGTGCATGGAAAACCAATCATAAGCAAACTAAAAAATAACAAAATTAGAAAAACACTTGCAGCTGTTATCACAGACAAAAGACATGGTTTTCCAAAATATAAAGGAGTGTTGCAAGCCAAGACGAAAAAGACCAATATGAGCGAATATTTCATGAAAATGAAAAACAAATGGCTCACTCCCATTTTTAATAAGAAAAATGCAAATTAAAACTACGCTGAGATGACATTTTTAACTTATATTGGCAAAGTTTTAAAAGTTTAATAATATACTTGGAAAGGTTGAGTAATAGGCACTCTTGTCTATTGGTGGGAGTATGTATTGATACAACCTCTGTGGAGTTCCATTTTGTCAATATTTAGTAAAATTACAAGTGCAAATACATTATGGCCCAGTAATTTCATTTATTTGTATTTCTGTTACAAAATGGTCTTAATCATGTTCAAAATGACATTTATTGCTAGAGATAGAGAAGAAGACATGGAGAAGACATGGGAGAAAATCTATGTGAACTGAGTTCAGCAAATATTTCTTAGAGATGATATCAAAAGCACAATCCAAAAAAATAAGATATTGATCGAATGGACTTAACAAAATTCAGAACTTTTGCACTTCATAAGACATTATTAAGAAAATGAAAGACAAGTCACAGATTGGGGGAAAATATTTGCAAATTATGTATCTGATAAAGGACTTGTATTCAGAAAATGTAAAGAACTTCTGCAACTCAGTAGTAAGAAGACAAACAACCCAATTAAAAAAAATGCACAAAAGATTTGAATAGACATCTCGCCAAAGAAGATATCTGAGTGGCAAATAAGCACTTGAAGAGATTTTCAACATCATTAGTCATTAAAAAAAAAAAAAGCAAATTAAAACTATAATGAGATACCATTTTTCATCCACTAAAAGAAAAGCAAAAGCAAAACCAAACCAGCTGCTGTCGAGTTGACTCTAACTGGCGAGGACCCCGTTTGTGTCAGAGTAGAACTGTGTCCCATAAGGTTTTCAACGGCTGAATTTTTGCAAGTGGATCTCCAGGCCTTTCTTTTGAGGTCCTCTGGGTGGACTTGAATCTCCAACCTTTTGGTTAGCAGCTCAGTTCATTAACCATCTGCACCGCCCAGGGACTCCGTTACAGCCAATAGAAAGGCTATGATAAAAAAGACAAACTAATAAATATTGGTGAGGATGTGGGGAAACAGGAACCCTCATCCATTGCTGGTGAGACTTTGGAAAACAGCTTTTTAAAAAAAGCTAAACATAAATTTACCATATGACTGGTATCTACCCTAGAGAAATAAAAACATAGGTCCACACAAAGACTTGCAGGAGAAAGTTCGTAGCAGCATTATTCATGACTAAAAAATGGAAACAACTCAAACGTCCATCAATGGGTGAATGGATAAACAAAACGTGCTGTATTCATAGAATGAATACTATTCATCAGTAAAAAGAAACAAAATACTGATACGTGATACAATATAGATGAACCTTGAAGCCATTATGCTAAGTGAAAAAAGCTAGATACAAAAGACCTCACATTATGTAATTCCATTTATATGAAATGTCCAGAAAAGGCAAATCTAAAGAGACAGAAAATAGTGGTTGCTTGGGGCTGGGGGTGGAAACAGGGAGTAACTGCAGACAGCACAAAAGATCTTAAGAGAGTGATGGAAATGTTTTAAAATTGGATTATGATGATGGCTGTACAACTGGGTAAATTTACTAAAAATCACAGTAAATAGGAGAAATCACTTAAAATGAATCAATTTTATGGCATGTAAGTTATATCTCAATAAAATTGTTTAAAAAAAATGACATTTATACAATGTTTGTCATTGTTGTAAGGGCAGAAGATTGAACCCAACTTAAATGTCCATGAGCAGATAATTCAATCCATTGCTATTGAGTTCATTCCGAATCTCAGTGACTCTACTGGACAGAGAGGAAATGCCCGACTGGGTTTCCAAAACTGTAAACTTTACGGGAATAGACTGCCACATCTTTCTCCCATGGAGTAGCTAGTGGGTTTGAACTGCCGACCTTTTGCTTAGCAGCCAAGCTGTTAACCGTTGCACCACCAGGGCTCCACTTTCCACCAGTAGAAGACTAGTTAAATAAATTATAGTGTATCTGTGCAATGTGGCTGGAAAAAAAAAAAAAAGCTTTTTAATACTGATGTGAAGTAATATTTAGGTTTTATTAAATGAAAAGTACAAGATGTATAGCACGATACCATTTGTGTAGGAAATGGGGCAGGGGGAGGAATGTATACTTCAGAATTTGCTTGTATGTGCTTAGAGTACCTCCTAAAGGGTATCTAAGAAGCTAGTTACATTATTTGCTTCTGGAGAGGGCAACTGGATGGCTGGGGGAGGGAGGTGGATGGTGGCTTTTCACTGCATATTTTAAACCATGTAAATTACGTACAAAAACGCTACGTAAAAACTAAAACCTAAAAAAATTCTATGCAAATAAAAAAAAAACGGGATTATTTAAGCTTTTTCATTTTTCTTTTACTGAAGAATTATTTCCCAATAGGTGGCGCTCCTGAAACACCTCATATATTTTTATCTGCCTAAAAATCTGCTTATCTTATTTTGAGAAAAACCCAAGCCAAGTTTGTTCTAATGATCTTTCTTCTTCATTTGGTACCTCTGGGAGACCGTAAGTCTAGATTTAGGGCTGAAAGTCTCTCTGCTAAGAGTTCTCCAAAATATATTGCTTTGATGCTGAGAAGTGAATAGAAGAGATAACGCCTGGACTGAAAAGAAAAAAAAAAAAATAGCAATTGGTTCAGAAAACCAAATAATGCTTGTGGCTTTGTCTTCTTGATTAAAATTTCTGGTTGACTGATTGAAAGGTTGATGTGGGTCAGTGGTTCTCAACCACGGGCAGTTTTGCCCAGTAGGAGGCACTTGGCAATGTCTGGGGACATTCTTGGTTGTCATGAATGAGGGGTGCTGCCGACGTGTAGTGGATTCAGATGAGGAATGCTGCTAAACACCCTACAGTGCACAGGACAGCCGCCCACCCCGAAGTGCTATCTAGCTCGAAATGTCAATAGTGCAGATGCTGAGAAACCCTGATACAGGTTAACATTAATACTCAGCATCTCCCTTGCTTTAGGCCCTGCTCTAAGAGGATTACATACACACACAGCATTCACATTTTCTTAGGCAAAGAAAATCAATACTGGCCCAATGCCTTAAAAAAAAAAGGCCTCTATGATCAGTCTTACCCCACAGTCTGATCCTTACAGTGCTTGGGGCGGGCAGATAGCGTTGGCAGCAATTGGGAGGGCAGGTAATGCCAAGGTAATTTCTTAGAATTGGTGTTTGAAGGACACACCTACTCTGAGTCCTGATCTCAGTTCTTCCTGAGTTGGTTTCCTTGAAGGTGGCTGTATTGGTCATCTTCTCGATCCTTGAGGGGCTAAAAAGAATGCACAATCATAAGTCTGTTTTTCTCCATCCTGTTAATTAATTTGATACATGTTTATTGAGTGCTTTTTATGTGCAAGGGTTTGGAGTGGGTGCTTCACGGCCCTGGGGGCAGAGAAAGGGCAAGGAGATGGAGGCTCTGGATACAGTTCCTTGTGTCTTTGTCAGTATGTTCTTCAGCTTTTCTCACTGGGTCCTGACCTCAGTCTCTCTCAACTCTTATCTTTATTTCATTCATTTACCCAAAGGGATAGTTATCCCATCATCTGGTGTGCCTTAAGCAGTTCCTTATCTGTATCCCAAACCAAAAGCCTTCAACCCATGAGTTGAATATGACTCGCAGGAACCCTATAGGACAGAGTAGAAATGCCCCATAGGGTTTTCAAGGCTGGAGTCTTTATGCAAGCAGACTGCCACATCTTTCTCCCACAGAATGGCCGGTGGGTTCAAACCACTGACCTTTTGGTTAGCAGCCAAGTACTGTAATCGCTGTACGGCCATGACGGCTCCTTTTATCTGTAGAGTATCTTCCAAATGACTTGCCCCCAAATCCAGAAGTTTTACCCCCTCTGATTGAAGCAATATCTCTTTGATTCATAATTCCCTTACCTGGTAGAGCTGATCATTGGGCAACAGAGTCTGCTTGTCTGAAGCTGTACAAAGAACAAAACACACAAAAGAGAATGGATAATAAATTGGGTTACAAAACAGCAATAAGAATTAGTAAACAACACCTACACACAACAATATAGATAAGTCTCACAAGCATATTGTTGAATGAAAGAAACCATACACAGAAGTACTTACTCTACAAGTCTATATAAAGAACAAAAACAGGCAAAATTAATCCATGTTAGAAGTCGAAATAGTGCTTAGTTTTAGGAATAGGTAGTGACTGGAAGTGACCACAAGGGGGGGCTTCTAGAGTGTTGGTAACATTCTTGGACTGGGTGCTGAATTGATGGGTGTGTGTGTGTGTGTGTGTGTGTGTGTGTGTGTGTTAAATTTTTTGATCTGTAGGCTGTGATTTATCCACTTTTCTGCACGTATGTTTCACTTTGATAAAAAGTTTTTAACAACACGAGGACAAGTCCGAGGAAGGCAGATCTGAAGACAGGCAAATATGCTGTCATAGTCCCAGGCATCCTTTCCTCCTGCCACACAAAGGGCCTCACCCGACTGTGCACATTAGCCGCACATGCCAACTCAGTCTCTTCTATTTGGTCTCTTTTGGTAGGAAGGGGGCTGAGGGTCCCAGGTGGTCACATCTTTCATCTAAGAACATTCTTTTACCTCGTGACTGATGAACTCCATCCTGCCCAGCAATGAAGTAAACCCCAAGAGCGAGGAAGAAAATGCTGATGATTTCAGCAAAGATAAAGCCGGTTACTGTGGCTGCGTTTAGTTCAATGCAGTTCTGACACACTGTGGGAAAAGGCAGGGAAAGGCCTCCTTCAGGCTGGGAAAGTTGCTTTGCCTGAATCTTTTTCTCCTGCCTACCAGCTATACTGCGTCTGTCTAGGACCGCAGGCTTCTCCTTCTGTAGGTGATATGGCAACAGAATTGCTTGAGAATACCCTTAGACTAAGAACGCTATGTTTCTTGATGTTTCTCAGTGTCCCTGGAGTCCTGGGGAAACCCATGTAACCTCACTGAAACTATACAGGCTGGGAGAAAAGCCAGATGCCCTTCTCCATGCTCAGCTGCCCTCCACGCCACACTGCTAAGCACCGTGCAGTTATTGCCCTCATTCACCTCCCCCCACATGCAGATTACAAAAGAAGATAAGCTGCTCCAATCCGTGGGGCCCACCCAAAAGTAAGCCAGGTTTTACAGAAAGAACTGGCTATGCTGGGATAACTGTCTTGTCACATTCAAAGGAAGGCAAGGTGAGATTAAGACAACTGGCTGGTATATCATTGCTTAGCGTCCATTTCCACCCTCACCCCAGACAGGAAGCTCACCAGAACAACAAGTACTGCTTAATTTCGCAACCAACCAATGAACAAATCAAAGGGTATTACATACTTCTAAAATACACTAGGAGATGTTCTGAAGTGCTGTTTTGTCCTTGGCACCAGTACGTCCCTTGAGGGTCCTTGGTAGCACTTCCCAGATTCCATGTTTTAGATGTATTTAAGGTGTTTATTTCCTTGTCATCTTTAAACCATTTGACATGTTTATCTGCCAAGTTACAAGTCAAAAGTACTGAGCCATCTTCTCGACTGTCATCCACTTTTAGCAAATATTCTCCTAAAAAGGGAAAAGCCATGGTTCTGGTCTGGATCTTGACTCTGGTATTCTCCCTGCCACAAGTACCAGGAGAAGACCACTAAAGCAGTACTGTTCAAACTTTAATGTAAACTTGAGTCATATGGGCATTTGTTAAAAATTTAGATTCTATTCAGTAGTTCTGAGATTTCTGACATGCTCATGGGTGAGGCCTATGCTGTTGGTTCATGGATCACATTTTGGGTACTGCCTAGCTACTAAGGTCCTGTTTCTCCTGCAAGAATTAGACCATTAATTGCTTAACTATTGGAAAGCTGCCTAGAACAGGTCATGGCTGGCCAGTGATTTGGTTGGTAATGGAGAGGCCGGCTATCCAACCCTACCCCCATCATCCCATCCCTCTTAAATTGTTGGCTTTTGTAGGACTACTGTTGTAGGAAGCCACATTTCTGTGAATTTTCTCAGTGTTTGATCATAAAAAGAAGGTATTTCCCCTACCTTGTTTCAACTCGACCATAGTACCTGTAGAGACAGATGAGAGGGAGAGGATCAGCTGGTATGGAATTGTCCAGACGCCCTGTGATATCATTCTCATCATCAGTTAAGGCCAAGACCAGAGATGACAGTATCTATACCTACTTCCTGGATCATTGCCTAAACTACCAAATTGGATTCAGGGTATTGCCTGCATAGTCCATAATACTCTGCTCCTTCAGCAGGAAAAGCCCTGGTAAGGAGTGGGTCTGTACTAGCCAAAGAATTCAGACTTTTTAATGCTGAGTTACTTCTAAACTCTTCGGCCTTGGTGATTCATTTCATATGGAAACCCTAGATGTCCCAGAGGAGTTAGCTATCCAATAGCCCTCAAATCTGTCTCAAAGCTCAGAGTAGTAGAGTTGTATGTTAGATGTATTACAGAGACTTACCATCGGAGTAGTTCAATCCAAACATTCACTGAGTATTATTTATGTGCCTGGCACGGTTAAACATTGTGAAAGAAAAAGGCAATAATATAAGGAACCAGTCACTGCTTCCAGAGAGTTTACGATGAAGTGAAAAAACAAATTATATATAATTAATAGAACTGGTAAATGCTCTTTTAGTACCTATTATAAATGCATATGAATGGAAGAAGAATCTATTAAACTATTAATTTTGCCCAAGGGTGGAGGGTCAGAGAAGGCTTAAATTGAGGTGGCGACATTTGGCTTGGCTTGAAGAATGAGTAGAAGGAATTCACCAGAAAGAGAAAGGCATTCTGGGTAGAAAGAATAGCTGAACAAGGAAACATATTTGGAAAAGTACATGGTAGAGGTAGAGCTTGTGATGGGGAGAGGTGAGGCACTCGCCTCCTTCTCCTAGCTCTTTGATCATTACTTTGCTTCTTTCTTGAGATCATTTTTTATGTAATTGTCCCTTCAAGGTTGGTGTCCTCACAGTTCTATCCTCAGCTCTCTCTTTCTCACATATCACACAGTACTTGTGTGATTTTAACAACATTCATGGTTTTGGCTACCGCTTAATATGTGGAGGGAAGCCCTGGTGGTGTAGTAGTTAAGTGCTACGGCTGCTAACCAAAGGTCAGCAGTTCAAATCCACCATACACTCCTTGGAAACTCTATGGGACAGCTCTACCCTGTCCCACAGGGTCGTTATGAATTGGAATTGACTTGACGGCAATAGGTTGAATATGTGGAGAACCATCTCTAGTCCAGACTCCAGGCTTCAGCCTCATTAATCCATCTCCTGTTGAATATATACCTACAGGCACCTCACACCAGTCTGGTAACACTGAACTTATCTGTCCCATTAGACAGTGAGCTCCTTAGGGTAGATATTTTTTATTCATTTTTATATCATCCTGTCTATCACATAGTAGAATCTCAGCCATATTTGTTGACCAACTGACCAGCCGAGTGATCTTTATAGATCTCCTCCTAACCCCAGCTATGAGCTAGAGAACACGTACCTTTTCCTTTCGGGTTCCTGGCCTGTGCCCTTTTGGGTTACATTCAAGCCTAAGATGGCGGCAGCAGAGTCCTCTCTCTAGCGAGTTAAGGCTCCTGTTTTGATCTCTCAGAGACTAGGACCCCAGCTCTCTGAGGAAGCACTGCTTCTTTCTAGCAGGGAACAGTAGCAGGCTTCATTTCCACCCTTGGTTTTTGAACTTTAGGGTAACAGCTGAGGTAGGTTTGAGGCTAGGGATCGCGATATTCCTGCCCCTCCCTTGGTTTCATCCCTTGAGCCCTTCCCTAGGCTTCCAGAACCCTCCTGAGGTCCCTTACCTTGAAGAAGAATGATAGCCAGTGTGAGGCTGGCCAGACCCTTCCCCTGCTCCATCTCAGTCTTGCTCTTCCCTGCAAAAGCACTGAGCAACCCTTAGTTAGCAGTCCTCTGGCCTGCGTAGCAGTTAGCCTGGCTCCGCCCAGCACCCTTCAGGCTGGGGCCCCTGCAAGAACCCAGAGCCTCCTCTCTCTGCTTCAAGCGTGGGAGGCAGGGTCTGAGCAGAGCTGCAGGTGCAGATGTCTCTTGCTTTTCCGTTAAGGCTGCTCGGGGTATGGATGGAGTAGAAGGTGGGAGGTGGTGGGAGGGGTAGGGAGAAAGTGCTGCCATCTCAGAGATTGGGCTTTCACAGAGCCATCTTGGGAGTTGATCCTGAGCCCCTTTCTTCCTGTGGGAGAGAAATTTTCCTGTTGCCAGTTGTTACTAGAACTAATGAATTTAGGCATGGCCCTTAGGTGCTAGGGGCTGCAGCTCTGAACGCAAAGCCACCTCAGCCCAGGTCTTCATTCAGGGGTTTTGGAGATTTCTTTTGAGATGAGATCATCAAAGTGGTGCCTGCCTGGAAGGGCATAGGTGGGATGATTTCCACAAGACAGGCCAGCATATGCCCAGGGCCGGGCCTGGACTGACTCTCCAGGGCCTCAGGGCCCTGTCTCCTTCAGTCACTCATTCGGTCAATCAATCAAAAAGTGCTTACAGAGTCCTCATGTTGTACGAGGCATAAGCTAGGTGTTGAGAATACAGCAGTGAACAAGAAAGACATTATCCCTGCCCTCAGGTAAATTATAGCTTGATTAGGGCAGGTAGAGTTTCAGATGCCCACAGGCCATAGGGGAAAAGTCTCTGTTTTCTGGGGAGGCTCAATCCTGCCTGTGAATCAATGATATTGTTATTAAAAACTCCCTCTTACCGAGCCTATATGACGTGGCAGGCATCATGCAAACATTTTGTTTGAATCCTTATGATAATACTGAGGGAATTAGGCTCTGAAAAGTTACATGGCAGGCCCAGGCCCCACCAAAAAATATCCACACCAGTTGCTGTTGAATGGCTTCTGACTCATGGCGACCCCATGAGTGTCAGAGTAGAGCTGTGCTCCACGGATTTCTCAACGGCTGGAGTTTTGGAAGTAGATCACCAGGCCTTCCTTCTGAGGCACTGCTGGGTGGATTTGAACTGCCAGTCTTTCGGTTAGCAGCCGAGTACATTAACTGTTTGCACCGCCCAGTGACTCCACCCACTCTCCACATGTAAGTAGTACTGGAGCCAGAATTCAAATCTCTGGCCGGGTGGCTCTAAGGTCCAACCTTCCCCCGGAAAGAAACTGCTTTGTCTGGTGTCCCAGGCTGCCCAGTGAAGGACCCTGAGGAAAGATCAGGGACAGGAGGAGCCTAGCTGTTACGGCTTGTACAATGGAGCTCACAGTTTCTCTCAAGGGGTTTCTCACTACGGTTTTTAGGTAGTGAGAAAATGTAGTAATGTTGTTAACGGGACTCTAAAGTTCTTGTTTTTCATCAGCAGCTTAGGAAAGGCAATCCTAAAGTTCTTTTCACTTCCTACAAACCAGGCAAGCTTTTCCATATTCTCTGTGCTCCCTTCCACCCCGCCCCCAAGCTCACTGCTCAGAGAAAGAGCAATTTGCACCTGCTTCCTTCCTACCCCATCACCAGCCTCTACCTCTACCCATCATCAGCAGCAGAAGGCAGAGAAATATTCGCCTTCTGGTTCCTCCCTCACCCTTTACTTTTTCCGGGTACCCGTGAGTCAGTGCGGGAGGGCCGCTCTCACTCTGGCTGATTGCTCTTTGATCTGGGTCTACTGGATGAATTTGGCTGAAAGATGAAGCACAGCAGGTTTCTGGCTGCCCTGATCCTGGCTGCCCTTCTCCCCCAAGGTAAGGCTTCTTCAGGTGGGTGGGCATCTTGGAGAAGGGATTTGAGAGGGACATTACCACTGAGAGCATATCCAGTGAGGTCCACTTGAGAATCTTTCTCAATACTAGCATTCATAGGCACCCCAGGGTGAAAAGGAGGGCAGGGTTGGGATGTAGCACAGCATCTGGAAAACAGGCCCTTGACTTCTGACCCACTCTAGCCAGGGGTGCTTCTTGGCCTTGAATGGCTCTCTGAAGGCCTTAGGCCCGAAATCTGCAGGAAGTGGGGCAGTGTGTGTGTGCCTAAGCCTGAGGCAGGTAAAAAGAGCAGAGCTACATGCATTGCGCCTTCCGGGGCAGATGTCATTTGGCATCAGTATATCATCACACGGACTCATGCCTCAGCTCCCAGGGGGAAGGCCTTAAGAGAACAGTGAACTTGAGATTGAGGGCGAGGGAGGGCTGATTTGGGAGGTTACTGCGTAGTCAGTAGGGTGAGCAACTCATCCTGGTTTGCATGCTGTCTTGGTTTTCAACCTGAAAGTCTTGTGTCTCAGAAACTCCCTCATCCTGGGCATACTGGGATGATTGTTGTTTTAGGCGCCATGGAGTCAATTGCAACTCATAGGGACCCTACGCAAGACAGAAGGAAGCATTGCTGCCAGGTGTCCTGTGCCATCCTCCCAATTGTTGTTACCCTTGAGCCCATTGTTGCAGCCACTGTGTCAATCCATTTCTTTGGGGGTCTTCCTCTTTTTCCCTGACTGTCTACCAAGCATGACATCTTTCTCTAGGAACTGGTTCCTCCTGATAGCATGTCCATAGTATGTGAGACAATATCTCACTATCTTTGCTCCTAAGAAGCATTCTAGCTGTGCTTCTTCCAAAACAGATCTGTTTGTTCTTCTGACAGTCCATGATATATGGAATATTCTTCACCAACACTGTAATTCAAAGGTGTCAGTTCTTCTTTGGCCTTCCTTATTCATTTTCTGGCTTTTGCATGTATATGAGGTGATTAAAAACACCATGGCTTGCATCAGGTGCACCTCAGTCCTTAAAGTGACAATTGGTCATCCTCATAGCTGCGCCAGGACACAGGAATTTCCACTGGAGACAGATCCTTAAGGAACACATGCCTGTAGGATATGAAGCATCTGATGTACATGTGTCTCCCTGCTTCAGAGGTACGAGAAGCTACTACTATTTAGGGGCTCTAGGATGCTCTTGTATTCAAGTTGGTAATAGAGTACGAAGCTCAGAGAGAACGTGGATTCCACTTTTCCCTGGAGCTGAAGATACTGATTCCCGTGGCCTGTGGAGATGCTCTCAGGCCGTCACAGCAAGTTAGTAGATCTATTTGATTCTAATAAAAAAAAGGGTGTTATTCAGTTTCCATGTATTTGATTTTTTTCTCTTGTTCTTCCTGTTATTGTTTTCTCACTTTTTAGTGTTGTGATCCAAGAAGGCGCTTTGTATTATTTTGATGTTTTTGAATTTTTGAGGCTTGCTTTATGGCCTAACTTATAGTCTATCCTGGAGAATGATCCATACGCACTGGAAAAGAATGTGTGCTGTGCTGTTGGTGTGTGGAGTATTCTGTATATGTCTATGAGGTCACTTTGGTTCATTGTGCTGTTTAGATCGTCTGTATCTGTCTTAGTCACCTAGTGCTGCCATAACAGAAATACCAAAAGTGGATGGCTTTAACAAAGACAAATTTATTTTCTCACAGTCTAGTAGGTTACAAGTCCAAGTTCAGGCCAACAGCTCCAGGGGAAGGCTTTGTCTCTCTGTCGGCTCTGGAGGAAGGTCCTTGTCCTCAATCATCCCCTGGTCGAGGAGCTTCTCAGGCACAGGGACCCTGTGTCCAAAGGATGTACTCTGCTCCCGGTGCTGCTTTCTTGGTGGTCTGAGGTCCCCAACTTTCTGCTTGCTTCCCTTTCCTTTTATCTCTTGAGAGATAATAGGTGGTGCAGGCCACACGCCAGGGAAACTCCCTTTACCTTGGATCAGGAAGGTGACCTGAGTAAGGGTGGTGTTACAAATCCCACCCTAATCCTCTCAACAGAAAATTACAATCACAAAATGGAGGACAACCACAATACTGGGAATCATGGCCTCACCAAGTCGACGCATGTTTTTGGGGACACGATTCCATCCATGACAGGAGCTTTCTTGAGTTTCTTTCTGGTTGTTCTTTCCCTGAAAGTGGTGAATTAAGTCTCCTACTATTACCGTGGAGTTGTTTGCTTCTCTTTTCAACTCTGTTAAAGTTGTTTTATGTATCTTGGAGCTCTTTCAATGAGTGTATAGATATTTATTATGGTTACGTCCTCTGGTTGGTTTGTCCCTTTAAGCATTATATAGTGCCTTTCTTCATCTCTTAGGCTGGTTTTTGCCTGTAAGTCTATTTTGTCAGAGATCAATAGCAAGTCAGTGGATCTGGACACGTACTGTGCTCACCTCCAACCCCTCCACTCCACTAGACTTGACTTGTGGGATGACACCCAGAAGCTGGAGCCCCAAGAATGGATTCAATACAAACTTTCCCACTCCCTACCCAGCAAGGGTAGAAGAGCTAAAAAAGTTTACATGGGGTTTGCTCTGGGCTCCCTCTAGACTACTGGGCTCATAATTTATGCCAGATTCTCCTCCATCTCCAAACATCATTGGCCCTGGCAAAGGCTTTAGTAGTGAGAGGCTCATGCCCTTGGTAATTGTTGTTGAGGGTGGGGCAATGGGGAAGAAAAAGGATGAGAAGTTGAAATGTGAGTGTTGCAGGTGGCTGGGAAATAGGATTAGAAGTTTTCTTGGAGAAAAAATGCAGACATGACCAACCGAGGAATGTTCTTCTGCCTTTCCATATCTCTTGGGTGTTTCAGCCATCTGTGCTTCCCTCCTACTTCTAGTCAGTGGTCTGAATGCATTTCTAGAAAGGTTCTCAGATCAACCCAGCTCCATAGATTTCTCTTTTGCTCTGTGCCCCTTAGGACCTGTCCTTTGCATGGACAACTGCATCCTTGTATCTTTGCCCCTGCATCTCATGGGGAACATTCTAAAGCCTTCTCTTGTGACACTGTCTCTCTCCTAGGAACACTGTACTGATATACTGCCCAAAACTAGGAGTGATCCTTCAGTAGTATGACCCTCAGCAGAAAAAAGGGTCTGGTGCAGAGCAAAGAGGTGGCACCAATTGTATTTTTTTTTTTCCTTTTTCTTCAGTAAGCTTCTCTGAGATGACCGTGGAAGAACATGAGGATAAAGTGATTTTGAATTGCAATGGCAACATCACGGTCTTAGAGGGAACAAACGGAAAACTGTTGTCAGACAATAAAAGTATGGACCTGGGAAAAGGCCTCCTGGACCCACGAGGACTGTACCAGTGTTACGAGAAGGCTGATGATAAAGACAGCAAAACATATACTTTGGAAGTATACTTTCGCAGTACGTGCCTCCTGGACCCTTTGGGTTGGAGTGGATGGGGCCTTTGGATATGAGAACTTCCTGGTGGGAGGGGGTTGTTTTGAACCAACCTGTTCTCTAAACACACTGGGTCTACTCTCTTGTAAGCCCTGCTTTTGGTGGCCTCAGAGTGGGAGAGTGAGCTTAGCTAAGTGAGGAAGAGCAGTAGGAGCCTGGGGCTTGGTTGGGGGAATGGTTTGGCTCATCTCCTTGTTCATAGCCCCACAAGGCTGAGACAGCTTCTTGGCTGTCCTCAGGAATTCCTTGGGATTAAAGGTAGAGGTGGACATAGCTAGGCCATCAGCAGGCCTCTTTCCTAGGATCTTACTGAAGTCTGGGTCTTGTCATGAGAGATCCTGGAGCTGCCCTCAGAAGCCGAGTAGGCTCCTGATCCTGAAGGCTTTCTACTTTTCCTCTCTCCTCCCTCCCCACAGTGTGTCAGAACTGTGTGGAGCTGGACTCAGCCACCCTGGCTGGCATCGTCATCACTGACATCATTGCCACTCTGCTCCTTGCTTTGGGGGTCTACTGCTTTGCAGGACATGAGACTGGAAGGCTCTCTGGGGGTAAGTGGGAGGGGGAGAGTGTGTGTATGTGTGATTTCCCAAGGAGCTCATGCACCTGCTAGGGAATGAGGCTAGTGATGAGGTTTATTCTCACCTGGGAGTCACTCTTATCCCCTCAGGACTCTTACAACTGGCTATTGAAAGAACTTGTGTGCCCATTTTGCTTATGTAGATCCAGAGGGCCTGGAAGGGTGTGGCCAGCTGCAACCCCCCTAGCAGTGTCTCTGGGGTCTCACTGGTCTGTCCTCTAGGCCCTTGATGACTCTCTTTCCCTGCTTCTTCTAGCTGCTGACACTCAAGCTCTGTTCAAGAATGACCAGCTCTACCAGGTGAGGAAGAGACAAGAATGGGAGGAAGTGTGAATGGGACGGAGGGATAGACACTAGGTGTTATGCGCATGTGTGAAGAGTCATGGTGGGGAATTCATCACTGAGAGTCTGGAACGGTCATACATGAGCTCTCCCCTCTGGGGCCTGCTGGAGCCCTATCCAGAAGAGTTCTGGCCCTGCTTCACTGTTCTCCCTTCTCATCTTTTAGCCCCTCAGAAATCGGGATGATGCTCAGTACAGCCGTCTTGGAGGAAACTGGCCTCGGAACAAGTGAACCTGAGACTGGTGGCTTACAAGAGCATCACTTATCAACTGTACTTTCTCAGCCAATAAAAATGTCTGCTTTCACTCAACAGGTTTCTGGGTTTTTCAAGACTCCTGGGCAAGAGATAGGAGTTGGCCTGACTTGGCTAGGACTTTGTGCTCTCTGTCCACCTTGCCCACCTCTGTCTTTCTTTCATCTCTTTCCTTCCTCTGCCCTGCATGGACAAAACGTGGCCCGCAGGCTCCCTACTCTTCTGACCTACTGGGTCCTGTGGGTGGAAGTTCAAGGCTGTGCCCCATTACACTCCCTCAACTGCTTGTTGACTCCGGTCCTCTATAGCAACCCTTCCAGGGTGTCAGCTGCCTCACCACAGCTGAGGGAAGGCGGCTGAGTTCAGGAGTCCAGCTACACAGAAACTGTGGGGTTTCCATGACATCATGCGTGGGGGTGGCAGAGACATCAAAGGGCCCTGGGACTCACTTCTTGTCAAGACTTGAAAGGATGTGTGTATGACAAAGTCTCACTGCTGCTGAGGGACTTGCCTTGGCTTTGAGTGGTTGTCACTAGCTATGAGGAGTCTCAGTTGAGGACCCTTCAGCACTCCCTTTCCCCCTGTATGACCAGCCACCACCAAGTCGATGCCAATTCATGGTGACCCCTTGTGTGTCAGAGTAGAACTGTGCTCCACAGGGTTTTCAGTGGCTGATTTTTCAGAAGTGGGTTGCCAGACCTTTCTTCTGAGGTGCCTCTGGGCAGACTCAGACCTCCAACCTTTCAGTTAGCAGCCAAGCAGGTTAACTGTTTGTAACACCCAGGTACCTTTGTATTGAAGGTACCTTTTTACTCTTCTCTTCCCCAGGACCTGTCCCTGCCCTGTCCCTGCCTTCTGCACAATAAACTGGATCAGAAACTGTTCATCAATTAAAGCTCATTATCCCTCTCCCCCGACTTGGGAAGCTGGGGTTAGAGACTAGGTGGGAACTTGGACAATTTGAAACAGATGTTGGCTTCAGGAAATGGGTTAGCTGTCATTCTGAAACTTTGGGAGTCTCAGGGACTTTTCCAAATTATAGATAGTGGGGCCCTACTCTAGGCATATGCTCCCCAGGTGATTCTGAAGTAGTCCAGATTTAGAGAACCTTTGGTTTAAAAGAAGAACCGAGGCCACTTACTCTCCTGTGTCCTTTATGCTCCATTCCTGGCTTCCCATAGCTGGGAATACCCCCTTCCGTTCTCTGAATACAGAATAATTTAAGGAACTTCAGGACAGTTTAATGACAGCGGGAATTTCCTAGACCATGGTCCAGGTACCTCCCAAAGGAGAAGCAAATTAACAACCACATGGCCTGAGACCTGGATGATTCTGCCCACCATCTCCTCAAGACACAAGATGCTAATTTTGTTAGAGACAGAACGAACTTCCAATTTACACATGCTCCATTCCCCGGTTCTGATTTATTCCTACCCATTATCTACCTAGTACTGTAGCCCTTCTAACCCTGGATCCTGCTTTCACATTGGATCCCACTACCATGGGCATCCTTTCCATGGCCAGTATTTCACTAATACTTTGTATCCTTCCTATACCCTGCACATATGTGTATGTGGATATATGGATATATGGATATGGTAAGGTGTAGGTGTATGTGCCTTCTGCCTTGTATTCCTCATATATGCCACACGTTCTCTTTCATCCCCTGTGCGCTGAGTGTCAGTGTTGGCTGCTCATTGGAATCTCCTGGGGAGCGGATGCTGATGCCATCCCCAGAAACTCTGATTTTGTTGGTCTGGGGTGCAGCTTGGACACTGGAGTTTTTAAAACTGCCTCAGGGGATTCTAATGTGAAGCCAAGGGTGAGGATCACGGCCCTCCACCTCAGCCCTTCCTGAACCCGTGTTGCTTCTGTTCTCTTTTGTTGTGCTTTTAAGCAACAGCTTTATTGAAGTTTAACTGACGTAAATAAATTGCATTTATTTAAAACAATTGGAGAAGTTTTGACAATATATGCACTTGTGAAATATCACCACAGTCAAGATAATGAACATATCCAACATCCCCCAAAGTTTCCTCGTATGCCTTTGCAATCCCTCCCTCCTACCACATCTCCCTCCCCTACCCCCTTCCCAGGTAACCACTGACCTGTCATTATAGACTCATTTTCATTTTTTTTAGAATTTTACGTAAATAAAATATTGTACTATGTACTTTTTTGGGGGGTCTAGCTTCTTTCACTCAGCATAATCGTTTTGAGATTCATCCATCTTGTTGCACGTATCAGTGGCTCCTTTCTTTTTATCGGTCAATGGTATTCCTCTGTGTAGCTATGCCACAATTTGTCACTCATTCACTTGTGATAGTCTTTTATGTTGTCTCCTGTTTTGGGCTATTACAAATAAAGCTGCTATAAATGCTTATACATAAGTCACTGTGTGGACATTTCTTCTGGGTGAATAGCCAGAAGTAGAATGGCTGGGATATACGATAGGTATATGTTCAACTTTTTAAGAAAATTGTTTTGGCTACTATAGGTCCTTTGCGCCGTCACATGAATTTTAAAGTTGGCTGCTCAGTTACTTCACAAAAGCCTTCTGGGATTTTGAACAGGATTTCATTGAATTTATAGATCAGTTTGGGGAGAACTGACGTCTTAACAATATTGAGTCTCCCAATCCATGAACACATCTTTTGTCAAATTTATCCCTAAGTATTTTATATTTTTGATGCTACTATATGTGGCATTTTTTTCCTTTTTTTTATTGTGCTTTAAGTGAAAGTTTACAGTTCAAATCAGTTTCTCATACAAATACTTATACGCACATTGTTACGTGACCCTAGTTGCTCTCCCTGTAACGTGACAGCATACTCCCCCTCTCCACTCTGTATTCCCCCTGTCCATTCAACCAGCTCTTGTCCCCCTCTGCCTTCTCATCTCACCTCCCGACAGGAGCTGCCCACATAGTCTCATGTGTCTACTTGAGGTAAGAAGGACACTCCTAGCCAGTATCATTTTATGCGTTATAGTCCAGTCTAATCTTTGTCCGAAGAGTTGGCTTTGGGGATGGTTTTAGTTTTGGGCTAACAGAGAGTCCAGGGGGTATATGTGGCATTTTTAAAATTTCAATTTCTAATTGTTCATTGATAGTATATAGAAATACGATTGATTTTTGTGTATTGATCTTGTATCCTGCAAATTTGCTAAACTCACTTACTGATTCTAGTAGCTTTTTTTGTAGATTCCATTGGATAGTCTACATAGGCAATCATGTTGCCTGTGAATAAAGATAGTTTAACTTTTCCCTTTCCAATCTGGATACATTTTGTTTCTGTTTCTTGGCTTATTGCACTGGCTAGAACCTCCAGTGCAAAGTTGAGTAGGAGGAGAGAAAAAAAACAAAAACAAAAACAAAACCTTGTTTTGTTCATGACCTTAGGGGGAAAGTGTTCAGTATTCCATCATTAAATACAATGTGAGTTGTAGGTTTTTCTTAAATGCTCTACAACATGTTGAGGAACTTCCCCTCTCTAGTTTGGTGAGAATTTCTACCAAAAATAGATGTTGGGTATTGTCAAATATTTCTTCTGCATCTGTACAAACAGGTAAATTTAATATAGTGGTAAGAAATGATAGATTTATAAACAGGCTTCTATGGCACCACAGGAGCCCTGGTGGCGCAGTACTTAAGAGCTTGGCTGATAACCAAAAGGTTGGCGTTTCAAATCCACCAGCTGCTCCTTGGAAACCCTATGGGCCAGTGCTACTCTGTCCTACAGGGTTGCTATGAGTTGGAATCGACTTGATGGCAATGAGTTTGGCTTGGTTTTACGGCACCACAGAATAGTGACTCGTAGCCCATTCTGGGAAGGAATTTGGAAGACTTCCTGGAGGAGATGATAGTTGGTTAAATTTTTGTGGACATGTGGAAGTCAGCCAGATGAAAACTGGAGGCAAGGAAAAGATAGTTCAGGCAGAGGAAGCAGCATAAGCAAAGATATGGTGGTGAGAAACATCACGGAGGTGGAGATCAGGAGAGCTTCAAGAGGTTTAATTTTACAAGAGTATGAAACTCAAGGTGTAGAGTGTCAGGAGTGACCTGCAGAGGTGGAAGGGATCCAAGGTGGAGGGCTGCTAGTGCAAGGCTGAGGAGTGTGGTTTTTCCTGAAGGAGGTGATGATGAGTCCTTGAAGGGCTTCAAGCAGGAAGTGATATGGGGAGACTTAACTCTTGCAGGAGTGAAGGGAATGGAACTGAGGAGAGCAAGAACAAGCCTGGAGACATGAGCCTCAGTTAGAAAATACTTCAGAAAAAGCAAGATGATGAGGGCCACATGTAGGGCAGTGGTAGCCGAAACAGTGAGGAGAAGTCAGGTTGAAGAGCTATTTAGGGAGAACAATTAGCAGGCCTTGGTGACTGTCATGGATTGAATTGTGTCCCCCCAAAATATCTGTCAACTTGATTAGGTCTGATTCCCTTGTATGATTGTCTACCGTTTGCTTTATCTTCTGAAGTGATTTCCCTATGTGTTGTAAACCCTATCATCATGATGGAATAAGATGGATTAGTGGCAGCTATGTTTATGAGGTCTACAAGATTAGGTAGTGTCTTAAGCCAATCTCTTTTGAGATATAAAAGAGAGAAGTGAGCAGAGAGACATGGGAACCTCATACCACCAAGAAAGCAGCTCCAGGAGAAGAGTGTGTCCTTCAGACCTGAGGTTCCTGTGCTGAGATGCTCCCAGCCCAGGAGAAGACTGATGACAAGGACTTTCCTCTACAGCTGACAGATAGAGAAAGCCTTACCCTGGAGCTGACACCCTGAATTTGGACTTCTAGCCTACTAGACTGTGAGAAAATAAACTTCTCTTTGTTAAAGCCACTCACTTGTAGTATATCTGTTATAGCAGTACTAGATGACTAAGATAGTGACCAACTGGATTTGCAAGATGAGGTGGCATCCAGGCCAACTGCCACGTTTCTGGCCTAGTCTATAGGTATGCCACTGGGGTAGGATATACAGGTGGAGGAGATCGTTGGAGGATGTGGGAGGGTGGGGGTTGAACAATGACTTCAGTTTTGAAAATCTTGAATTTGAGATGTCTGTTGGCTTCCATGTGGATACACCCAAAATATGTCTAATGTTCCAGGGGAGATCTGGTCAGGTTTAGGTCTAGAGATATGGGAATCCAAGGAATATATGTGAAGTACGCAGAACAGTGGGATGAGAACAGACCTTGAGAAACAGCAGTGTTGAAGGAGCAGGTAGAGGAGGAGCCCAGGAGGCAGAGTGAGAAGCAACTGTGAGGGAAGCAAGGGAAGAGTGGAGTCATGGAAACCAGGGCAGTGAGCAGTCAACATTTCACATGCCTCTGAGAGGTGTACTATGAAAGGACCATGATATGCTTCTAGGAATTGGTATCAGGAGACGCTGTGACTCAGTGGGCGTTTCTGGAGTGTTCAGGTGAGTGGAAGGGAAATGAGGAAGTTGAGCTAGTTCGTCTAGACTTCTCTTTTGGGAAACTTGGCTAAGATGGAAATAGAAAGAAAGGGAAGCATTTGGGCTGGGGCAGCAAGGGGCATGCAGGGTCCAGGGAGCTCTTCTTAGCACAGGAGAAATGTGAGAGAGAAGGGAAAGAGCAAGTAAAAAGGGAGATTTGGTAATAGTGGGGAGAGAGAGAGGTGATACTAAGACACTAGAGCAGTTGAAAGGAGAGGGGTTCGAGAGTTAGGTATATGAGAAATGTCTCTTCCTTGACACCAGGAGGGAAGGTGGGAGGCAGGTGAGAGGGTAAGTAGGAGACTGGCTGCAGGCCTAATGGGTGGCCTTCTTTTTGTCTATGAAGCTGGAGCTGACATCATCCGCTCAGACTGGGGGCAGGGTAGGGCTTGGGTGGGAGTTTGAGGATAGTGTTGAAGGTGTGGCACAGCTGCTCAGGGGAAAATGAGAAGGAGATGAGTAGCTGAGTAGGACAAGAAAAAAGATGGCCAAACTCTCTACGTTGACGTGGCCAGACACAGCCAGGAAACCACAAAGTCCTGGGATGCAGTGGGGGGACCTGCCATACTCATGGTATCTCAGCAAAGCAGAGCCAGGCATTTGTGGAGTAAGATGTGTGGATAGACCTGGTTTTTAATTTCAGTGCCAATGCTTCCCTGCTGTGAGATCTTAAGGAAGTTACTGACTATTCCTGAGACTCAGTTACCTTATCTTACTCGTGCAGGTGGGAGGCAGGGGTCCTCAGGAGCTGCCAACTATATTGCAGCACAGATAATGCGTATCTAGTGCTTAGGAAGGAGTCCCTGGGTCCTGTAAACAGGTAACGCGCTTGGCTGCTAACCAAAACATTGGAGGTTCATGTCTTCCCAGAGGCACCTTGGAGGAAAGACCTGGCCATCTACTTCTGAAAAATCAGACAATGAAAACCTGAGGGAGCACAGTTCTACTCTGACACACACGGGGTTACCATGAGTGGGAGTCAACTCAACAGCAGCTGGTTGAGTACTTAGGACAGGGCCTGCAAGTAGTAAGTGCCTACAAGGGTCAGCTTCCTTCTCCTTTCCTTATGCTTATTTGTTTCTGGGAGTGGGTCGTGGGCTGGGGATGTGAGAGGCATGCTTGCCTCTAAGTCTTAAGTTCACGCACCTCCCCCAGTCTGGACGGCTTTCTCCTTTGTCTCCAAATTCTATCCATCCTTTCCTTCAAGGTCCAGATCAAATCTCTCCTCCTCCTCACCTCCCTCAATTTCTCCCCTGAATGCCTGTAACACTGTAACTGTTTGCTTAACCACATCACTTGTTCTTGTGTTGCTCTTGTTGCACAGCTTGGCCCCTCATATAATTGCATGCTCCTTAAAGACAGAAACTATTTATTTACATTTCCTAACCCACCAGCTGGAGCCCTGATGGCACAGTAGTTAAGGGCATGGCTGCTAACCAAAAGGTTGACAGTTCTGCCCCACCAGCCGCTGCTTGGGTATCCTATGGGCAGATCTACTCTGTTCTATAGTGTTGCTGTGAGTCAGAATTGACTGGACTGTAATGGGTTTGGTTTTTAGGTTTTAACCCAGCAGCCACTCTGTGGGAGAAAGATGTGGTAGTTTGCTTCCCAAAAGTTTATGGCCTTGGAAACCCTATGGGGCGGTTCTCTTCTGTCCTATAGGGTTGCTATGAGTTGGAATTGACTCAGCAGCAACAGGGTTAAGCAACTAGCACACGGGGCATGGGAGGTTCAGTGGTAGAATTCTTGCCTTCCGTGCAGGAGACCCAGGTTCAATTCCTGACCAACGCATCTCACGTGCAGCCACCCCTTGCTGATCCGTGGAGGCTAGCCTGTTGCTATGGCACTGAACAGGAAAATGGAGAACATTCGTGATGGTCACAGTCAGTACCGAGTAGCCATCCAGAGCACTGGAGTCGGACAGCCTTGTCTGCTAATTTCCGCTATGTCCTTCACTAACTGTGTGCCTTGGGCAAGGAACTTAACCTCTCTCATCCTCGGTATCCTGTTTGTAAAACGAGGATGACAGCATCTACTGCATCGGGTTGGCATAAGGATTAAATGAGATAACAGATGTAAAGTGCTAAGCACAATTTCTGGAGCAAAGTAATGCTCAATAAATGTTAGTTGTTACAGGTTTTATCACGCTGAGCCATGCCTCCCCTTGATCGGTCACAACCAAATGTGCTTGGGTCAGAACTGTAGCCTCCAAGCTAGCCTGCGAATCAGCAGTTAGTGAGTGGTGGGCAACATCATACACTTCAACAGGGGACTGACAAATAGGAGCTGTAGACACAGCCCAAAGCCGAGTGTGGACAGTGTGTGGAGGGCTGCTAACCACAAATGGTCTCTTTAGTCGTGGTCATACACATAAATAGTTGTGTGGTAGGTCGGGAAGGTTCTGAGTGCAGAGAGGAAGAGAAGAGCCTGCTGGGTTGATCTGGACAGGCCCTCAAAGCTCTGGTCTCTGTTTGCTACCAGCTGAGGTGTGCTGTGGGAGCATGAGAAAGAAGTCTTCCCCACCGGGGTCCAGCCTCTGGGTTCCTGCCGCCCCACCTCTCACAGCCTCGAGAGAGCGAAGACCACATCCTGCGCCCCGAACCGCAGCCTGGCTCTGGCTTCAGGCAGCTGCCCCTCCGGTGGAGGGAGCGGTGCCTGCTTGAGAGCACCTCCTTCCCCCAACCCTGGCTTTTCACTCTTCCTGGCAGCATGCGGAAACCTGTGCCCCACCCCCCAGCCCCATTACACCTCCCCCCCTTCTTCTGCTGCCTCATCTACCTGCTAAGGCCTCTGTTTCTGTCTCGCTTGTTTTCTGAGCTGACCACTCTGTCGGCTACCCATCAGCCACTCCCTGTCACCCTTCATGTTTTCCTCCAAGAGAAGTTAGTCAAACAGTTGCTCCCTGATGCCCTCTGCAAAGGACAGCTTCAGAAAAATCCCCCTACCAGCTGCGAAAATAGGCCGTACTTGCCTTTGTGACTGTGGTGAGAATTTAGTGAAAGGAAGGGTGGGGATGGCAGGGAGGACCTGAGACGCCTTAGGAATTAATGTGGCCCCTGAGGGCTTCCGAGAAAAGAGGGACAGTGGCTCTTACAGGCAAAGACACTTTATTTCTCTTCTTTCTCAGCTGATGAGGAGCTAGAGCATTGCTGGGGGTGATGCCAGTGACTGCCCGGGGGCCCTGAGTGGAGGCAGAGGGGAGGGAGCCCAGGGCTGGCTCCAGGTCCAGGCTCTGTGAAAGGGGCAGGAGCTGGAAAATAGAAAGGCAGATGGAATAGTTAGGAATGGGACAACTTCTATACGGAAAAGGAGGGAACTGAAGGGAGAAGGAACAGACATGGGGGTGGGGTGGGGAGAAGTGAAGAGCAGAAATAAATATCCTGACAAGAGGGGCTGCCAGGTGTGAGGGGGTGCCTAGCAATGATGTTTCAAAGGGCAACAGAACAGTAATATCCTAGGTCTGAACAGAGAAGGCAGGAAGGTGGGAGCTGGGCAAAAGGCTGTAGGGTGTGAGTTCACCACAAGGCAGAGGGACGATTCTCTTGTGGGGTCCAAGATTTGTCCAGGGAACAGGCAGTAGCAGGGGGCCCAGAGAGGAGCCAGACCTGGGTGGTGGGAGGCAGGGATCATCAGGAGCCCTCAGACGTTTCTCTGATTCAGACCAGAATACAGCTCCCGCTGGCCTTTCCGGATGGGCTGGGGGTGAAAGAGAGAGGGTCTGGTCAGGAAGGTGGGTGGAAGTAGTTCCCAAGAAAGAAGGGTCTCTGAAGATGTAAGTTTAGTGCAATGGAAGGAACTTGGACTTGGAGTCAGGAGGTGGGCTCGAATCCTGATTTAGCCCTGACTGGTAGGAGACTGGGTGGGGTTTGGGTAGGAGACTTCAGCTGGTCCTCTCCTGTGAGCCTCAGCTTTCCCATCTCAAAGTTGGGAATCTAAAGACCCACCTCTCAGGGCTTTTGTCAGGGTTAAATGAAACCATTCATGAGAAAGTGAATACCATATATACTTGGCTGGTTGGTGCTCAATAAATATTTGTTGAGTTTATCCATGGGTGATATTCAAAATGTTTAACAACTGGGAGTGCACACATACCAACCAGTCAGAATAATTCTGGTGGTCCCCTGGTATGCCAAACATTAACTCTTTAGTTGCCAAATCAAGAGGCAGACCAGTGGGATCTGTGGGAGGGGCTTTGATAGCTGGCTGTGTGTGTGTGCGCGCGCGCGCGCGCGTGTGTGTGTGTGTGTGTGTAGGGGGGCAAGCTTGGGGCTATTTACCAATGAAGTATTTCAATATTTTAATAACTAATGTTAAGTGTACTGGTGCCTGGTAGTAGAGTATCAGCCTTGAGTTTATGGTGTTAGAATTTACATATATGGTATTCTCCATGGCCATATCCCAGCCAGTGAATAAGTCAGGAAAAGAAGAGTGTGTCTGCCTTCTTCCCCACTTCCCATCATGACTGTGGAAGCTGTGGAGCCTTAGAGACAGACGGTCCTGCCCTACCATGAGAAGGCAGAGGTGGGCACATGGTGGGTTCTCCTGGGAGCCCTGAGTGAGGTGCTTTGAAGACTCTGGCAGGAAAGATGGGTGGTCCCTTCTGTTCCCTTTTCCCCTAGAAGGCCCCCCCCCCCACTTCCTGGCCTACTTTATCCCATTACCTCGTAGTCCGGGTTGGGAACAGGTGGCGGCCTCTCCTTGTTTTGTCCTGCAGAGGAGGGAGGGGAAAGGGATTTGTTTCCAAGAGGTAACACCAATCTTGCAGTAATGGCTGCCTTGATGAGACCCAGCTCAAGGATGTCAAAGCCCTTCATTCTCTCCTTTACTTCTCCCTTTTCCCATTGCAGCTTCCCTTTCTCCTTTCTTTCTTTCATCCCATTACTAAAGACCCTACCTTCTTCTCTCATCCTTTTGTGACATTCGATTCAAGATTCTCCCAATGTTTCTTTTACTGGGGAAGGGTAAGGAAAAGGCACTAACTAATGACCCAAGGTCTCTCTTCACGTAGCTTGGGGATGGAATCTGATTACTCCAGAACACTGATGGGCATTTGAGGAAGTTATGTGTTAATATAGAGACCAGTCCCTGGAGAAGGCCATCATGCTTGATAAAGTAGAGGGTCAGCGAAGAAGAGGAAGACCTTCAAGGAGATGGATTGACACAGTGGCTGCAACAATGGGCTCAAACATAGCAACGATTGTGAGGATGGCGCAGGACTTGGCAATGTCTCCTTCTGTTGTACATAAGGTCGCTATGTTGCACACAGGGCACCTAACAACAACAACATATGTTAATAGACTTCTTGAGGAAGCTATATGTTAATAGACTTCTTTGATACTTTTCTAGGTTGGGAAGGAGAGGAATGACCAGAGACACAACCTTCTGCTGCGATCTTGGCCTCACAGGCATGTTCTATGGAAGCCTATGTGGCCCAGGTTGGACTCTCCCTTGGTGGGAATCACCTCAGACCCAGCTCTGAGCTCTTACCCCTGGACCTGCCGCCAGCACCCATCCCTCGCTTCACAGGCTTGGCCTTGGCCTTTCTGTTCTTGCTCCAGTAATAAACCACCACCAGCAAGCCCAGAGTGATGCAGATATCAACTATGATGATTGCGACCACCGCCATCAGATTCACCTCCATGCAGCTCTCGCACACTGTGGCAGGGGTATAGAGAGGTGAGAAGAAAGGAAAAACATGAGGGAACTGGATATGATAAACGAAAAATGAAGGTGATTCTCCCCTCTGTACTCACTTGCTTGGATAGCCGGAGCCCTCCTATTCAATATGTTTATAATAACAACAATGCCACTGAGCCAAGTGTGGTGGTTACAGCTTGAGCCTCTGGAGCCAGACAGTCCTGGGTTCAAGTCCTAGCTCCTTTAATCACTAGCTGTGAGAATTGTGAAATGTGTTTTTAACCCACATAGCTTCTGTTTCCTCATCTATACAATGGAAATAAAATAGTACTTAATGCATATGATGGTTGAGAGAATTATAGGAAATAATCCCTGGCAAATATTTGGTATGGTACCTGCGTTTAAAAAATCAAACGCACTGCCATCAAGTTGATTCCAACTCATAGAGGCCCCATATGGTTTCCAAGGCTGTAAGTCTCTAGGAAAGCAGACTGCCATATCTTTCTCCTGCAACCTGTTAGCTATCATTATTATATTACTATTATGCCTTAGCTTAAGAAATTTTATTATAGTGGCTTTGAGTCTCCTTTGCAAATCCTTCTGACTTCTCTGGATAAAGCATCAGAGAAACTCATACGGATGTGTCATAATTCTGAGCATGGTACAATGCAAATGGCCCCATCCTGTTTCTTGGGAGGTTGCTGCTTGAGGTCCAGGGCTGACTTAGGTTGCCCAGACAGCCCCACGTTGGTGTTTAATCCATATTTCAGAAAACACTGATGCTGGGTGGTACTAGAGAACCCCAGGATTAAGTGTAGAAGGAAGCACAGGGATGCCAGGGAACTGTGAGCTGGGTTACAGGAAAGAATTGGGAACGCCCTTTCACAGTGATCCTCCCCAATCTGGTAGTCCTTGCCCCGAGACCGGTACTACCTCTTGCTTTCAGGTAGAGATGGTGCTTGTTCTCCTTGTCGGTGCTTTTACAGCAGGAGTAACGACCACTGTTCTCCACTTCTGAAAAATACTCCCGTACTAGCTGGACTTCAGATTCAGCGCGTAGGAGCACTTTATTGTGCTCCCATTGTATTTGTTCTGATTCCACGGGGCATGTCAGCACTACCCTGGTTCCAGAGATGGAGACTTTATATTCTGGGGAACAGTAAAGAAGAGAAGAGAAATCAGAGGCAGAAACCAGGAGGATTTCAGAAAAAGCAAACTACTGACAAAAGAGCCAACCAAATGCAGAAAGTTACCTGTCATTAGGGTCTTAGGTTGGCTTGTCAGAAGGGAACACTACTGGCTGTGTGTAGAGGGTGTAAAAGAGGGGTATGTGGGAGGAGCGGAACTGGAGAACATTTTAAAAGGTGCCTTCAGGGTTTAAACATGGCAGGGGGAGGACGGAAGTAAAGTATAAAGGTCCCTGTTTGGAATCTTTTCAAAATGGAGGTTGGGAACGTATCATTGCGAAAACCTTAGTTCTTAGGGTTAATCTCTCTGAATCAATTCCTTCGCCTCTACCCACTGAATACGCATTCTCAGAAAGGGCATAAATAAAGGACTGATAGACTCACTCTTCCATGTATCTTCAGCTGAAAATGAAAAAAGAAAAAAGTGGTAAGAGAATAACCTCAGTTTAAGTTTAAATTGCAGGTCCAATTTTTCACGTGAGACTAGACACTGCCCCAGGCATTCCCAAAGAGGGTCCCATCCTTCAGTGAGCCCCAGGCCTTGGAGGTGAGGTATACACTTAGCCCAAGAGTATGCTCGCAGATATAGCTCAGATACTCCCAATGGCAAACCTACCAGTATGTACTCCTAGACCTAGATGCACCGAAGCTTTTAGGTCCTAAAGCTGAAAGTGAATTCCAGAATTCTGATCCTCCTGCATCAGCCAGACCACACTCCAGATGGAGATGAAGGATCTCCTTACAGATAAAGAACTTTGAATCACTGATTCTTGGGCTTACCTATTTCCCATTATTCATGAATTTTTTCTTAAAACAAACAGTCTATAATTGAGATCAAACATCTTTTTTTCTTATTCCATACACTGTTACTTCTCTGTTACTTCCGTTATAGTGACTTGAAGTACTCTGCATATTGTTAGGAATGGTTCTTCCAATAAAAGGCAACTTTATTTTAAATCACCTCAGTTATTTTTGTTAGAGGCAGGGACCATTGGTGCAGACAACTGAAATCCATAAATAATCCACCAATGTAATTTGGGGATCCAGCCACGTTGCTCATAGCAGGCAGTTTTGCTGTGGGAGGTGGGGTCCTGGGTACATCTCTGTTTCCTGGGGGTCTTTGGACTAGGATGCTGGGCAGCACAAGACTATGCCAGGGGGTGGACATGACAGCTGGTAGAGAGGAGAGGTGGTGGCACTCAGAGTTAGCCCTCTCCCTGTTAGGGGCATTTTGCTACAGCATGAAATGGGGCTCAGAGTCAGGAGCCCGCAGCTGGAATCCCAGCTCTACTCTAGGGCATGTAAGCAAGGGCAGGTCATTTAACCTTTTTTTTTTTTTTTAAACCTCAGTTTCTTCATCAGGGAAACGGAGATTAAAGACCCACCTCCCTGGGTTTTTGTGAGAAATAAATGGTTATGAAGGTGAAAGTGAATGACACACAGCAGATGCTCAGGAAGGATGTTAGTTCTTTTCCTCTTCTCCTCCCTGGGCTCCTGCTACAATGGAGAACGGAACTGAGCTCTGACCCAGGTGCTCAGGGAGTCCTCCGGCGAGACTGCACAGAATGTAAACAGATCACTCCCCAGTGGTTTACCCACCTGCTGATAATTAGGAGTTGAGTATAACGACAACAGGTAATTGATATGATTTGGGATCATAAATGATTTTTTGGCACTGATGTTTTCTAGAAATGTTAAATCAACTGGCAATCACAAATAGAGTAATTCGAAAATAAACGAATATTATACCGCGCTTGGTGTATTTGTCTGAAAAAAAATGTAAAGAAAATTGCTCCTAACTTGTCTTTTATCGGAACAAATTCAGTTGCAGAGCTTACACGTGCTCCTACAAGAGGCCATGTCTGTGCTTGGAAATAGTTGTGCTTACAAAGATTTTTTACACGTCCAGAAACCGTAATTCATAGTGGTTAAGAAAAGGAGCTTCAGTATCTGATAAATCTGCACTTATATCTATTTCTGTGATTGCACCATTTATTTTCTAAGCCTCAGTTTCCTTATCTGTAAAATGGGGACGTTAAATGAGGAAATTCAGGTAAAATATTTAGGCAACATCTAGAACAAAGGTGCTTATTAAACTGTTTTCTATATAATAATAACTAAAATTTACCTCCTACCTTCTATATACTAGCTAATATTCTAAGTGCCTTAAATAAATTGCTCATATAATCCTCACAATGAACCTATAAACTAGGTTCCTCTACCCACTGAATACACATTCTCAGAAAGGGCATAAATAAAAGACTTGACAAACTCACTCTTCTGTGTATCTTCATCTGAAAATGAGAAAAGAAAAGAGTGGTAAGAGAATAACCTTAGTTTAAGTTTTAAATTGCAGGTCCAATTATTCAGGTGAGACTAGATACTGCCCCAGGCATTCCCAAAGAGGGTCCCATCCTTCATTTTACAGATGATGTCGCTATGGCACAGAGAAGTTAAGTAAATTATTCAAAGACACCCAGCAAGTAAGGAGTTGAGCCAAGATTCAAACACAGCTGTCTAGCTTCAGAGTTAGAGCCTTTGCCTCATGCTGTACAGCTTTATCCCCTCTGCCTAAGACATTCTTCTTCCATAGAGTGTCAGCTCATCCTTTGAGACTTAGCTCAAGAATGACCTCCTCTGGGGAGCCTTCCCCAGCTACCCTCTGTAGAGTTGACCAGTCCTCTCTATATACTTTATTTTACTCGGTATCCACCCATATCATAGCACATAACACATCATATTATGGATTATTTGTCTCTCACACAAGACCACCAGCTTCTGGAGGAGAGAGAATTAGCAATGTATTCATGTGCTTGTTCATTTGTTCATTCAAAAAATATTCTTTGAGCAACCAGTATGTGGCAGGTACTAGGCCAGGTAAATAAGATGCTGTCCCTGCTTTCAAGGAACTCATAGTTTACCCTAAAATGTGTGGTCACTCCAGCCCTCACCCACATGTGTATTCTTCCCCGATCATATGCTCGGGGATACTTGTCATACATCGCTTGATCATGCTTAGCTGTAGTCAGACATGACCGCTAACAACAAATATAGTCACATCTCATATAGATCCTACTGAAAGATAGTCGTATTTTCCCTTTAACAGCTCTGGTTCTTAATCACTGTGATTGTTCTCTATGACCGTTATGCTCCACGTTTGAAAAGAGGTTATATAAAGTGAAAATCCTCTTACCAGGTTCTTCACTCTCTGAAAAGGAAATGATAAGAAACCATTAGCAACACTCTTATCAGCTATTAAGGTCAGCCCCTGCTCCTATGGGTTATAGGACTCTTCCCTTATCCTTTAGAAAACCATGGATTTTCAAATTCCTCATTGCTACATATGGGCTCTAGATTCTACTTTAAACTGATGGCCATTTTTGACAATGACCCCTACACGCACTACAAATTAGGCAGTGCACCAGAGTGCAGACCAGGATAGTGGTTGCCTTTGAACATGAAATTGGCTCCATCAACTGAATAGAGAGGCTTCCGATATTGAGTCACCCCTGGCTCTACTGCTATGATTGAGAAGGTAAATCCAGGCCAGGCATACTCATACGCATGTGCACACACACACATACGCAGGTATAGACACGCTCAGAGTATTCAGATGTGTGATGTCAACTGCGTACTCAAAAGCTGCCCCCGAGGGGGGAAGCAGCATCCCTGTACAGTGTGGCTTATCCAGTGCATCCCCAGACACATATTCCAACAGCAAACCCTCTACAAAATCTCACACCAAATATGAAACGCAAATGAACAAAAACCGTTGGCACTTTCAACTTAATTGTCTCCATTTTTTTTCCTTTTGAATATTTAAGTCTCACTCTTTCTTATGATCTCTGGCGTTTTCCTCTTCCTGACTAAAAATATCTTTCAAGTTCTGAGGAAAAGGCAAAGGAGAAGATGGTAGAAACCTCTTTTACTGTCTCTGTGGATGCTCTGTGGGAGGCCTGGAGAAAGCTCCACTCATAAACACAAAGAATTCTGATTTCATAAAAAGGAAGGAAAGAATATCTCACCTGGCTGCCCCCAAGTACCACCTAGAAAAGAAATAATAATTAAAAAAAAGAGTTAATAAATGTCATGAGTGCCTGTAATTTCAAACAGAAAATGGGCTATGGTCCACCCTGACCATTTATGAGCATCTAAAGTCCTTCCGACCCACTGCTGGGTCACCGTCGTTCTAACTCCCAGAGGAATGATGCTTCAGGGATTCTGGGCCAATTCAGAATGAAACAGAGCAAGGAAGAAGCATTTAGCATTAAACGTGAACACACGATATTTGAGAAACAGAAGTTAAAAAAGTTGGGTCCATTTTTTGTGGAGAAAGAGTGAAAGAATTTTGCAAATAAACTTTCATTTTGAAAATTGCTATTTGACTATGAAGGAAAAATATGCTCTTGTTTCGGTATAAACACAGGGATTCTTGTTCCGTCTCTGGCTTCTGCTTGTCTGATGGTTCAGTTGTTCCATTTGTTTTCTCCCTGAGACAGAGATGGAAATATCTGACACCCGATTACTCACCAACTAGAGCCTGTGCATAGAAAAACCTGATCACATTTCCACTGGGCCCTGAGAGTCCCCTTGCCCAGCAGTAAGTCAGATTCATTAAATGATCAGTTTCCCTGGCACTGCCTGGAAGTTTTCTGTTCACCTGGACCTCCCTTGAACCAACAGCCTCTATAGTGGGTGAGAGTCCCTTGCCAGAGCAGATTAGACACGTTCTCACCATGCCAAATTTCTAGGCGGGTGTGGGGGCTCAGGCCTTTGATAGTTCCCCTTTTTTAGAAAGAGCACAGGGGCGGATTAACCAGTAAGCAAGGTACAAAAAAAAAAAAAATTTTGGTTAATTGTGTTTACTTACAAATTTGTAGTGAACAATTTCGCGTGGGTCTCACCACATCTTTGACTTGGTGAAAAACAGGTGAAATTGTTACTACAGATTAGTAAATATACACCAGTAAACCCGTGTGTACCTTGCTTATTGGGTAATCCAGCCCTGAAAGAAGCCTCTATAGGCCTCTAAGAAAATGCCTGACTGCTCCCTGCAGAAGTCACACCCTGCCTCTTGCTGCTCAGAGTGTGTCCCTCGAACCAGGAGCAGAGAATCACCTGGGAGCTGGTTGGAAATGCAGAATCCCAGTCCCCCACCAGACCTCCTGAAGCAGAAGCTGCATTTTAACAAGATTCCTGGGTGACTAGAGTATGCAGTCGAGGCTGAGACGCCCGAGCATAACAACTCTGAAGATGAAGCAGGAAGTGGAGACATCATGGCTGCAGCTCTGCGATAGCAGGCCCGGCTGGGAAACGTGATGGCATTTTCTAGGTCTCTGAAACAAATCCGTTTGGAAGCATTCTGCTTCATGTGCTGCCATTAAGAGGACAGGTCTTGTGGACAGGGAGACCTGGCTTTCCAGGTCAGCCTCAGCACTTAGTAGCTGTGTGGATTTAAACAAATTATTCAACTTTTTTCAGTACCAGTTTCTTCATCTGTAAAATAAGGCATGTAATGCCCATTTTCCAAGCTGGAGGTAATGATTAGTTAACACATGTAAAGTATGTACTTTTCTTTACACGGTATCTGGCACTCGGTAAATGGCAACCTTTTTTTTTTTTTTTTGGGTATTATTGACCTCATATGAGAGATATAAACAATCTTTGTTATTTATCAATTTGTATTCCACCTTGCTTCACAAAGGATTAAGCTGGTAAAAGGCTCATGACCAACTGGAAAGGACTAACCATTAAGAGACGTTTTACTGTTTCGAAGATACTAAACTTGCTCTACACTGTGCACAGTTTGGGTTCCACTATTTGTCTTACACCTACCTGGTCTTCCCAAAACAAAGAATCAGGGTTAGCTCTTGTAATCTCTTTTGTACTAGTCTCTAACGGCTTGGTAGGCTCACTGACAGAACAAGCTTTTTCTTGCAGGCAGAGAGATCTCCGCTTTCAGTAGACATGATCATCTCAGGCACCTGGGCAACATCTTTTTTATTAACCTCCAGCCCTGACTCCCCACACTATCATAGCACAAGTAGTTCCTTGTATCTTCTGGTAAATGAGGCTTTTTGGTGTCACTGGGCAGCCCAGGTAAAGTTGTGAGCTTCCCTGTGGTCTGGAGAAACACCATCCCTTTCCCTTCCACCCTACTCACCTGATAAGAGGCAGAGTCCCAGAACTACCCAGAGAGCACCCAGCTGCATCCTTCCCTTACTGGACACTTACTTTACCTAAGATGGCGGAGGTGGGTAGGTTTATTACTTCTGAAAAAGAAACCAGAGAATTTTTTCAAAACATCTCCTGGAGATGAGGCCCCTGGGGCCATTCCTCCTAATGGTAGGATGAAAAGGGGGGCTTTATATGAGGGAGACTTACCATTTTCCGAAGCAGGCACCCAAGGATGGGAGAGGAGGCAGGTTTCTGAACCCCAGACAGGAAGTGTGGAGGGGGCTCTGAGCCTGCAGGGCTCTACGTCACTTGGAAACGTTCAAGGAAGAGGCAGCCACCTGGGTTGGTTGAGGAGGGAGTTGGGCCCCACAGCCTTCCCATAAGGATTAAAAAAAGGACTCTGACAAAACCTGAAGGTGTCTGTGAAAAATACCTGCAATTCAACTGCCCAGGCGTTGCACAATATGCATCCAAATTGGGGGCTCTCTTCTCAAATACCACTCCCTACCCCCACCAGAAATAAGCTGTGACAGGGAGTATGACAGGGAGAGAGAGGGGCATGAATGTTTGCTCTATGCTATACCTGGCACGGAGCAGCAGGATGCAACTATCTCACTATCAAAAGCAGTTAACTTAAAAATACATATTGGCTTAAAACCACCAGATGCCATTTTGCCTATAGTATTTTTTTTTTTTTAAACCCCACAATAGTCAATATTGGAAAGAATAAAGAATGATAATCTCAAAATCTGCTGATGTGATTGTAAATTGATACAGGCTTTCTTTATTTTTAACCATTCGTTAACCAAATGCTTACCATTTGCCAGTCACAGTGCTAAGGACTTTATAGACATACCTCATATATCCTCAAAACAACTCAATGAGGTAGCTATTATTTTTAGCCTCATTTATGCTTGAGAAACTGAGGCTCAGATAGGCAGTATAACCTGTCTTATGTTACAGAACTTAGTTTCTAGCAAATATTTGGCAATATTCTTTAATTTAGTAAGTACTTATTTAATGTGCTGGGTGCTAGTGATATAGCAGTAACAAGATAGGCTTTCTGTCTTTATGGAGAAATAAAGGAAATGTGCGTGATAATTAGATACTTACAGGAGACTCATGATAAGAAAGAGGAAATACAGATACTATGGCTGTGATAAAAGGGGAGCCTAGCCCCCACCTCTCTATCAGCTAATTGTGCTGTGGTGGTTTGTATGTTGCTGTGATGCTGGAAACTATGCCACTGCTATTTTAATTACTAGCAGAGTCACCCATGGTGGACAGGTTTCAGTGGGGCTACCAGAATAAGACAGACTAGGAAGGAAGGTCTTGTGATCTACTTCGAAAAGTTAAAAAAAATTTAGCCAATGAAAATCTTATGGTTCACAGTGGAGCATTGTCCGCCTCACATATCATCAGGAGGGACCAATCGCTGGAGAAGGATATCATGTCTGGTGAAGGAGAGGGCCAGTGAGGGTGAGGGGGACCCTCAGTGAGGTGGATTGGCACAATAGCCACAACAATGGACCCCAACATGTCGGCATTTGTGAGGGTGACATAGGACCAGGCAACATTTTATCCATAAGGTCACCATGAGTTGGAATCAACTCAACAGCAGCTATCTATATCTATCTGTCTATCTGCCTGCCTGTCTGTCTGTCTAATCTCTCTCTCTCTCTCTCTCTCTCTCTATCTATCTATCATCTATCTATCTATCTAATCTATAGACTGGAGAAGGTCTCACTGAAGCTGAATCTGATGATTGAATAGGAATGATACAGGTGGAGAGGAGGATGGGAAAAATATTCCAGACAGAGAGAAGGGAGCAGCACATTTGAAGCCGAGACCTAAGAGAAATTCATTAAGAAAACAAAAGTTCAGAAAGGCAGGGAGAGTGAGGCGGAGTGGCCAAAAATGAGATTAGAAACACATCAGGGGCTATACGGGGAGGGATTTACAAGCCATGTTAAGGATTTTTCAGGATTATTCTAAGGTTACTATGAAGAAATTGAAGTTTTTTTTTTTTTTTTTAATACACTTTACTTTTTAGGGCAGTTTTAGGTTACAGAAAAATTACACAGACAGTCCAGAGAGTTCTGTATACTCCATCTCCCTTCTGTACACAGTTTCTCCTGTTTATTAGCATCTTGCATTAGTGTGGTACGTTTGTTACAACTGTACCGAGTGTGAGCCAGTAGTGATATATTATTATCAACTAAAGTCCATAGCTCTAGATACTTGTGTTGTATAGTTTCATGGATTTTGACAAATGCGTAATATCACGTACCCACCATTACAGTATCATGCAGAATAGCTCCGCTGCCCTTAAAATGCCCTGTGCCTCATAGATTCATTCTTCCCCGCTGTCTCAGTCATTCAGTGCTGCCACAGCAGAAACGCCGCAAGTGGCTGGCTTTACCAAACAGGAATCTATTCTCTCACGGTCCAGTAGTCTAGGAGTCCAAACTCAGGGCGCCGGCTCCAGGGGAAGGCTTTTTCCTCTCGGTCAGCTCTGGAGGAAGGTCCTTGTCATCAGTCTTCCCTTGGTCTGGGAGCATCTCAGTGCAGGAACCTCAGGTCCAAATGACGCGCTCTGCTCCCAGTGTTGCTTTCTTGGCGTTAAGAGGTCCCCCTGTCTCTCTGCTCGCTTCTCCCTTTTATATCTCAAAAGAGATTGGCTAAAGACGCTATCTAATCTTGTAGGTCTCATCAATATAACTTCTACTAATTCATCTCATTAACATCATAGTGATAGGATTTACAACACACAGGGAAATCACATCAGGTGACAAAATGGTAGACAATCATATAATAGTGGGAATCAGGACTTAGCCAAATTGACAGATATTTTGGGGGGACACAATTCTACCCATGACACACTCCTCCCCTTGAGCCCCTGGAAACCACCGATCTTTGTACTGTCTCTAAGAAATGATGAAGCAAAAGAGCTGAACAGAAGATATCAAGGGGTGGCTCGAGAAGACAAAGTAAAGTATTATAATGACACGTACAAAGACCTGGATTTAGAAAATCAAAAGGGAAGGCCATGCTCAGCATTTCTCAAGCTAAAAGAACTGATGCAAAAATTCAAGCCTCTGTTTACAATTTTGAAGGATTCTATTGGGCAAAATATTGGACAATGCAGGAAGCATCAAAAGAAGATGCAAGGAATATACGGAGTCACTGTTACAAAAATAATTTTTAGACTTTCAATCATTTCAGGAGGCAGCATATGATAAAGAACTGATGGTATTGAAGGAAGAAGTCCAAGCTGCACTGGAGGCACCGGCGACAAACAAGGTTCCAGGAATTGACAGAGCACCAGTTGAGATGTTTCAACAAACAGATGCCGCGCTGGAGGTGTTCACTTGTCTATGCCAAGAAATTCGGAAGACAGCTATCTGGCCAACCGACTGGAAGAGATCTGATTCCAAAGAAAGGTGATTCAACAGAATATGGAAATTATCAAACACTATCATAAATATCACACAGTAAATTTTGCTGAAGATATTTCAAAAACAGTTGCAGCAGTACATAGACAGGGATCTGCCAGGAATTCAAGTTGGATTCAGAAGAGTACATGAAATGAGGGATATCATTGCTGATGTCGGAAGGATTTTGGTTGAAAGTAGAGAATACCAGAAAGATGTTTACCAGTGTTTTATTGACTATCGTCTTAGTTTTCTAGTGTGGCTATAACAGAAATACCACAAGTGGATGGCTTTAACAAAAATAAATTTATTCTCTCACAGTCTAGGAGGCTAGAAGTCTGAAATCAGGATGCCCGTTCCAGGGGAGGCTTTCTCTCTCTGTCATCTCTGGGGGAAAGTTCTCGTCAGCAATCTTCCCCTGGTCTAGGAGCTTCTCAGTGCAGGGATCCCTGAGTCCAAATGACACGCTCTGCTACCAGCACTTCTTTCTTGGTGGCATGAAGTCCCCCTCTCTCTGCTTGCTCATCTCTCCTTCTATCTCTTATAAGATAAACCCTGGTGGCTTAGTGGTTAAGTGTTACGGCTGCTAACCAAAAGGTCAGCAGTTTGAATCCACCAGGCGCTCCTTGGAAACTCTATTGGGCGGTTCTACCCAGTCCTCTAGGGTCACTATGAGTTGTAATCAACTCCACGGCCGTGGGTTTGGTTTTTGGAAGATAAAAGGTGGTACAGGCCACACCCCAGGGAAACTACCCTTACCTGGATCAGGGCTGTGACCTGAGTAAAGGTGTTGCATCCCACCCTAATCCTCTTCAACATAATCTAGTCTTGCCTCATTAACCACAGGCAGAGATTTGGATTTACAACGTATAGGAAAATTACATCAGATCATAAAATGCGGGAAAACCACACAATTACGGGAATCACGGCTTAGCTGAGTTAACACACATTTTGTGAGGACACAATTCAACCCATAACAACTATGCAAAGGTATTCAACTGTGTAGATCATAACGAATTATGGATAACATTGCAAAGAATGGGAGTTTCAGAACATTTAATTGTACTCATGCAGAACCTGTACGTAGACCAAGAGACAGTTGTTCAAACAGAACAAGGGGATACTGCATGCTGTAAAATCAGGAAAGGTGTGCACCAGGGTTGTATCCTTTCAACATATTTATTCAATCTGTATGCTGAGCAAACAATCTGAGAAGCTGGACTACATGAAGAAAAACGTGGCATCAGGATTGGTGGAAGACTCATTAACAACTGTGTTATGCAGATGACACAGCCTTGCTTGCTGAACAGTGAAGAAGACTTTAAGCCCTTACTGCTGAAGATCAAAGAGCACAGCCTTCAGTATGGACTGCACCTCAACATAAAGAAAACAAAAATTCTCACAACTGAACCAAAAAGCAACATCATGATAAAGGGAGAAAAGATCGAAGTTGTCAAGGACTTCATTTTACTTGGATCCACAATCAACACCCATGGAAGCAGCAGTCAAGAAATCCAGTGACGTATTGCATGCAAATCTGCTATAAAAGACCTCTTTAAAGTGCTCAAAAGCAAAGATGTCACTTTGAGGACTAGGTGTGCCTGACCCAAACCATGGTATTTTCTGTCTCCACATATGCATGTGAAAGCTGGACTATGAATAAGAAAGACCAAAGAAGAATTGATGCCTTTGAATTATGGTGTTGGCAAAGAATATTGAACATACCATGGAATGAATGAATGAACACGCCTGTTTTGGAAGGAGTACGGTCAGAGTGCCCCTTGGAAGTGAGGATGGCGAGACTTTGTCTCATATACTTGGACAGGTTATCAGGATGAACCAGTCCCTAGAGAAGGACATCATGCTTCGTAAGGTAGAGGGTCAGCGAAAAAGAAGTAGACACTCAACAAGCGGGATTGACACAGTGGCTGCAACAATGGGCGCAAACATAGCGAAGACTGTGAGGATGGCACTAGACTGGGCAGTGTTTTGTTCTGTTGTACATAGGGTTGCTATGAGTTGGAACTGACTTGTTGGCACCTAACAACAACAATAACAACATGTTTATTTATGGACATTTGGGTTTGTGTACATAAACACATTCCAGTTGCCTCAAAATTATTAGCGGCAGTAAGACTACTGAGATGAGGACTCTCCTATCCAATCGTGGGTCATACAGACAAAACACTCACAGTGTTGGTAATTGAAAATTATTATTTAAACAGTAAACAGCAAGAACAGATTACTTATAGAAAGCAAACAGTAAACAACAGAAACAGATTTGAGGTGAACTGATCCCCTTCATCCTCACGAGTACCCCACTACGACCCTATGAGAGAAACCCACTTATGTCTAAAAGGGTACCCACTCACCCTTCCCAAATTATCCATGTCCATTTCTGTGTCCCCAGGCAGGCACACCATGGACCAGGTGTCAGCAGGTCTCTCTCTCTCTCTCAGCAGGTATGTTGTCAGGTCAGGTCAGGTGCAGTGTGACTGTGTTCATCTCTCTCTGTCTTCTGTGTCTCTTGTGGCTTTTCTTGGCTGGGTCTGGTCCTCTGTGCTTGCTGGTCTAGCTCTCAACCAGCAGCTTTGGGGCAACCCTGGGCCAATGCCAGGATTAGGTTGATGTTACGACAGTTCTCTTGGCAAACCTTTTAGGCACAACCCTTGTATGGTGTATGCCCAAGCTTCTCCTTGCCCAAAGGTGCCCAGCTCTGTCGGAAACCTACCACCCAAAGGTGCCCAGTTCCACTCTGTGGGACAATTCGTCCACTGCCCACTGTCTTCTCTGTGGGCTGACTCTGCCCACCATCACTCTTTGCTGTTCTCAATGTTCCCATCGCCTGCACCACAGCTTTCATTTCTCTGCCATTCGGTTCTTGCTCTTCTTGCCTCTGTTTGTCTCTGTCCTCAGTGTTATCAGCTCAGTGAGTGGTATCAGCTTAGTGCTGTAGCCCTTCACCTGTATTACAGCTCCTCCACTCCCATTGGATGAGATTAACCCTGCTATGTCTAAACAGCCTTTGAGTAGTTGCCTGGGGCATCACCTGAAGCATATGCCTTACAAGGCAGTGCTGACTGGCCTCAAAACACATCCCCACTACCCATTCTAGAGCTATAGCTAGACTTAAGTCTCAGCAAGCCCTGAAAGGCGAAGTGCAAAGTGTGACCCAGGAGGAGGTACACTATGCTCCAAATGAACTGCTTGACTTTTCTAATACGTACAAACAGAAACCTGGGGAATATGTGTGGTGATGGCTACTAAGGGTGTGGGATAATGGTGCAAGGAACATAAAGATGGATCAGTCCGAGTTTATTGATACAGGCCCACTAAGTACAGATTCTTCATTCAGTGTTTCAGCTTGAGAGGTTAGGAAAGGATCTAATAGTTTATTTGGATGGGTCCCTGAAGCATGAATTATGTGGTGGCCTACACTAAATCAAACTGAAGTACCAGCTCTGCCTTGGTATACTGTAGAGGAAGGTATCCAAAGGCTTAAGGAAACTGACATATTAGAGTGGATTTATCAGGTTAGATCCCAGATCCACACTTGGAGTGCCCAGAGTACTTCCTTTTTACCACAATGGTGAGGAACAAATTTGTGAAGG
The DNA here is from genome assembly GCF_030014295.1 of Loxodonta africana. Classification (NCBI taxonomy): domain Eukaryota; kingdom Metazoa; phylum Chordata; class Mammalia; order Proboscidea; family Elephantidae; genus Loxodonta; species Loxodonta africana. The sequence goes on from NC_087356.1 coordinate 78,967,970, forward strand.
GAGCCCCAGTATCCTTGAAGACTGCCGTGATTGCTATTTTATGTAAGGCAGACTTGACAGTGGGAACAGCTGTAACCGAATTAAGACACCTAACTACAATGGGGCTGATTGGAGCCCGTGGTAGTGTTGCAGGGCAGGGCTTCCCAGCTTGGGACTAAGCCCTGCCTAGGTTCTTACCATCTTCCGGCCAGGAATGACCAGGAGAGGCTCAGAAGTTCCACACGAACAAAGGTTCGTTAAGGACAGAAAGAAAGTAAAAGGCTTGTGAGGGAGAGAGGGAGAGGGTTTGCCACCTACGCTAGCCTCCAGTCTCTCACTGAACAGAGGGTTTCTTAACCAAACCAAACCCAGTGCCATCGAGTCGATTCTGACTCATAGCAACCCTATAGGAAAGAGTAGAACTGCCCCATAGAGTTTCCAAGGAGTGCCTGGTGGATTCGAACTGTCGACCCTTTGGTTGGCAGCCATAGTACTTAACCACTACACCACCAGGGTTTCCAAAGGATTTCTTAGGGCTTATAATTTTTACTATAAAAGTTTTTAGGTTGCGGGAGGGGAAGGCATTATCTTTATTCATTAGATAGGGGGAGATTTCCAGGAAAAGGGTAAGGATTGTAAAAATGCGCATGCAGTTAGAATTCAAGATGGACTTCCTCACAGAGGTTGCTAGCACTAAGATGGAGTCTGTCACAAAGGCTATCAGGATGTCGAACAGGACTTATTCTGGGATGTTGAGTATGCGTGATGCCTCTGGATCTTGGTTCGAGCCCTGGCAAGGGGTCCCTGTTCATGTTTGTCTAATGTGGAAGGTCATTCATAGGCCACGTTGATCTTTACTGAGCACGCTCTGTACCTGGTGGGGCCTTGAAAAACAACTCAGGAGGATTATCAGTAATTTATAGCTGGTCAAGCACAAAGGGCCTTGAAATGTAGCCCTTTATCTTGTCTAAGCACCTAGTTTGCTAATCACAAGTAGTTTTCAGGTGCCAGCAGCAAAAGTTATATGGTGGTCTGCACTTAGGTTTAGATTCAGAGACTATTTAATTATAGCTGGTCAAGCACACAGGGCCTTGAAATGTAGCCCTTATTTAATTCAGCCAGCCCAATCTCTTCACTGTCTCAGTGGTAGGGGCCAAGTGGCTGCACTCAATACACAGAGACGAGGTGTGCGTGGTTACAGTAATGGACAGCAGAGTCAAAGCAGTAATCAGAACTGTCCCATTCGCATAGACATATGGCTTTGGCTACTCAGTCATGGTGTCCCTAGGAGTGCAACAGACAGGAAATCTGCTAAATATTTACTGAATCTGTCCAAGTAGAAGAATTCTAGGTCAACTGAACAGCAGCTTAACTCGAATTGCCACAATAGAGTTGCGACCCTCAATTCTCAGACTTGAGCAAGTTTAAAGACCCACAACCCCTTGAATGAAGGGGAGACTGGGTCCCTTTGAGGAAGGACCTCACTACACTGCCAAAAGTTTTATACATTTAATCTTTCTCCCAGCCTTCCACAAAAGAACCTACGGCCTTTTACAACAATGATTATGAAGATGGTGCAGGACTGGGCAGTATTTCGGTCTGTGGTACCTCGGGTCACTGTAAGTCAGAGCAGACTCGACAGCACCCAACAACAACAACAACACTCTGACCAATTTCTCAAGTGACTCAAAAAGCTGCTAGTTTTGAGCGGGGCCCAGACCAAGACACGGCTCTGCAACAGGTTCGGGGTGCCGTGCAAGTGGCTCTGTCGCTTGGGCCGTATGATCTGGCTGATTCAATGGTGCTTGAGGTGTCAGTGGCAGATAGAGATGCTGTTTGGAGTCTTTGGCAGGCCCCTATTGGTGAATCACAGGGCAGGCCCTTAGGATTCTGGAGCAAAGCCCTGCCATCCTCTGCAGATGACCACTCTCCTTTTGATAAACAACTTTTGGCTTGTTACTGGGCCTTAGTAGAGACTGAATGCTTAAACATGGGCCACCAAGTCACCGTGTAGCCTGAGCTTCCCGTCATGAACTGGGTGTTGTCTGACCCACAGAGTCATAAAGTTGGACGTGCACAGGAGCACTCCGTGATTAAATGGAAGTGGTATATAAGAGATCAAGCCCAAATAGGACCTGAGTGGAGAAGTAAGTTGCGTGAGGAAGTGACCCAAATGCCCATGGTTTCCACTCCTGTCACCTTACCTTCCATCTCACAATCTGCACCTATGGTCTCATGGGCAGTTCCTTAGGATCACTTGACTGAGGTTTTGCGTGATCTGCAGGCACCACTTGAAAGTGGACAGTGGTAGCACTACAGTCCCTTGCTGGGACCTCACTGAAGGAGAGTGGTGAAGAGAAATCCTTTCAATGGGCAGAACTTCAAGCAGTGCACTTTGTTGTTCACTTTTCTTGGAAGGAGAAATAGCTAGATATGCGATCATGGGCCAATTCATGGGCCAATGGTTTGACTGGATGGTCAGGCAGTTGGAAAGAACATGATTGGAAAATTGGAGACAAGGAGGTGTGGGGAAGAAGTGTGTGGATAGACCCCTCTGAATGAGCCAAACAAGTAAAGATATTTGTGTCTCATGTGAATGCTCACCAAAGGATGACCTTGGCAGAGGAGAATTTTTACCAGGAAACCAGTTGTCCTCTTCTCCTAGCCATCCCCGTCATTGCCCAATGGGCTCGTGAACAAAGTGGCCACGGTGGCAGGGATGGAGGTTATGCATGGGCTCAGCAACATGGACTTCCACTTACCAAAGCCAATTAGGCACTGCTGAGTGCCTAATCTGCCAGCAGAAGAGACCAAAACTGAGTACCCAGTATGGCATCATTCCTCAAGGTGATCAGCCAGCAATCTGGTGGCAAACTAAGTACATTGGACCACTTCCATCATGGAAAGGGCAGTGTTTTGTTCTTACTGGAATAGACACTTACTCTGGATATGGATTTGCCTTCCCCACATGCAATGCTTCTTCCAAAACTACCCTCTGTGGATTTTTGTAATGTGCTGTCCACATCATGGTATTCCATACAGCATCGCCTCAGATTAAGGGACTCACTTCACAGCAAATGAAGTGCAACAATGGCCCTGTGTTGAAGGAAGTCACTGGTCTTACCATGTTCCCCATCATCCTGAAGGGGGTAAAAAAAAGAAGGGGGTAGCTTGATAAAATGATGGAATGGATTTCTAAAGACACAGTTATGGCACCAGAAGGTGACCCTATGTTATGCAGGATTAGAGGTCTTAGTTCCAGAGGGAGGAATGCTCCTTCCATTGAAGTGGGTTAAAAATGCCACCTGGCCACTTTGGGCTCCTTATGCTTCTGGATAACATGCAAAGAAGGGAGTTACAATATTGACTAGCGTGATTGGTCCAGATTACCAAAAGGAAATCAGATTGATATTACATAATGGAGGTAAAGATGAATATCTTGAGTTGAGATGAGTATCTCTTAGTGCTACTATGACTTGGGATTAATGTCAATGGAAAGCTACACCAACCCAATCCCAAGATGACTACTAATCGCCCAGACCCTTCAGTAATGAACGTTTGGGCCACCCACCAGGCAAAAACCACAACCAGCTGAGGTGCTTGTTGAAGGCAAAGGCAATACGGAATGGGTGATGGAAGAAGGTAGTTTTAAATACCAGTTATAACCACATGATCAGTTGCAGGAATGAGGACTGTAATTGTTAGAATTATTTCTGCCTCGTATGTGTGCATTGAATATATATATGTATATAAAAAATTACATATATATAATTGTGCTTTAAGTGAAAGTTTGCAAATCAAGACAGTCTCTCATACAAAAACTTATATTGCTACGTACTCCTAGTTGCTCTCCCCCTAATGAGACAGCACACTCCACCTCTCCATCCTGTATTCCCTGTGTCCATTCAGCCAGCTCCTGTCCCCTCTGCCTTTTAATCTCACCTCCAGACAGGAGCTGTCCACATAGTCTCATGTGTCTACCTGAGCCAAGAAACTTACTCCTCACCGGTCTCATTTTTTGTCTTATAGTCCAGTCCAATCCCCATCTGAAGAGAAGGCTTTGGGAATGGTTCCGGTTTTGGGCTAACAGAAGGTCTGGGACCATGACTTCTGGGGTCCTTCTAGTCTTAGTCAGACCATTAAATCTGGACTTTTAATGAGAATTTGATGTCTGCATCCCACTGTTCTCCTGCTCCATCAGAGATTCTCTGTTGTGTTCCTTTTCAGGGCAGTCATCAGTTGTAGCTGGGCACCATCTAGTTCTTCTGGTCTCAGGCTGATGGGGTCTCTGGTTTATGTGGCCCTTTCTTTCTCTTGGGCTCATAATTACCTTGGGTCTTTAGTGCTCTTCATTCTCCTTTGCTCCAGGTGGGTTGAGACCATCTGATGCATCTTAGATGGCCGCTCGGTAGCGTTTAAGACCCCAGACGCCCCTCACCAAAGTAGGATGCAGAATGTTTTCTTAGTATATTTCATTATGCCAATTGACCCCGATGTCCCCTGAAACCATGGTCCCCAGACCCCCACCCCGGCTACTCTGGCCTTTGAATTTTTCGGATGCATTCAGGAAACTGCTTTTGGTTTAGTCCAGTTGTGCTGACCTCTCCTGTATTGTGTGGTGTCTTTTCCTTCACCTAAAATAGTTCTTGTCTACTATCTATTTACTAAATATCTCCTCCCTCCCTCTCTCCCCATCTTCATAAACATCAAAGAATATTTTTTTCTGTGTTAAAACTATTTTTTGAGTTCTTATAATAGTGGTCTTGTACAATATTTGTCCTTTTGCAACTGACTAGTTTCACTCAGCATAATGCCTTCCAGATTCCTCCATGTTATGAGATGTTTTACGGATTCATTATTGTTCTATATTGTTGTATAATATTCCTTTGTGTGAATATACCATAATTTATTTATCCATTCATCCATTGATGGGCACCTTGGTTGCTTTCATCTTTTTGCTATTGTAAACAATGCTGCAGTGAACATGGGTGTGCATATATCTGTTCGTGTAAAGGCTCCTATTTTTCTAGGATATATTCTGAGAAGTGGGATTGCTGGATCATATGGTAGTTCTATTTCTAGCTTTTTAAGGAAGTGCTAAATCAATTTCCAAAGTGGTTGTACCATTTTACATTCCCACCAGCGATGTATAAATGTTCCAGTCTCTCTACAACCTCTCCAACGTTTATTATTTTGTGTTTTTTGGATTAATGTCAGTCTTGTTGGAGTGAGATGGAATGTCATTGTAGTTTTGATTTGCATTTCTCTCTTTTTTTAATGGCTAATGGTCATGAGCATTTCCTCATGTACCTGTTAGCTGCCTGAATGTCTTCTTTGGTGACGTGCCTATTCATATGGTTTGCCCATTTTTTAATTGGGTTTTTTGTCTTTTTATTGTTGAGTTTTTGCAGGATCATGTAGATTTTAGAGATCAGCTGCTGATTAGAATTGTTGTAGCTAAAAAAATTTTCCCAGTCTGTAGGTAAGCTTTTTACTCTTTTGGTGAAGTCTTTGGTAAGTGTTTGATTTTTAGGAGCTCCCAGTTATCTAGTTTCTCTTCTGGTGTTTGTGCATTGTTAGTAATGTTTTATATACTGTTTATGCCACATATTAGGGCTCTTAATATTGTCACTATTTTTTCTTCCATGATCTTTATTGTTTTAGATTTTATATTTAGGCCTTTGATCCATTTAGAGTTCGTTTTGTGCATGGTATGGGTCTTGTTTCATTTTTAAAAATATGGAGCACTTCACAAATTTGCATGTCATCCTTGCACAGGGAAACAAGCTAACCTTCTCTGTACCATTCCAATTTTTAGTACATGTGCTGCCGAAGCGAGCACTGCATCAAATATTTTTGTTTTCATATAAAATATAAGATATAAACATGGCTAGTGCATTTTCAGTTGTGTGTGTGTTCATTGTATCATGGTAGGTGCAAGTATGACCTTATAGTTGTCTTTATTCAGAGATTATATATGTACAGGTGCCAAGCTGATAAGGGGTAGGCTGTGATCATTAAGGTTGTGTGTCGACTTGGCTGGGCTATGAGTCTCGGTGGTTTGGCTTCTTATACTCAGCAATATGCATTTAAAGCTCCTTCATGTTTTTCATGACTTGATAGCTCATTTTTTAAATCACTGACTAATACTCCATTGTATGGACAAATTGACGAGTTTTAAACACAGGAGTGACAGAATCAGATCCTTTAAATTTCTTTTAATTTTTAAGTAAAAAAATTAATTGTGGAAGTAATAAATGCATATGTTAAAAACAGATTATATAAAGAACTTCTACAACTCAACAACAAAAGACAAATCACACAATTAAAAAATGAGCAAAAGGCTTGAACAGGTATTTCTCCAAAGAAGATATACAAATGGCCAATAAGTACATGAAATGCTACTCAATGTCAATAGTCATTAGGAAAATACAAATGAAAACCACAAAAAGATACCACTTCACACCCACTAGGATGGCTATTATCAGAAAAATGGAAAATAACAAGTGTTGGCAAGGATGTGGAGAAATTAGAATCTTCATCCACTGCTCATGGGATTGTAAAATGCTCCACCTGCTGTGGAAAACATTTTGGCAGTTCCTCAAAAAGTTACACATAGAATTACCATATGATCCAATTCCATTCCTAGGTATAGGCCCAAAAGAACTGAAAGAAGTAACTCAAAAAGATACTTGTAAACCAATGTTTATTGCAGCATTATTCACAGTAGCCAAAAGCTGGAAACAATCCAAGCGTCCATCAACAAATGAACGGATAAACAAATGTGGTGTATCCATACAAGGGAGTATTATTCATCCATAAAGAGAAATGAAGTTCTAATATATGCCACAACATGGATGAATCTTGAATACATGTTGAGCTCAGACAGAAAAGAACAATTACTCTATGACCTCACTGATATGAAATACTTAGAATAGTTAATACACGGAGACAAGAGTTTATTAGTGGTTACCGAGGGTCGGGGGAGGGGAGATGGGGAGTTCTTACTGAGATGTAAGGACTGTTTAGGAGAATGAAAAACATCTGAAAATGAATAGTGATGATGATTGCACAGTATGGTGAATGCAATTAATGTCACTGAATTGCACACTTAAGAATGATTAAAATGGCACATATTTTGTTATATATATTTTACCACAATAACAACTAAAAAAAAAAAAAAAGTGTAGAAGGGCTTGTATAACAACAGTCCCAGACCCCACCTTACCTCCCCCACAAATACAACAAGGAAACGGTGTTTAGCTTTGAGGAACTCTGAATCAGAGCGCAGAGAAAAGCAGTGAGGACCTGCAGACAGGCAAGACTCAATGAATTAACGAGTCACATACTGTAGGAAAATTGCTTCTCCTACCATCCTTGCCCATCCCCACTCAGTCACACAGGCTGCTGGCTGCTGTGAACAGGGGAGGTGGCCCTAGCAAAAAAGCCTGCTTTTCTAACCACCACATCCTCTGCCTGAACAAAGAGACAGAACCCCAAGCTTCTGCTCTAAAATCAATAAGGCAGACCTCCCTGGGGAGTCCATTTGGAGTGTGCCAGCCCCTCCCCCATGTGGACACTGTTGATTGCAAACCAACTATTAATTACTATAGAAGGCCCCTGCAGTAGAGTCCACTCTCATAGCCAACACTCCACCTGCCTCCCTGCACACCCCATAGCTCAGGCCTCTGAAACCAACAGGGCAGACCTCCCTGGGAGTTAGTTTGGGTCTGTCTGGCCCCTTCCGGTTGTCATTGAGGACTGCTGAGGTAGGCTGTTGTGTACTAGGAAGCAGGCATCCTGAATGGAGGCTATACCCACAGCCAACATACTACGGAGCACGCTCTGATAGCAACAAGGTAGACCTCCCTGGGGATTTGGTGGGAGTGCAATAACCCCTTCCCCTCTGGTACCTGTTGGCTGCTGGATTGATACAAACTCTTACAGAAGATTCTCTGCAGTGGAGCCAAGAGGCAGGTTACTTAAGTGGAGATTGCTCTCCCAAACACCACAGGGCCACTGGAGCTCTAAAACCAAGAAGAGAGATCTCTTGGAGATCCCTCTGGGGAGTGCCAGCCCCTCCTCCTTATGAAACAGAAGAAAGTCTGTCTGTGCTTCACTTGAATGCCAGCTTAGATATAAGCAGCCCCCACAGAGCAGGGAAGGAAGCCTCAGGCAAAACTGGAGGGCAACACCCAGCCCCAAAGGGGGCTCACTTGATGTGGGTTTTCCAACTGAAAATGTGGTTGCAGAAACAGAGAAGGCAAGGGAGTAATAACTATAGACAGAGGACTGTGCACCCTAGTAGAGAGACTGATTAGTGCATGATATCTCTCCTGAATGGCGATGCCCACTGGTGAACAGATAGACCACAGCGTGTTCTCTAGTGTGTTTGAGAGACATTGAAAATTGAAAACTGAGATCTGGAACATTGGGATCTTAATTAAACCGGGGAGGGAGAAGGAGCTATCACAGAGAGGAAGAGGAAACTGTAAGCAAAGGCTGAAGGCTCTGCCTACCTAGGAGTTTTTTGCAGAAAGAGGTGCAGGCAAAAACACCAAATACTGGGGAGAACTGAGAAAATTAACACCCTCAAAAATTCCATACCCCAACAAAAAAATCACAAGAAGCAAAAGAAAAGAGAAACGATAGACCATTCAAATGAACGTGATGAAAGGACTGAAAGCACATCTTGGGAAGACCGAATAATGCAAAAAATGGAAGAATATAATACAACAATGTTAAACATAATAAAAGCTTTGCAGTAGCCCACTGTCATCCACAATGATTCTTCAGTTTTTGTGGGGGCCAAATGAATCAATTAAATAGGGGATATGACAGGACTACAATATCCCTGCATCCTTGAAGTCTTTGAAAGTGGCACTAATCTCTACTGTTAGGAGGTATACGTGTGTGTGTGTGTGTGTGTGTGTGTATTTACACCCGTTGCTGTGGAGTCGACCCCAACTCACACTGACCCTACAGGGCAGAGTAGAACTGCTCCACAGAGTTTCCAAGGAGCAACTGGTGGATTTGAACTGCCAGCCTTTTGGTTAGCAGCTAAGCTCTTAACCACTATGCCACCAGGGCTCCACATGTATGTGTGTGTGTGTGTGTGTATATATATATATATATAATATTTTTAATGTGTTACAAATATACATAATAAAACATTTGCCAATTCAATGATTTTTTACATGTGTAACTCAGTGACATTGACTACATTCTTCTGTCGTGCAAAATTATTGCTTTTCCAAATCATTTCATTCCCATTAACATAAGCTCTATATCCCCTAAACAGTAACCCTGCCTTCCCTTCTCCCTCTCAGCCCTGGGAGGCTTTGGTTTCTATATATTTCTGTATGTTTGCTTATTTCATGTAAGTGAGACCATACAGTATTTGTCCTGTGACTGACTTATTTTACTCAGCATATTTTCAAGGTTCATCCATGTTGTGGCATGTATCAGGACTTTCTCTTTATGTCTGAGTAATATTCCATTGTGAGTTCTACCATGTTTTGTTTATCCATTAATCTGTTGATGGACATTTAGGTTGTTTTTTACCTTTTGGCTATTGTAAATAGTGCTGCAATGAGCATTGGTGTACAGGTTTCTGAGCAATATATATATATTTTTTAATTTACTATCTTGGCTTGTGGAGGGTTCAGGGAAAGCTTCAAGGGCTTCCACTTAGCTTTTCCTAATTCAATAGCTCTTGCTCCATGGGTCAAGAAATTGAGGTGAGTGTTTTTCCAACTTCTATGACCACTCCAATTATACTTTTGGGAAGCAGGTAAATGATATTAGGTGTGTCTGTGTGAAGGACCTGGGGTAGGATTCCATTTATCACCTGACCCCCGTATTCTTCTCCTTTAACAGCCATGATGGTGCTTTGGAACCCTAGTTATAACCGTCAACTGGGACCCTGTATCCAATGGCCCTTGGATGACCTGGATATTTCCCTTTCTATAATTCTAGGTTATACCTACCACAATGTTGTAATCTCAGTTGATGAGTTCTGAATCTGAGAACTCGCTCGGGTCTGGAAACTGAGAAGGGGAGTATGACTTTCCATTGGGGCAGCTTACTTCAGCCTTCTAATCATTCATTTTTGGATCTCCTTTGACTATATATATAGCAGTACCCTTGTTGGCTGTCTACCTGTCTTGGCCCCTAGGATACAGTTGCTAGATATGCATGGGGCATTCTAAAAAAATAATTTGTTGTTTATTTAAAATTCAAACTTAACTGGGAATCTAGTATTTTCATTTAGTAAATCTGACAACCTTACCCTAGGAACACCATATTCTATCAGCCATCTCCATAGATTCCTGTGAATCAGGGCCCTGGTTGGCATTCAGACCTTGATGCCCACTGCTTTGAAATTTAAGTGCTATCACCTGGCCTCTGCCCTTTGGGATCCTAACCTAACTGCTAGGGAGCCTAGGTCTATAACAGTATCTCCTACCTTCAGCCCAGGCCCACATTGTTGTTGTTGTTAACTGCCTAGAGTTGGTCTCTGACTCATGATGATCCCATCATAGGGTTTTCACTGGCTGGTTTTTGGAAGTAGATCACCAGGCCTTTCTTCCCAGTCCATCTTAGTCTGGAAGCTTCACTGAAACCTGTTGAACATCTTAGCAACATGCAAGCTCCAATGACAGACAGGTGCTGGATGTGCATTGGCCAGGAATGGAAGCTGGTTCTCCTGCATGGAGGGTGAGATTCTACCACTTTACCACCCATGCTCCACCCCTAAGGCCTACATTAGGCAACCGCTATTGAGCTTGGGCACTTGAATGTGTGGATCATAATTAATTATGGATAATATTACAAAGAGTTGGAATTCCAGAACACTTAATCGTGCTCACGAGGAATCTGTACATAGACAAAGAAGTAGTTGTTTGAAAAGAACAAGGGGATTCTGAGTGGTACAAATTCAGGACAGGTGTGTGTCAGGGTTGTATCCTTTCATCATACTTATTCAATCCATATGCTGAGCAAATAATTTGAGAAGCTAGACTCTAAGAAGAAGAAGGGGTCATCAGACTTGGAGGATGACTCATTAACAACCTGTGTTATACAGATGACACAAACTTACTTGCTGAAAATGAAGAGGACTTGAAGCATTTACTGAGGAAGTTCAAGGACTACACCATTCAGTATGGACTGCACTTCAATGTAAAGAAAATAAAAATCCTCACAACTGGACAAATAAGCAACATCATGATAAATGGAGAAAAGGTTGAAGCTGTCAAGGTTTTCATTTTACTTGGATCCACAATCAATGCCCATGGAAGGAGAAGTCAAGAAATCAAATGACATATTGCATTGGGCAAATCTGTTGCAAAAGACCTCTTTAAAGAGTTAAAAAGCAAAGGTGTCACTTTAAGGACTAAGGTGCGCCTGACCCAAGCCGCAGTATTTTCAATTACCTCACACGCATGTGAAAGCTAGACAATGAATAAGGAAGGCCAAAGAAAAACTGATGCCTTTGAATTATGGCATTAGCAAAGAATATTGAATATACCAAGGCCTGCCAAAAGAAAGAACAAATCTGAGGTGGGGCCAAGATGGCGGAATACACACATGCCTCCGGTGAGCCCTCTTACAACAAATAGCAGAAAAAAACAAGTGAAAAGAGTATATTTATGACAAGCTAGGAGCCCTGAACATCAAAGGCAAGGTTAGAAAATGAACTGAGGGGCAGGGGAAGGAAGAGACAGTTCAGGAGGAGAAAGGACCTGAATTGCCGGGAGCCCTCAGGCACTATTCCTGGGAGTGGCTGCAGTGGGCTGGTACTAGCGTTCGGAGGCAGTTTCCTCAGGAAGAAGCAACCAGCCGCACAGCCTACTCACACCTCCGGAACCAGAGAAGAACCTGCTCTTGGCAAAAGCTAAGTACTTGTGTATATTTAACCATGGCCCCCTTACCCCCAAGCTGGCTTCAGAGGCTGTTCATTCCCCTGGGCCTGAGATAGGCCCTGCTGAGCACCAAGAGCCATCCTCCAGGCCCTGGAGAAGGAATAAATTTGCAACTGGAGGAAAAGATAATTTGCCAGCTCCACTAACTGGGGGAGCTCAGGACAGAAGCAGCTCCCGTCCAGGCATGAACGGTCTGTGGACTTTGAGTACCTTCCTCCCCTGCATGGACCTGTGTGGGCCTATTTCGGGAGACTAGGCCCTCATTGGCGTCTCTACATCTGTTTCAGCCGTGCGGCGGAGAGGTGGGTGATTGATGTTTGACACTGCTTTGCCTAATAAACAGGGTCCCCATCTACCCACGTCAGGGGCCTAAGGACTGGTGGCTTTACTCAGGTCACTGAGCCACCTGCGACAGGGGTCCAAGGATAACTGGTACCTCCCAGTCCTTGCAACAAAAAACCCTGCGTGCCCATGGTCCAGCTGCAGAACCCACCCACCTATACGCTCTAGGGAACAGGGGCACACTTTCCTCAGAGACACTTGGGGGATGATTCTCAGCCCCCTGCCTTGTTCAGAGTGTGACCCCCTGCTGCAATCAGATACCGATACCTACACCAATCACCCCTGCCCCTAGACTGTAGGACAGAGCCTGTACCACACAATTGATGATCAGCTACGTGGACACCTGAGCTGAATTCATACAAGAAAAGTGAATGGACTCCTAGGCTGATATACCTGATAACAGCTATAGCCGTCTGGGGACAGAACGTCAGAGCTCCAAAGGCAAAAATAATTAAGCTAGCTCACTCAAGCTACCCATCTGGGCATATCAAAACAAAACAAAGCAAGAAGCTAGGATACAGTAAGCAAACATAAAATAAAATAATACAATAACTTATAGATGGCTTGGAGGCAACAGTCAACATCAAGTCACATAAAGAAACAGACCATGATTGCCTCAACATGCTCTCAAAACGAAGAATCAAGGGATCTTCTAGATGAAAGTGCCTTCCCGGAATTACCAGAGGCAGAATACAAAAGATTAATATACAGAACCCTTCAAGACATCAGGAAAGAAATTAGGCAATATGCAGAACAAGCCAAGGAACGCACAGATAAAGCAGTTGAAGAAATTAAAAAGGTTATTCAGGAACATAATGAAAAATTTACTAAGCTAGAAAAATCCATAGACAGATATCAGAAATTCAAAAGATTAACAATAAAATTACAGAATCAGACAACTCAATAGAAAGTCAGAGGAGCAGAAATGAGCAAGTGGAAGGCAGAATTTGTGAACATGAAGATAAAGCACTTGGCACCAATATATTTGAAGAAAAATCAGATAAAAGAATTTAAAAAGATGAAGAAACCTTAAGAATTATGTGGGACTCTATCAAGAGAAATAACCCATGGGTGACTGGAGTTCCAGAACAGGGAAAGATAACAGAAAATACAGAGAGAATTGTTGAAGATTTGTTGGTGGAAAACTTCCCTCATATCGTGAAAGATGAGAAGATATTTATCTAAGATGCTCATCGAACTCCACTTAAGGTAGATTTTAAAAGAAAGTCACCAAGACATATTATAATTAAACTTGCCAAAACCAAAGATGAAGAGAATTTTAAGAGCAGTTAGGGATAAACGAAAAGTCACCTACAAAGAAGGGTCACTAAGAATAAGCTCGGACTACTCAGCAGAAACCATGCAGGCAAGAAGACAACGGAATGACTTACATAAAAAATTGAAGGAAAAAAATTGCCAGCCAAGAATCATACATCCAGCAAAACTGTCTCTCAAATATGAAGGTGAAATTAGGACATTTCTAGATAAAGAGAAGTTTAGAGAAATCGTAAAAACCAAACCAAAACTATAAGAAATACTTAACGGAGTCCTTTGGTTAGAAAATCAATAATATCAGGTATCAACCCAAGACTAGAACATTGGGCAGAGCAATCAGATGTCAACCCAGAAAGGGAAATCACAAAAATAAATCAAGATAAAAAAACGCTCAAAACAGGGAAACAGCAATGTTATTATGTAAAGAAGACAACATTAAAACAATAAAGAGGGACTAAGAAATGTAGTCATAGATCTTTCATATGGAGAGGAAGACAAGGGGATACAAAGAAATAAAAGTTAGGTTTGAATTTAGAAAAATAAGGGTAAATAATAAGGTAACCACAAAGGAGACAAACTATGCTACACATTAAAATAAAATACAAGAAAAAAATAGAGACTTAGCAGAAACAAAATCAAGATACATAAAACAAAAGCAACAAAAACGAACAGGAGGAAAAGACAATATATAAAAATAATCTACTCGGCACAAAAAATTAAGTGGGAAAAAGAAACCGTCAACAACACGCAAAAAAAGACATCAAAATGATACCATTAAATTCATACCTACCTATAATTAGGCTGAATGTAAATGGACTAAATGTGCCAATAAAGAGACAGAGACCGGCAGAATGGATTAAAAAACAAGATCCATCTACATGCTGCCTACAAGAGACACACCTTAGACTCGGAGACACAAACAAACTAAAACTCAAAGGATGGAAAAAAATACATCAAGCAAACAACAATAGAAAAAGAGCAGGAGTGGCAATATTAATTTCTCACAAAATAGACTTTAAAGTTAAATCTATCCTACAGGATAAGGAAGGTCACTATATAACGATTAAAGGGACAATATACCAAGAAGATATAACCATGTTAAATGTTTATGCACCCAATGACAGGGCTACAAGATACATAAAACAAACTCTAACGGCACTGAAAACTGAGATACACAGCTCCACAATAATAGTAGAAGACTTCAACACACCACTTTCAGTGAAGGACAGGACATCCAAAAAAAGGTCAATAAAGACACGGAAGATCTAAATGCCACAATCAAACAACTTGACTTCGTAGACATATACAGAACACTCCACCCAACAGTAGCCAAGTATACTTTCTTTTCTAGTACACATGGAACATTCTCTAGAATAGACCACATATTAGGTCATAAAGCAAGCCTTAGCAGAATCCAAAACATTGAAATATTACAAAGCATCTTCTCTGACCATAAGATCATGAAAGTAGAAATCAATAACAGAAAAAGCAGGGAGAAGAAATCAAACACTTAGAAACTGAACAATACCCTGCTCAAAAAAGACTGGATTAGAGAAGACATTAAGGATGGAATAAAGAAATTCATAGAATCCAATGAGAATGAAAACACTTCCTATTAGAACTTTTGGGACACAGTAAAAGTGGCGCTCAGAGGCCAATTTATATCAATAAATGCACACATCGAAAAAGAAAAAAGGGCCAAAATCAAAGAACTATCCCTACAACTCGAACAATTAGGAAGAGAGCAACAAAAGAATCTCTCAGGCACCAGAAGAAAACAAATAATAAAAATTAGAGCAGAACTAAAGGAAATAGAAAACAGAAAAACAGTTGAAACAATTAACAAGACCAAAAGCTGATTCTTTGAAAAAAATCAACAAAACTAATAAACCATTGGCCAAACTGCCAAAAGAAAAACAGGAGAGGAAGCAAATAACCTGAATAAGAAATGAGATGGGCGATATTACAACAGGCCCAACAGAAATTAAAAGAATCATATCAGATTACTATGAAAAATTGTACTCTAACAAATTTGAAAACACAGAAGAAATGGATGAATTCCTAGAAACACACTACCTACCTAAACTAACACAAACAGAGGTAGAACAACTAAATAGACCCATAACAAAAGAAGAGATTGAAAAAGTAATCAAAAAACTCCCAACAAAAAAAAACCCCTGGTCCAGGCGACTTCACTGCAGAGTTCCACCACCTTTCAGAGAAGAGTAAACACCACTACTACTAAAGGTATTTCAAAGCATAGAAAAGGACAGAATACTACCTAACTCATTCTATGAAGCCAGCATAACCCTGATACCAAAACCAGCTAAAGACACCACAAAAAAAAGAAAATTACAGACCTATATTCCTCATGAACTTAGATGCAAAAATCCTCAACAAAATAATAGCCAATCGAATTCAACAACATATCAAAATAATAATTCACGATGGCAAAGTGGGATCCATACCAGGTGTGCAGGGATGGTTCAACATTAGAAAAACAATTAATGTAATCCATGATATAAATAAAACAAAAGACAAGAATCACATGATTTTACCAATTGATGCAGAAAAGGCATTTGAGAAAGTTCAACACCAATTCATGATAAAAACTCTCAGCAAAATAGGAATTGAAGGAAAATTCCTCAACATAATAAAAGGCATTTATACAAAGCCAATAGCCAACATCATCCTAAATGGAAAGAGCCTGAAAGCATTCCCCTTGAGAAGGGAAACCACACAAGGATGCCCTTTATCACCACTTTATCACCACTCTTTTATCACCACTCTTTATCACCACTTTATCACCACTCTTACTCAACTTTATCACCACTCTTACTCAACATTGTGTTGGAGGTCCTAGCCAGAGCAATTAGGCTAGATAAAGAAATAAAGGGCATCCAGATTGGCAAGGAAAAAGTCAAAGTATCTCTGTTTGTAGATGACATGATCTTATGCACAGAAAACCCTAAGGACTCCTCGAGAAAACTACTGAAACTAATAGAAGAGCTCAGCAGAGCATCGGGATACAAGATAAACATACAAAAATTGGCTGGATTCCTCTACACCAACAAAAAGAACATCGAAGAGGAAATCACCAAATCAATGCCATTTACAGTAGCCCCCGAGAAGATAAAACACTTAGGAATAAATCTTACCAGAGATGTAAAAGACTTATATAAAGAAAACTACAGTACACTTCTGCAGGAAACCAAAGAGACTTACATAAGTGGAAAAAACATACCTTGCTCACGGATAGGAAGACTTAGCATTATAAAAATGTCTATTCTACCAAAAGCGATCTATCCATTTAATGCAATTCCGATCCAAATCCCAACGACATTCTTTAATGAGATGGAGAAACAAATCACAAACTTCATATGGAAGGGAAAGAGGCCCCGGACAAATAAAGCATTACTGAAAAAGAAGAACAAGGTGGGAGGCCTTACTTTACCTGATTTTAGAACCTATTTTACCGCCACAGTAGTCAAAACAGCCTGATACTGGTACAACAACAGATGCATAGACCAATGGAACAGAATTGAGAATCCAGAGCAGTTGATATTTGACAAAGGCCCCAAAACAGTTAAATGGGGAAAAGACAGCCTTTTTTAACAAATGGTGCTGGCATAACTGGATATCCATCTGCAAAAAAAACGAAACAAGACCCATACCTCACTCCATGCACAAAAACGAGCTCAAAATGCATCAAAGACCTAAATATAAAATCTAAAACGATAAAGATCATGGAAGAAAAAATAGGGACAACATTAGGAGCCCTAATACATGGCATAAACAGTATACAAAACATTACTAACAAGGCAGAAGAAAAACTAGATAACTGGGAGCTCCTAAAAATCAAACACCTATGCTCATCCAAAGACTTCACCCAAAGAGTAAAAAGATTACCTACAGACTGGGAAAAAGTTTTTAGCTATGACATTTCCTATCAGCGCCTGATCTCTAAAATCTATATGACACTGCAAAAACTCAACTACAAAAAGACAAATAACCCAATTAAAAAATGGGCAAAAGATATGAATAGACACTTCACTAAAGAAGACATTCAGGTAGCTAACAGATACATGAGGAAATGTTCACGATCATTAGCCATTAGAGAAATGCAAATCAAAACTGCCATGAGACTTCATCTCACTCCAACAAGGCTGGCATTAATCCAAAAAACACAAAATAATAAATGTTGGAGAGGCTGTGGAGAGATTGGAATATTTATACACTGCTGGTGGGAATGTCAAATGGTACAAACACTTTGGAAATCGATTTGGCACTTCCTTAAAAAGCTAGGAATAGAACTACCATAGGATCCAGCAACCCCACTCCTCGGAATATATCCTAGAGAAATAAGAGCCTTTACAGGAACAGATATATGCATACCCACATTCATTGCAGCATTGTTTACAATAGCAAAAAGATGGAAGCAACCAAGGTGCCCATCAATGGATGAATGGATAAATAAATTATGGTATAGTCACACAATGGAATGCTACACACAAATAAAGAACAGTGAGGAATCTGTGAAACATTTCATAACATGGAGGAACCTGGAAGGCACTATGCTGTGTGAAATTAATCAGTTGCAAAGGACAAATATTGTACAAGACCACTATTACAAGAACTCAAGAAATAGTTTAAACTGACAAGAATATATTCTTTGATGGTTATGAGAGGGGAGAGGGAGGGAGGGAGGGAGGGAGGGAGAGGGGCTTTCACCAATTAGATAGTAGATAAGAACTACTTTAGGTGAAGGGAAAGACACCACACTATACAGGGGAGGTCAGCACAACTGGAGTAAACCAAAAACAAAGAAGTTTCCTGAATAAACTGAATGCTTCGAAGGCCAGCATAGCAGGGGCAGGGTTTTGGGGACCATGTTTTCAGGGGACATCTAAGACAATTGGCATAATAAAATCATTAAGAAAACATTCTGCATCCCACTTTGGTGAGTGGCGTCTGGGGTCTTAAACGCTAGCAAGCAGCCATCTAAGATGCATCAACTGGTCTCAACCCACCTGGATCAAAGGAGAATCAAGAAAACCAAGGACACAAGGTAATTGCGAGCCCAAGAGACAGAAAGGGCCACATAACCAGAGACTACATCATCCTGAGACCAGAAGAACTCGATGGTGCCTGGCTACAACCGATGACTGCCCTGACAGGGAACACAACAGAAAACCCCTGAGGGAGGAGAAGAGCAGTGGGATGCAGACCCCAAATTCTCATAAAAAGACCAGACTTAATGGTCTGACTGATGCTAGAAGGACTCTAGTGGTCATGGCCCCCAGACCTTCTGTTAGCCCAGGACAGGAACCGTACCCAAAGCCAACTCTTCAGACAGAGATTGGACTGGACATTGGGATGGAAAAAGATGCTGGTGAAGAATGCGCTTCTTGGATCAAGTAGACGCTTGAGACTGTTGGCATCTCCTACCTGGAGGGGAGATGAGAGGGAAGAGTGGGTTAGAAGTTGGCAGAATGGACATGAAAAGAGAGAGCGGAGGGAAGGAGCAGGCTGTCTCATTAGGGGGAGAGCAATTAGGAGTATATAGCATGGTGTAAATTTTTCTATGAGAGACTGACTTGATTTGAAAACTTTCACTTAAAGCACAATAAAAATTAAAAAAAAAAAAAAAAGGAAAGAACAAATCTGTCTTGGACGAAGTACAGCCAGAATACTCCCTAGAAGCAAAGATGGTAAGACTTGGTCTCACATACTGTGGACATGTTATCAAGAGGGACCAGTCCCTGGAGAAGGACATCGTGCTTGGTAAAGGGTCAGCGGAAAGAGGAAGACCCTTAATGAGATGGATGGACACAGCGGCTGCAACAATGGGCTCAAGCATAACAATGATTACGAGGATGGGGCAGGACCGGCAATGCTTCATTCTGTTGGTAGGGTTGCTATGAACCAATTCGTCGGCACCTAACAAAAACAACTGAGCTTCCCAGCAATGCTGGTGCCCCCCTCACCAGAATGCATTTGGTAAACAGAGTGCCCTCTAGGTGCTCCTGAAAGATATAATCAGCTGATGAATTTTCTGCTATTATATTTTAGGTTCATTCTAGCATGCTCACTTCTGTAAGACTTTTCAGTCCTTTTTCCACACTCTGCCACAGCAGTTCTGATATTTTCCACTTCATTTAATGTGGACCCACTTTTACCAACACTCCAGAGATTTTCTAGCAGCGTATTAATCCAATCTCCCAGGCCCATAAACCAAAAGACCCAGTTGCTGTCAAGTTAATTCTGACCCATGGAGACCCCAGGTGTTGCAGAACAGAATTGTACTTCATAGGGTTTTCAAGGCTATGATTTTTCAGAAGCAGATGGCCAAACCTTTCTTCCGAGGCACCCCTAAGTGAGTCTGAACTGCGAACCTTTCGTTTAGAAGCCAAATGCTTAACCGTTTGTGCCATCCAGGGACCGCTTCCAGGCCCATAAAACAACCCATTGCCATCGAGTCGATTCCGGCTTCTAGTGACCCTAAGGACAGAGTAGTACTGCCTCATAGGGTTTCCAAGGAGCACCTGGTGGATTTGAACTGATGACCCTTTGGTTAGCAGCGTAGCTCTTAACCACTCTGCCACCATGACCAGGTGTTAAATCCTGTGTCACATGAAAGAGACCCCATATTGACAAAGCCTCCTCTATCCGGCTTTTTATTCTGCCCACTTGATCCTTGTACCACTCGTGGGCATATTCATCCACTTCTTGCCAGGACACGTTAGCCAGACCCTGCAACTGCTTTGGCGCCTTCATCTCTCTCCTCTCTTAGCAGTCCCAGCACTTCCCCAGTTGGGTCGTCTTGAGATTTGACTCTAGTTGTTGACCTGGTGATCAGGAGGGGATGTCAGGGCAGATCCTGAGGAGGGCTGATGGTGTCTTGTAAGGCACCTGCCGTATATGAGGCCTCTGAATGTATGGGCCACTTCTTTAGGCCGGTCCCAGACGGTTCAGGGATATTTGGCGGTTCACGGATCTAAACCACATTTGCCCAGATATTCCCATCCCAGCCTCAGGTTCCCACTTCTTCTTTGTCATACCCTGATTTTGTCATAAGTGACTTTCTCAGGCTGAAAATTCATCCTTCTCTGAAATTCTTATACTCTTATAAGGAAGATCTGTGCCTTATCTTCAGCTCAGACTGCCCTCTGGCCACAGGAGATGAAGTTCTCTATGCTGCTGAGGAGACCTTCTGGTTCTCACGCTTTACTTTAAATTGGTAATTAATTAATCTAAGCCTGCCATTTTCTCTCTTCAGCACATCAGCCATTCTAAGCTACAGCCACCCAGTACCACAGTCCTTATATAGTACTGTCCTCACATAACAGTAATATTTACTTGAACTTTTCACATGCCAGAGATATTTAATGAACAAGCGCGTCCCTTTCCACTTTAATCCTGTCCCAGTTTCCCACAGGGACTATCAATCTTCCATCATGGCGATAGGGTCTTAAAAAAAATGTTTTTTTAAATTGTTGTAATAATATATATAAAACGTAACATTTGCCAGTTCAATATTTTTCGTGTGTACAACTTAGTGATATATACCAGTTACATTAATCGTGTTGTAAGCCATCAGCCATAAGGTGCTGATGTCTTTGTTGCCAACTGGCTGACAAGTTATCCGACTCCAGAATTCCATCCTTAAAATCTGCTTTTAAGAACCGCTCTGGTACCAACTGTCTTAAGATTGGTCCTGCAGAAGCAGAGCTTGAGACGGCAATTCCTGTATTTAGTTGGGGAGTGCCCTCAGGTGAATCCCGTAAAGGAGTAAGGAAAGCGGGTTAGGAGAAGAAGAGGCTAGTTCAAAGTGTAGGTTCAGCTGAAGTCTGGCCTCAGTCTGATCTCAGGGGAGCTCCAGAGAAGAACTCCACTGAGTTGTCTTGCCTTGAGGCAGGAGGCTGGCCTTTTATACCCCCATATCAATCTTCCACCAATCAGTTATTGGCTGCAAGATGCCCCTGGGGGAAAGGGGTAAACTCCCAGGCATTTCTAGTCAAGACAGCTTCTTGCCAGAGGAGGGCAATTCTCAGGTGAGCAGTGGGGTTGTCAGCTATTAACAGCCAACACTCCCAGAAGCTTGGAGATGGGGGTACCAGCCAGATAAAGGGGATCTGGGCAAGGCACCAACAGTGTCTACTATACCGTGCAATAGCATGCATCTCTATATGCTATAATTTACCTTTGTCTGTTTTGTGAGTTTTTTCATTTTTTTTTTATAATTTTTACTGTGCTTTAAGTGAAAGTTTACAAATCAAGTCAGTCTCTCACACAAAATACTACACACACCTTGCTACATATTCCCAATTACTCTCCCCCTGATGAGACAGCCTGCTCTCTCCCCCACTCTCTCTTTTCGTGTCCATTTCGCCAGCTTCTAAGCCTCTCCACCCTCTCATCTCCCCTCCAAGCATGGGATGCCAACATAGTCTCAAGTGCCCACCTGATCCAAGAAGCTCACTCCTCACCAGCATCCCTCTCCAGCACATTGTCCAGTCCATTCCATGTCTGGAGTTGGCTTCGGAAATGGTTCCTGTCCTGGGCCAACAGAAGGTCTGGGGACCATGACACCGGGGTCCTTCTAGTCTCAGTCAGACCATTAAGTCTGGTCTTTTTATGAGAATTTGGGGTCTGCATCTCCCTGCTCTCCTGCTCCCTCAGGGGTTCTCTGTTGTGTTCCCTGTCAGGGCAGTCATCAGTTGTAGCTGGGCACCATCAAGTTCTTCTGGTCTCAGGATGATGTAGTCTCTGGTTATGTGGCCCTTTCTGTCTCTTGGGCTCGCAATTACCTTGTGTCCTTGGTTTTCTTGATTCTCCTTTGATCCAGGTGGGTTGAGACCAGTTGATGCATCTTAGATGGCTGCTTGCTAGCGCTAAGACCCCAGATGCCACTCTTCAAAGTGGGATTCAGAATGTTTTCTTAATAGATTTTATTATGCCAATTGACTTAGATGTCCCCTGAAACCATGGTCCCCAAACCCTTGCCCCTGCTATGCTGGCCTTTGAAGCACTCAGTTTATTCAGGAAACTTCTTTGCTTTTGGTTTACTCCAGTTGTGCTGACCTCCCCTGTATAGTGTGGTGTCTTTCCCTTCACCTAAAGTAGTTCTTATCTACTATCTAATTAGTGAATACCCCCTCCCACATTCCCTCCCTCCCCCATCTTATAACCACAAAAGAATGTTTTCTTGTCAGTTTAAACTATTTCTCAAATTCTTATAATAGTGGTCTTGTAAAATATTTGTCCTTTGCAACTGATTAATTTCACACAGCATAATGCCTTCCAGGTTCCTCCATGTTATGAAATGTTTCACAGATTCCTCACTGTTCTTTATCGGTGTGTAGCATTCCATTGTGTGACTATACCATAATTTATTTATCCATTCATCCATTGATGGGCACCTTGGTTGCTTCCATCTTTTTGCTATTGTGAACAATGCTGCAGTGAATGTGGGTATGCATATATCTGTTCCTGTAAAGGCTCTTATTTCTCTAGGATATATTCCGAGGAGTGGGGTTGCTGGATCCTATGGTAGTTCTATTCCTAGCTTTTTAAGGAAGTGCCAAATCGATTTCCAAAGTGTTTGTACCATTTGACATTCCCACCAGCAGTGTATAAATATTCCAATCTCTCCACAGCCTCTCCAACATTTATTATTTTGTGTTTTTTGGATTAATGCCAGCCTTGTTGGAGTGAGATGAAGTCTCATGGCAGTTCTGATTTGCATTTCTCTAATGGCTAATGATCGTGAACATTTCCTCATGTATCTGTTAGCTACCTGAATGTCTTCTTTAGTGAAGTGTCTATTCATATCTTTTGCCCATTTTTTAATTGGGTTATTTGTCTTTTTGTAGTTGAGTTTTTGCAGTTTCATATAGATTTTAGAGATCAGGCGCTGATAGGAAATGTCATAGCTAAAAATTTTTTCCCAGTCTGTAGGTAATCTTTTTACTCTTTGGGTGAAGTCTTTGGATGAGCATAGGTGTTTGATTTTTGGGAGCTCCCAGTTATCTAGTTTTTCTTCTGCCTTGTTAGTAATGTTTTGTATACTGTTTATGCCATGTATTAGGGCTCCTAATGGTGTCCCTATTTTTTCTTCCATGATCTTTATCGTTTTAGATTTTATATTTAGGTCTTTGATGCATTTTGAGCTCGTTTTTGTGCATGGAGTGAGGTATGGGTCTTGTTTCGTTTTTTTTGCAGATGGATATCCAGTTACGCCAGCACCATTTGTTAAAAAAGGCTGTCTTTTCCCCATTTAACTGTTCTGGGGCCTTTGTCAAATATCAACTGCTCTGGATTCTCAATTCTGTTCCATTGATCTATGCATCTGTTGTTGTACCAGTATCAGGCTGTTTTGACTACTGTGGTGGTAAAACAGGTTCTAAAATCAGGTAAAGTAAGGCCTCCCACCTTGTTCTTCTTTTTCAGTAATGCTTTATTTGTCTGGGGCCTCTTTCTCTTCCATATGAAGTTTGTGATTTGTTTCTCCATCTCATTAAAGAATGTCGTTGGGATTTGGATCGGAATTGCATTAAATATATAGATCGCTTTTGGTAGAATAGACATTTTTATAATGTTAAGTCTTCCTATCCATGAGCAAGGTATGTTTTTCCACTTATGTAAGTCTCTTTTGGTTTCCTGCAGAAGTGTACTGTAGTTTTCTTTGTATAAGTCTTTTACATCTCTGGTAAGATTTATTCCTAAGAATTTTATCTTCTTGGGGGCTACTGTAAATGGCATTGATTTGGTGATTTCCTCTTCGATGTTCTTTTTGTTGGTGTAGAGGAATCCAGCCAATTTTTGCATGTTTATCTTGTATCCCGATGCTCTGCCAAACTCTTCTATTAGTTTCAGTAGTTTTCTGGAGGATTCCTTAGGGTTTTCTGTGTAAAAGATCATGTCATCTGCAAATAGAGATACTTTTACTTCTTCCTTGCCAATCTGGATGCCCTTTATTTCTTTATCTAGCCTAATTGCTCTGGCTAGGACTTCCAGCACAATGTTGAATAAGAGCGGTGATAAAGGGCATCCTTGTCTGGTTCCGGTTCTCAAGGGGAGTGCTTTCAGGCTCTTTCCATTTAGGATGATGTTGGCTATTGGCTTTGTATAAATGCCTTTTATTATGTTGAGGAATTTTCCTTCTATTCCTATTTTGCTGAGAGTTTTTATCATGAATTGGTGTTGAACTTTCTCAAATGCCTTTTCTGCATCAATTGGTAAAATCATGTGATTCTTGTCTTTTGTTTTATTTATATCACGGATTACATTAATTGTTTTTCTAATGTTGAACCATCCCTGCACACCTGGTATGGATCCCACTTTGTCATGGTGAATTATTATTTTTTTTCTATAATTTTTATTGAGCTTTAAGTGAACGTTTACAAATCAAGTCAGTCTGTCACATATAAGCTTATATACACCTTACTCCATACTCCCACTTACTCTCCCCCTAATGAGTCAGCCCTTCCAGTCTCTCCTTTTGTGACAATTTTGCCAGTTTCTAACCCTCTCTACCCTCCCATCTCCCTCCCCTCCAGACAGGAGATGCCAACACAGTCTCAAGTGTCCACCTGATACAAGTAGCTCACTCTTCATCAGCATCTCTCTCCAACCCATTGTCCAGTCCCTTCCATGTCTGATGAGTTGTCTTCGGGAATGGTTCCTGTCCTGGGCCAACAGAAGGTTTGGGGACCATGACCGCTGGGATTCCTCTAGTCTCAGTCAGACCATTAAGTCTGGTCTTTTTATGAGAATTTGGGGTCTGCATCCCACTGATCTCCTGCTCCCTCAGGGGTTCTCTGTTGTGCTCCCTGTCAGGGCAGTCATCGTTTGTGGCCAGGCACCATTTGTTCTTCTGGTCTCAGGATCATGTAAGTCTCTGGTTCATGTGGCCCTTTCTGTCTCTTGGGCTCATAGTTATCGTGTGACCTTGGTGTTCTTTCATTCTCCTTTGATCCAGGTGGGTTGAGACCAATCGATGCATCTTAGATGGCCGCTTGTTAGCATTTAAGATCCCAGACACCATATTTCAAAGTGGGATGCAGAATGTTTTCATAGTAGTATTATTTTGCCAATTGACTTAGAAGTTCCCTTAAGCCATAGTCCCCAAACCTCCGCCCTTGCTCTGCTGACCTTTGAAACATTCAGTTTATCCCGGACACTTCTTTGCTTTTAGTCCAGTCCAGTTGAGCTGACCTTCTGTGTATTGAATTGTCCTTCCCTTCACCTAAAGTAGTTCTTATCTACTAACTAATCAGTAAAAACCCTCTCCCACCCTTCCTCCCTCCCCTCCTCGCAACCACAAAAGTATCTGTTCTTCTCAGTTTATACTATTTCTCAAGATCTTATAATAGTGGTCTTATACAATATTTGTCCTTTTGCCTCTGACTAATTTCACTCAGCATAATGCCTTCCAGGTTCCTCCATGTTATGAAATGTTTCACAGATTCGTCACTGTTCTTTATCGATGCGTAGTATTCCATTATGTGAATATACCATAATTTATTTATCCATTCATCCGTTGATGGACACCTCGGTTGCTTCCAGCTTTTTGCTATTGTAAACAGAGCTGCAATAAACATGAGTGTGCATATATCTGTTCGTGTAAAGGCTCTTATTTCTCTAGGGTATATTCCGAGGAGTGGGATTTCTGGGTTGTATGGTAGTTCTATTTCTAACTTTTTAAGAAAACACCAGATAGATTTCCAAAGTGGTTGTACCATTTTACATTCCCACCAGCAGTGTATAAGAGTTCCAATCTCTCCGCAGCCTCTCCAACATTTATTATTTTGTGTTTTTTGGATTAATGCCAGCCTTGTTGGAGTGAGATGGAATCTCATCGTAGTTTTAATTTGCATTTCTCTAATGGCTAATGATCAAGAGCATTTTCTTGTGTATCCATTAGCTGCTTGAATATCTTCTTTAGTGAAGTGCGTGTTCACATCCTTTGCCCATTTCTTGATTGGGTTGTTTGTCTTTTTGTGGTTGAATTTTAACAGAATCATATAGATTTTAGAGATCAGGCACTGGTCGGAGATGTCATAGCTGAAAATTCTTTCCCAATCTGTAGGTGGTCTTTTTACTCTTTTGGTGAAGTCTTTAGATGAGCATAGGTGTTTGATTTTTAGGAGCTCCCAGTTATCTGGTTTCTCTTTGTCATTTTTGGTAATATTTTGTATTCTGTTTATGCCTTGTATTAGGGCTCCTAACATTGTCCCTATTTTTTCTTCCATGATCTTTATCGTTTTAGTCTTTATGTTTAGGTCTTTGATCCACTTGGAGTTAGTTTTTGTGCGTGGTGTGAGGTATGGGTCCTGTTTCATTTTTTTGCAAATGGATATCCAGTTATGCCAGCACCATTTGTTAAAAAGACTACCTTTTCCCCAATTAACTGACACTGGGCCTTTGTCAAATATCAGCTGCTCATATGTGGATGGATTTCTATCTGGGTTCTCAATTCTGTTCCATTGGTCTATGTGCCTGTTGTTGTACCTGTACCAGGCTGTTTTGACTACTGTGGCTGTATAACAGGTTCTAAAATCAGGTAGAGTGAGGCCTCCCACTTTCTTCTTCTTTTTCAGTAATGCTTTACTTATCCGAGGCTTCTTTCCCTTCCATATGAAGTTGGTGATTTGTTTCTCCATCACATTAAAAAATGTCATTGGAATTTGGATTGGAAGTGCATTGTATGTATAGATGGCTTTTGGTAGAATAGACATTTTTACTATGGTAAGTCTTCCTATCCATGAGCAAGGTATGTTTTTCCACTTAAGTAGGTCCTTTTTAGTTTCTTGCAGTAGTACTTTGTAGTTTTCTTTGTATAGATCTTTTACATCTTTGGTAAGATTTATTCCTAAGTATTTTATCTTCTTGGGGGCTACTGTGAATGGTATTGATTTGGTGATTTCCTCTTCGATGTTCTTTTTGTTGGTGTAGAGGAATCCAGCCAATTTTTGTATGTTTATCTTGTATCCCGATGCTCTGCTGAACTCTTCTATTAGTTTCAGTAGTTTTCTTGAGGATTCTTTAGGGTTTTCTGTGTATAAGATCATGTCATCTGCAAATAGAGATACTTTTACTTCTTCCTTGCCAATCTGGATGCCCTTTATTTCTTTATCTAGCCTAATTGCTCTGGCTAGGACCTCCAACACAATGTTGAATAATAATAAAAAAAAGAGCGGTGATAAAGGGCATCCTTGTGTGGTTTCCGTTCTCAGGGGAAATGCTTTCAGGCTCTCTCCATTTAGAGTGATGTTGGCTGTTGGCTTTGTATAAAAAAAAATGTTGAGGAATTTTCCTTCAATTCCTATTTTGCTGAGAGTTTTGATCATAAATGGGTGTTGGACTTTGTCAAATGCCTTTTCTGCATCAATTGATAAGATCATGTTGTTTTTGTCTTTTGTTTTATTTATACGGTGGATTACATTAATGGTTTTTCTAATATTAAACCAGCCTTGCATACCTGGTATAAATCCCACTTGGTTGTGGTGGATTATTTTTTTGATATGTTGTTGAATTCTATTGGCTAGAATTTTGTTGAGGATTTTTGCATCTATGTTCATGAGGGATATAGGTCTGTAATTTTCTTTTTTTTGTGGTGTCTTTAGCTGGTTTTGGTGTCAGGGATATGGTGGCTTCATAGAATGAGTTTGGTAGTATTCCGTCCTTTTCTATGCTCTGAAATACCTTTAGTAGTAGTGGTGTTTACTCTTCTCTGAAAGTTTGGTAGAACTCTGCAGTGAAGTCGTCTGGACCAGGGCTTTTTTTGTTGGGAGTTTTTTGATTACCATTTCAATCTCTTCTTTCTTTATGGGTCTATTTAGTTGTTCTACCTCTGTTTGTGTTAGTTTAGGTAGGTAGTGTGTTTCTAGGAATTCATCCATTTCTTCTAGGTTTTCAAATTTGTTAGAGTACAATTTTTCATAGTAATCTGATATGATTCTTTTAATTTCTGTTGGTCCTATTGTAATATCGCCCATCTCATTTCTCATTCAGGTTATTTGCTTCCTCTCCTGTTTTTCTTTTGGCAGTTTGGCCAATGGTTTATTAGTTTTGTTGATTTTTTTCAAAGAACCAGCTTTTGGTCTTGCTAATTGTTTCAACTGTTTTTCTGTTTTCTATTTCCTTTAGTTCTGCTCTAATTTTTATTATTTGTTTTCTTCTGGTGCCCGAGGGTTTCTTTTGTTGTCTCTTTCTATTGTTCAAGTTGTAGGAATAGTTCTTTGATTTTGGCCCTTTCTTCTTTTTGGATGTGTGCATTTATTGATATAAATTGGCCTCTGAGCGCCACTTTTACTTTGTCCCAAAAGTTCTGATAGGAAGTGTTTTCATTCTCATTGGATTCTATGAATTTCTTTATTCCATCCTTAATGTCTTCTCTAATCCAGTCTTTTTTGAGCAGGGTATTGTTCAGTTTCTAAGTGTTTGATTTCTTCTCCCTGCTTTTTCTGTTATTGATTTCTACTTTCATGGTCTTATGGTCAGAGAAGATGGTTTTTAATATTTCAATATTTTGGATTCTGCTAAGGCTTGCTTTATGACCTAATATGTGGTCTATTCTAGAGAATGTTCCATGTGCACTAGATAAAAAAGTATACTTGGCTGCTGTTGGGTGGAGTATTCTGTATATGCCTACAAGGTCAAGTTGGTTGATTGTGGCATTTAGATCTTCCGTGTCTTTATTGAGCTTCTTTCTGGATGTCTTGTCCTTCACCGAAAGTAGTGTGTTAAAGCCTCCTACTATTGTTGTGGGGCTATCTCACTTTTCAATGCTGATAGAGTTTGTTTTATGTATCTTGCAGCCCTGTCATTGGGTGCATAAATATTTAATATGGTTATATCTTCTCAGTATAATGTCTCTTTAATCATTATATAGTGTCCTTCCTTATCCTGTAGGATGGATTTAACTTTAAAGTCTACCTTGTCAGAAATTAATATTGCCACTCCTGCTCTTTTTCTATTGTTGTTTGCTTGATGTATTTTTTTCCATCCTTTGAGTTTTAGTTTGTTTGTGTCTCCGAGTCTAAGGTGTGTCTCTTGTAGGCAGCATGTAGATGGATCTTGTTTTTTAATCCATTCTGCCGGTCTCTGTCTCTTTATTGGTGCATTTTGTCCATTTACTTTGAGCGTAATTATGGATAGTTATGAATTTAGTGGTATCATTTTGATGTCTTTTTTTGTGTGTTGTTGACAGTTTCTTTTTCCCACTTAATTTTATGTGCTGAGTAGATTATCTTTATATATTGTCCTTTTCTCATATTTGTTGTTGTTGATTTTGTTTCTGCTGAGTCTCTGCTTTTTTCTTGCATTTTATTTTGAGGAGTAGAGTACTTTGTCTCCTTTGTGCTTACTTTATGCCCCTATTTTTCTAAATTTAAACCTAACTTTTATATCTTTGTATCGCTGTATTTTCATCTCCATATGGAAGGTGTGTGGTTACATTTCTTAGTCCCTGTTTATTATTTTAATGTTGTCTTCCTTTATATAATAACATCACTGTTACATGTTTTGTGAGTCTTATATAAATGGAATCATTCATCACACTAGTGTCTGTCTTCTTTTGCTCAACATTATGTTTATGAAATTCTTACATGTTGTTGCATTTGGTTGTAGTTCACTTTTTTCATTTCTGTATCATACTGCATTATGCCACAATTTATTACTCATTCTGTGTCTGTCAGTGTGTCATACCGTGGAGGCTTGTGTGTTGCTGTGATGCTGGAAGCTATGCCACTGGTATTCAGATACCAGCAGGCTCACCCATGGAGGACACGTTTCAGCTGAGCTTCCAGACTAACACAGACTAGGAAGAAGGACCTGGCAGTCTACTTCTGAAAAGCATTAGCCAGTGAAAACCTTATGAATAGCAGTGGAACATTGTCTGATATAGTGCTGGAAGATGAGTCCCCCAGGTTGGAAGGCACTCAAAAGCTGACTGGGGAAGAGCTGCCTCCTCAAAGTGGAGTCGACCTTAATGATGTGAATGGAGTAAAGCTTTCGGCGCCTTGATTTGCTGATGTGGCAGGACGCAAAATGAGAAGGAACAGCTGCAAACATCCATTAATAATCGGAACCTGGAATGTACTAAGTATGAATCTAGGAATACTGGAAACCATCAGAAATGAAATGGAACACATAAACATAGATATCTCAGGCATTAGTTAGCTGAATTGGACCTGTATCGGCCATTTTGAATTGGACAATCATATAGTCTACTATGCTGGGAATGACAACTCGAAGAGGAATGGTGTTGCATTCATCATCAAAAAGAACGTTTCAAGTTGTATTCTGAAGTACAACGCTGTCAGTGATAGGTTAATATCGATACGCCTACAAGGAAGACCAGTTAATATGACTATTATTCAAATTTACACACCAACCACTAGGGCCAAAGGTGAAGAAATAGAAGATTTTTATCAGTTGCTGCAGTCTGAAATTGATCAAGCATGCAATCAAGATGCATTGGTAATCACTGACAATTGGAATGAGAAAGTTTGAAACAAAGAAGAAGGACCGGTAGTTGGAAAATATGGCCTTGGTGATAGAAACAATGCCGGAGATAGGACGATAGAATTTTGCAAGATCAACGACTTCTTCATTGCAAATACCTTCTTTTACCAACATAAACGGCGACAATACACATGGACCTCACCAGATGGAACACACAGAAATCAAATTGACTACATCTGTGGAAAGAGACGATGGAAAAGCTCAATATCATCAGTCAGAACAAGGCCAGGGGCTGACTGTGGAACAGACCACCAACTGTTCATATGCAAGTTCAAGCTGAAAGTGAAGAAAATCAGAGCAAGTCCACGAGAGCCAAAATATGACCTTGAGTATATCCCACCTGAATCTAGAGACTATCTGAAGAACAGATTTGATGCATTAAACACTAGTGATTGAAGGCCAGACGAGCT
Organism: Loxodonta africana; assembly: GCF_030014295.1. Classification (NCBI taxonomy): domain Eukaryota; kingdom Metazoa; phylum Chordata; class Mammalia; order Proboscidea; family Elephantidae; genus Loxodonta; species Loxodonta africana. The sequence goes on from NC_087356.1 coordinate 78,999,432, forward strand.
GTGGAATGACATCCAGGACATCATACATGAAGAAAGCAAGAGGTCATTGAAGAGACAGGAAAGAAAGAAAAGACCAAGTTGGATGTCAGAGGACACTCTGAAACTTGCTATCGAACGTCAAGCAGCTAAAGCAAAAGGAAGAATTGATGAAGTAATACAACTGAACAGAAGATTTCAAAGGGCGTCTTGAGAAGACAAAGTAAAGTATTATAATGACATGTGCAAAGAGCTGGAGATGGAAAAAGAAAAGGGAAGAATACGCTCGGTGTTTCTCAAGCTGAAAGAACTGAAGAAAAAATTCAAGCCTCGAGTTGAAATAGTGAAGGATTCCATGGGGAAAATATTAAACGATGCAGGAAGCATCAAAAGAAGATAGGTGGAATACACAGAGTCATTATACCAAAAAGAATTAGTCGATGTTCAACCATTTCAAGAGGTGGCATATGATCAGGAACCGATGGTACTGAAGGAAGAAGTCCAAGCTGCTCTGAAGGCATTGGCGAAAAACAAGGCTCTAGGAATTGGTGGAATATCAACTGAGATGTTTCAACAAACAGATGCAGCGCTGGAGGTGCTCACTCGTCTATGCCAAGAAATATGGAAGACAGCTTCCTGGCCAACTGACTGGAAGAGATCCATATTTATGCCTATTACCCAGAAAGGGGATCCAAGCAAATGTGGAAATTATAGAACAATATCATTAATATCACACGCAAGCAATATCTTGCTGAAGATCATTCAAAAATGGCTGCAGCAGTATATCAACAAGGAACTGCCAGAAATTCAGGCCAGTTTCAGAAGAGGATGTGGGATATCAGCGCTGATGTCAGATGGATCCTGGCTGAAAACAGAGAATACCAAAAGGATGTTTACCTGTGTTTTATTGACTATGCAAAGGCATTTGACTGTGTGGATGATAACAAACTATGGATAACACTGTGAAGAATGGGAATTCCAGAGCACTTAATTGTGCTCATAAGGAATCTTTACATAGATCAAGAGGCAGTTGTTTGGACAGAACAAGGGGATACTGATTGGTTTAAAGTCAGGAAAGGTATGCATCCGGGGTGTATTCTCTCACCGTACCTATTCAATCTTTATGCTGAGCAAATAATCCGAGATGCTGGACTATATGAAGAAGAACGGGGCCTCAGGATTGGACGAAGACTCATTAACAACCTGCGTTATGCAGATAACACAACCTTGCTTGCTGAAAGTGAAGAAGACTTGAAGCACTTACTAATGAAGATCAAAGGCCACGGCCTTTAGTAAGGGTTGCACCTTAACATAAAGAAAACAAAAATCCTCACAGCTGGACCAATGGGCAACATCATGATAAATAGAGAAAAGATTGGAGTTGTCAAGGATTTCATTTTACTTGGATCCACAATCAACAGCCATGGAAGCAGCAGTCAGGAAATCAAAAGACGCATTGCATTGGGTAAATCTGCTGCAAAGGACCTCTTTAAAGTGTTGAAGAGCGAAGATATCACCTTGAAGACTAAGGTGCACCTGACCCAAGCTAGGGTATTTTCAGTCACATCATATGGATGTGAAAGCTGGACAATGAATAAGGAAGACTGAAGAAGAATTGATGCCTTTGAATTGTGGTGTTGGCGAAGAATATTGAATATACCATGGGCTGCCAAAAGAATGAACAAATCTGTCTTGGAAGAAGTACAACCAGAATGCTCCTTAGAAGCAAGGATGACGAGACTGCGTCTTACATACTTTGGACATGTTGTCAGGAGGGATCAGTCCCTGGGGAAGAACATCATGCTTGGCAGAGTACGGGGTCAGCGGAAAAGAGGGAGACCCTCAAAGAGATGGATTGACACAGTGGCTGCAACAATGAGCTCAAGCATAACAATGATTGTAAGGATGGCGCAGGACCGGCCAGTGTCTCGTTCTGTTGTGCATAGGGTTGCTGTGAGTTGGAACTGACTCGAGGGCACCTAACAACAACAACTCTTGAAGGACATTTGGGTTTTTTCAGTTTGGGGCTGTTATAAACAGTGATGCTGTGAACCATTGGGTATATATTTAGGAAAAGTGTTGCTGGGTCATAGAGTATACGTAAGGAGCCCTGGTGATGCAATGGCTAAAGCGCTTGGCTACCACCAGCTACTCTGCAGGAGAAAAGACATAGCAACTGCTCCCATAAATATTACCCCTTAGGGTACCCCATGGGGTAGTTCTCTTCTGCCCTATAGGGTCACTCTGAGTCGGAATCAACTCCATGGCACACAACAATAGCAACAGAGGAATACATACGTTCAATTTTAGCAGACAATGATACATTTTTCCAAAGCATTTGTGCCAATTTGCATTATTTTCATCAATGTTTGAGAATTACAGTTTCACATGCTCTTCAGTACTTGGTATTTTCAATCTTTTTAACTTTAGCCATCCTTACAGGTGTGTAGTGATATCTCTCTGTGGTTTTAATGCTTATTTCCCTGGTGACTAATGGGATTGATTAGGTTTTCATGTTTTTGGATATTTTAATATCCTCTCTTGTGATGAGCCCACTTTGTCCATTTTCATTGAATTGTTGATCTTCTTCTTGTTTGTAGGAGTTGTTAATGTATTTTGAATACTATGTCATTTAGTTGTATTGCAATTATTTTCTCCCTGTTTGGCTTTTCACTCTCCCAGTGGCGGCTTTTACTGAACTTAAGCTCCTAGTTTTAATATTATCCAATTTATCAATCTTTTATAGAAGTTCTGATGGCGTAGTGGTTAAGAGCTCAGGCTGCTAATCGAAAGGTCTGCATTTTGACTAGATGGTGCCCGGCTACCACCAATGACTGCCCTACAGGGAACACAACAGAGTCCCTGAGGGAGCCGGAGAAAAGTGTGGTGCAGAACTCAAATTCCAGTAAAAAGATAAGACTTAATGGTCTGACTGAGACTGGAAGAACCCCAGAAGACATGGCCCCCAGACCATTCCTGAAGCCAACTCTTCAGACAAAGAATAGACTGGACTGCAAGACATAAAATGATACTCATGAAGAGTGAGCTTCTTAGTTCAAGTAGATACACAAGACTAGATGGGAAGTTCCTGTCCAGAGGTGAGATGATAAGGCAGAAAGGGATAAGAGCTGGTTGAATGGACATGGGAAATCTGGGGTGGAAAGGAGGAGTGTGCTGTTACATTATAGGGAAAGCAACTAGAGTCACATAACAATGTGTATATAAATTTTTGTATGTGAAACTGACTTGAGCTGTAAACTTTCACATAAAGCACACACACACACACACAAAAGGTCAGCAGTTCGAATTCACCAGCCATTCCTTGAAAACCCTATGTGGCAGTTCTACTCTATCCTGTAGCATTGCTATGGGTCGGAATTGACTCAATGGCAACAGGTAGTAGCAGTAGTTTCTTTTGTAGCTAGCATTATTGAGTCCTGTTTAGTATTTCTTCTCACCCTAAATTTATGAAGATAATGTTCTATATTATCCTCTAGGAATTTTATTGTTTTAACCTTCACATTTAGGTTTATAATCCATATGTAACTGACTTTTCTACACCGTGTAAAGTCTAGTGTAATTTTTTCCCATGTTGTTGCTGCTAAGTTGATTTGGACTTATGGTGACCCCATGTGTGCAAGTGGAACTGTTCCATAGGGTTTTCAAGGCTGTGACCATCTGGAAGCAGATTGCCAGGCCTGTCTTCAGAGACACATCTGAGCAGGCTTGAACGGCCAAACTTTTGGTTGTTAGCTGAGTGTTTAACTGTTTGCATCAATCCAGGGATGATCCAGTACTATTTATTTAAAAGATAGTCAAGTGTCCATATATGTGTAGGTCTGTTTTTGAACTCTCTATTCTGTTAAATTGGTCTATTTGTCTATCCTTGTGCCAATACCACATTGACTTAATTATTGTGGAATTATGAAAAGTCATGAGATACAGTACAGAAAGTCCTCCCACCTCCTTCTTCCCTTTCTCCTTCTTCTTCAAGAGTGTCTTAGCAATTCTCAGGCCTTTGCATTTTCATTTAAATTTGGAATCAACTTGTCAAGTTCTATTAATAAAACAGACCATTAAAATTTTTATTAAGATTGCACTCACTCTAGAGATCAGTTTGGGGAGAAATTGACATATTCACAATATTGAGTTTTCCATTCCATAAACATGGAATTCCTCCATTTATTCAGAACTTCTTTCAAAAAAATGTTTCATAGCTTTCTGTGTAAAAGTTTTACACATATTTTTTAGATTTAGGCTCAGCATATGATTTTTTGATGATGTTATAAATGATATTTTGAAAATTGCATTTCCTATTTGATACAAGTATGTAGAAATGAATTTTTGAACATTGAGTGTAATGACTCTCATTACAAAAGATTAACTACAAAATTAGCTACAAAAGATTGACCCAGATTTGGAAGGCAGGAGTAAAGCAATATCCATGCTTATTCTCCAAATGTTGATGTAGGTCAGGCCTTGTTATAGCTCAAGCAAGTTTTTGCAGATCTGCTGGCTTAGCTTGTTGATGTGCGCAGCAGCTGGACCCACAGATCTTTGGGTTCCTGTGGTATCTTTTCCTTCAGCATCTTCAAATAACTGGGCCAGATGTGAGTGTGGTTCCATGACTGGTCATCTACAGAAGGTCATTCAGGGTATTGAGGTTGGAGGCCTGGAGATTGGATAAGGCCAATGTGGGTTCTGGTGAGAAAGAGATAAATAGGTTCTAGATTGATCCTTATAGGTTAGAGTAGTACTTGTTTTCCCCACTTCGTGTCCATCTATCCTTCCTGACCAGGTGCCCTGTGAATACAGGTTCAGCACCAGTTGCAGAAGAAACAGCCAAACTGATGTTGTTTACCAGCTGTCATGGATTGAATTATGTCCCCCCAAAAATGTATACATCAACTTGGTTAGGCCATGATTCCCAGTACTGTGTGGTTGTCCTCCATTTTGTGATTGTAATTTTCTGTTGAGAGGACTAGGGTGGGATTGTAACACCACCCTTACTCAGGTCACCTCCCAGATCCAAGGCAAAGGGAATTTCCCTGGGGTGTGGCCTGCACCACCTTTTATCTCTCGAGAGATAAAAGGAAAGGAAAGCAGTCAGAGAGTTGGAGACCTCACACCACCAAGAAAGCAGCACCAGAAGCAGAGTGCATCCTTTGGACCCAGGGTCCCTATGCCCGAGAAGCTCCTCGACCAGGGGAAGATTGAGGACAAGGACCTTTCTCCAGGGCTGACAAAGAGAGAAAATCTTCCCCTGGAACCAACGCCCTGAATTTGAACTTATAATCTACTAGATTGTGAGAGAATAAATTTCTCTTTGTTAAAGCCATCTACTGTTGTAGCAACACTAGATGACTAAGACACCAGCTCTCACAATTGTGTAAAAGGTCAAACCTCTAAAATAAATTCTTTAATCTGCATCACTCTGATGGTTCTGCTTCTGTGATTGAACCCTTTCTAATATATTGACCTTATACCCAGCAACTTTGCTAAAACCACCTACTAATTCTCCTAATTTATCTCTAAATTATTTTGGATTTTCTACATACACAACCGTATCATTTGAGAATCCTTTCCAATTCTTATACCTTTAATTTTTTTTTTTTTTGTCTTATACCACGGGTCAGGATCTTCAATGCTGAATAGAAGTGGTGAGGGTGGGAATTCTTGTCCCATTCTTGATCTCATTTCATCATTAGATATAACGTTTGCTATAGGTTTTTTCCTTTCTTTGTTTTTGTAGAAATTCTTATCCCAGTAGAAAGGTTCCGTTGTATTTCTATTTTGCTAACAGTTTTATCATAAATAGTTGCTGAACTTGTTAAATGCTTTTTTTGTACCTATTAAGATAATCATGATTTTTCTACTTTATTCTGTTAATTGATAAATCATATTATTTGGCTTTCTAATGCTAAAATAACCTTGTAGTCCTGAAATAAATCCACTTTGGTTGTGATATATTATCCTTCCTGTGTGTTGCTAGATTTTGTTTATAATATTTCTGAGATTTTCTTATTTGAAAGCTATTTTTTAATATATGCATCTGGACTTATAAATTTCCCTATAAGCTCTGCTTTAGCTGCATCTCGCAAATTATAATATGTTGTATTTTACTTTTTCAGTTAAAAAAACTCTAATTTATGTTGTTATTTTATCTTCGACTGATGGATATTTACAAGTGTATTGCTGGAATTGAAATAGACATATAATTAAAAAGAATGGAATAGAGAGTCCAGAAATATACTCTAACCTATATAACCAATTGAATACAAAGGTGTGAAGATAATGCAATGGGGTAGAGTAGTCTCTTCAACAAATGATCCTGGTACAACTAGATAGACATCTGTTAGGGAAAAAATAAACTTCAACCCTTAGGAAAAAAATAAACTTCAACCCTTATCTCATACCATGCATAAAACTACCCAGCTCCTCCCCTTGAGTGGACTTGCCCTGCTGCACCATAGCTGAGCAACTGGTCCTGCCCATTGGACAAGGAGGTGAAAAGTATTAGGCCCACAGATACAGAAACAACAAAGAACGCACAGCCCGCGTGTTGGGACATAACCAAATAAAACAAAAAAATAGGATGAAACAAACATATCTATAATCAATAACCAAAGAAAATAACTACTGAATGTCCCCAAGACAGCAGACAATATCAGAACATATTAAATTAACAGGACAGGATGGTTCCAGTAGGCATCCAAAATAAAAACACCAGGTAAATTTCTAGTAGAAGAAAAGGCACTAGAACTACCTGATAAGGAATTCAAATCTCCAATATTCAGAGCTATCCAAGAGTTGAAGCAAAAAGCAGGCAAAACAGAGGAAAAAATAGATAAATTCAAGGAAAAGACAAACAGAATCATGGAAAACAGACAAAACAATAGAAAAATTTAGGAAAACAATACAGGAACAAAACATCAAAATAAATTCACAACTAGAAATTATACAAAAATAACAATTAGAAATCCAAAAGATAAACAAGATTTCAGAAATAAGCACTGTCACAGAAGGTCTGAGGAGCAGGGCTGAAACAATGGAAGACAGGATCAGGGAAATTGAAGAGAAACACTTGGATACCACTTTGAGGAAAAATCAAAAAAAAAAGAATGAAGAAAAATGAAGAAACCCTGAGAATGATGTAGGATACAGTCAAAAGCAAAAAATTACGAGTGACCAGAGTTCCAGAACAGGGGGAGAAAATGGAAAACACAGAGAGAATCATTAAAGAATTGCTGACAGGAAACTTCCCTAATATCATGAAAGATGAGAAACGCTGATCATCCAAAAAGCTCTACAAACCCCATACAGCATAGACCTCAAAAGAAAAACACAAGGGCTTATAATCACACTCGCTAAAACCAAAGACAAAGAAAGAATCCTGAGATCAGCTCGAGAAAAACAAAAAGTCACATACACAGGGGAAACAATAGGGCTAAACTCTGATTACTCAGCAGAAACCATGTAGGCAAGAAGGCAATGGGATGATATATATAAAACCTTGAAAGAAAAAAATTGCCAACCAAGAATAATATATCCTGCAAAACTCCCATTCAAATATTACGGTGAAATTAGGACATTTTCCAGATAAACAGAAATTAAGGGAATACGTAAAAACCAAGCCAAAGTTACAAGAATTATTAAATGGAGTCCTTTGGTTTGAGAACAAACAACTCAGATAACAGTCTGAATTTAGGATGCAAGATCATACCAGCCAGATACCAACCTTGGGAAATGAACACTCAAAGACTATTCAAAACTAAAAGATTTACAACAGGGAATTCAGAAAGATTAATTTGTAAATGACAACAATGTCAGAACAATAAAACAGGGAATAAACAGTGTAGGTATAAAACTTTCTAATGGAGAGGAAGACAAAGCAATATCAAGTAAGAAAAGACTAGTTCAAACCTAGGAAGATAAGGGTAAAAATTTCAAGGTAATGACAAAGAAAGTTAACAAACCTACTCATCAAAATAAAGAAGAAAAACATAAAGTCTCAGTAAAAACAAAATCTACAAAATATAAGAAATGAAAAAAATATACAAACAAAAGGAATTCAGCACAGGAGAGTAGGAAGAACAAACAAAACGTCAGCACCATAAAAAAAAGAGCACTATAAAATACAGCAATAAACTCATACCTATCAATAATTACAGTGAATGTAAATGGCCTAAATGCACCCGTAAAGAGAGAATGACAGAATGGATAAAAAAACAGAATCCATCAATATGCTGTCTGCAAGCGACACATCCTAGAAACAAAGACATAAATGTATTAAAAATCAAAGGGTAGAAAAAAATATATCAAGCAAACAGCTACTAAAAAAGAGCAGGAATGGCAACACTAATCTCAGATAATACAGGCTTTAAAATGAAACCCACCATAAAAGACAAAGAAGGGTATTATATAATGACTGAAGAGACAATCCATCATGAAGACATAACCATAATAAATATCTATGCACCAAATGACAGGCTCCAAAATACCTAAAACAAACTCTAACAGCATTGAAAAAAGAAATTGACAGTTCCATAATAATAGTAGGAGACTTCAACACACCACTCTCGGTAAAGGGCAGAATATCTAGAAGGACATTCAACAAAGATACAGAAGACCTAAAGAACACAATCAGCCAACTTGAACACATAGACATATATAGAATACTCCAAACAACAGCTGCAAAGTACACATTCTTTTTCAAAGCACATGGAACGATCTCCAGGATAGACCACACCTTAGGCCACAAAGTAACCCTTAACAAAATCCAAAATATTGAAATAATACAAAGTATCTTCTCAGATCATGACACCATCAAAGTAGAAATCAACAACAGAAAGAGCAAAAAAAAAAAAAAAAAAAAGAATCAATTACATAGAAACTGAATAACACCCTGCTTAAAAACCACTGGGTAATAGAAGAAATCAAAGACAGAATAAAAAAATTCCTAGAATCAAATGAGAATGAAAACACATCATACCAAAACCTCTGGGACACAGCAAAGGCAGTGCTCAGAGGTCAATATATAGCAATAGATGCACACATCAAAAATGAAGAAAGGGACAAAATCAAAACATTAGCTACACAACTCAAACAAATAGAAAGAGAACAGCAAAAGAAGCCCGCAGCCACCAGAAGAAAGGAAATAATAAAGATCAGAACAGAAATAAATGGAATAGAGAATAGAAAAACAATAGAAAGAATCAGCAATACCAAAAGTTGGTTCTTTGAAAGGATCGACAAACCACTGGCCAAATAGACAAAAGAAAAACAGGAGAGGACTCAAATAACCCAAATAAGAAATGAAATAGGGGACATTAAAACAGACCCAACTGAAATAAAAAGGATCAAAGCAGAGTATTATGAAAAACTGTACTCCAACAAATTTGAAAACCTAGAGGAAATGGACAAATTTCTAGAAACACGCCACCTAACCAAACTAACAGAAAATGATGTTGAAAATCTGAACAGACCCATAGCAAGAGGAGAGATTGAAAAGGTAATAAAAAAAAAAACCTTTTTTATTACCTTAAAAAAAACTCCTGACAACAAAAAAAGCCCTGGCCCAGAGGGCTTCTGTCTTAGTCATCCAGTGCTGCCATAACAGAAAGACCACATTAGATGGCTTTAACAAAGGGAAGTTTATTTCCTCACAGTAAAGTAAGCTGAAAGTCCAAATTCAAGGCGTCAGCTCCAGGGGAAGGCTTTCTCTCTCTCTCTCAGCTCTGGAGGAAGGTCCTTGTCCTCCGTGGCCGAGGAGCTTCTCAGGTGCAGGGACCCCAGGTCCAAAGGACGCGCTCTGCTCCTGGTGCTGCTTTCTTGGTGGTACGAGGAACCCGACTCTCTGCTTGCTTCCCTTTCCTTTATCTTGAGAGATAAAAGGTGGTGCAGGCCACACCCCAGGGAAACTCCCTTTACCTTGGATCAGGGAGGTGACCTGAGTGAGGGTGGTATTACAATTCCACCCTAATCCTCTCAGCATAAAGTTACGTTCACAAAATGGAGGACAACCACACAATACCGGGAATCATGGCCTAACCAAGTTGATGTACACATTTTTGGGGGGCAGCTTCACTAGAGAATTCTACCACACATTCAGAGAAGAGCTTACACCAGTACTACTCAAACTATTTCAGAACATAGAAGATGAAAGGATAGTTCCAAATTCATTCTATGAAGCCGGCATAACCCTCATACCAAAACCAGGCAAAGACACCACAAAAAAAGAAAACTAGAGAGCAGTAGCTCTCATGAATACAGATGCGAAAATTTTCAACAAAATTCTAGCCAGCAGAATTCAGCATCATATCAAAAAAATAATACGCCATGACCAAGTAGGATTCATACCAGGTATGCAAGGATGGTTCAACATTAGAAAATCAATCAACGTAATCCACCACATAAATAAAAAAGAAAAGCACCCTGGATAAGCAAAGCACTATTGAAGAAGAAGAATAAAATAGGAGGACTTGCACTACCCGACTTCAGAACCTACTATACAGCTATGGTAGTCAAAACAGACTGGTACTGGTGCAAGGACAGATACTTTGACCAACGGAATAGAGTTGAAAACCCATATATAAATCCATCCACCTAAGGTCACCTGATCTTTGACAAGGGCCCAAAGTCCATTAAATGGGGAAAAGACAGTCTTTTTAACAAATGGTGCTGGCAAAACTGCATGTCCATCTGCAAAAAAATGAAACAGGACCCACACCTCACACCATACACAAAAACTAATTCAAAATGGATCAAAGGCCTAAATATAAAACCAAAAACTATAAAGATCATAGAAGAAAAAGTAGGATCAACACTAGAGGCCTTAATAAACAGCATTAACAGGATAAAAACCATAACTAATGACACACAAACTCCAGAAGATAAGCTAGATAACTGGGATCTTCTAAAAATTAAACACTTATGCTCATCAAAAGACTTCACCAAAACAGTAAAAAGAGAACCTACAGACTGGGAAAAAATTTTTGGCACAAATCGGACAAAGATCTAATCTCTAAAATCTACAGGAAAATCCAAAACTTCTATAACAAAAAAGCAAATAACCCAATTAAAAAATGGGCAAAGGAAACGAACAGTCACTTCTCCAAAGAAGACTTTCAAGTAGCTAACAGACACATGAGGAAATGCTCAAGATCACTAAAAAAAAAAAAAAAAAAAAAAGACATTAGAGAAGTACAAATCAAAACCACAATGAGATACCAACTCATTCTGGCATTACTGGCATGAATCAAAAAAAACAAAATGACAAATGTTGGAGAAGCTGCAGGGAGATTGGAACTCTTATGCACTGCAGGTGGGAATGCAAAATGGTACAACCATTTTGGAAAATGATATGGTGCTTCTTTAGAAAGCTAGAAATAGAAATACCATATGACCCAGCAATCCCACTCTAGGACTATAAAAAAAAAAAAAGAGAAATGAGTGCTGTCACATGAATTGACATATGCACACCCATGTTCATCGTAGCATTGTTCATAATAGCAAGAAGATGGAAACAACCTAGATGCCCATCAACAGATGAATGGATAAACAAATTTTGGTACAAACACACTGTAATGGTTAAGGTCATGGGTCAACTTGGCTGGGCCATAATCCTCAGTGATTTGATAGTCATATAATGGTGATCACTTCCATGATGAAATTTGATATTATGGGATCACCTCCATGATGAGATTTACTGTGAGTCGCCAATCAGTTGAACGGGAGTTTCCTTGGGTATGTGGCCTACGTTGAATAGAAGGGGATATTTTGGCAAGGCTTGTAGGCTTTTGCCCATTCTGGATCCTGCAGCTGGCTCCTGTTTATCTGATCTCTGTTCTTGGAACTTGAGCTAGCAGCTTACCTGCAGTGTTGCCTGCTGATCTTTCAGATTTGTGATCTTCACAGCCTGCTCTCCAATCTGCCGATCTTGGGTTTGCCAGCCCCTGTGGCTGCGTGCATCAGGAGAACCCTGACCCATGGACTTGGGACATTCCAGCCTCTACAACCACATGAGCCATTTCCTTGATGTAAATCTCTCTTTATATATATTTATATGCTTTACTGGTTTTCCTTCTCTAGAGAACCCAGCCTAAGACATACACAATGGAATGTTATGCAATGATAAAGAACAAGGATAAATCTGCGAAGCATCTCACTACATGGATGAATCTGGAGGGCATTATGCGGGGTGAAATAAGTTGATCACAAAAGAACAAATATTATATGAAACCGCTAATATAAAAACTCATGAAAAGGTATACACACAAAAAAACACAATCTTTGATGGTTACGAGGGAAGGGAGGGGTGGGGATGGAAAAAACACTAAACAGACAATAGATAAGTGGTGAAGGGTAAGACAGTACACTGTACTGGGGGAAGCCGGCACAACTTGTCCAAGGCAAGGTCACGGAAGCTCCATAAACCAAAAACCCAGGGCCGTCGAGTCGATTTGGACTCATAGCGAGGGTCGCTATGAGTCGGAAGCTCCATAGACACATTCAAACTCCCTGAGGGACCGAATTACTTGGCTGAGAGCTGGAGACCATGGTCTAGGGAACATCTAGCTCAACTGGCATAACAGTTTATATATAAAAAAAAAGCTCTACATTCTACTTTGGTAGGTAGTGTCTGGGGTCTTAAAAGCCTGTGAGTGTACATCTAAGATACTCCACTGGTCTTACCCTTTTGGGAGAAAGGGAAAATGAAGAAAATCAAAGACACAAGGCAAAGATTAGTCCAAAGGACTAATGGACCACAACTACCACGGCCTCCACCAGACTGAGTCCAGTACAACTAGATGGTGCCTGGCTACCACCACTGACTGCTCTGACAGGGATCACAGTAGAGGGTCCTGGACAGAGCTGGAGAAAAACGTAGATCAAACTTCTAATTCACAAAAAAAGACTAGACTTGCTGGCCTAACAGAGACTGGAAAAACCCTGAGAGTACGCCCCCTTTTAGCTCAGAAATAAAGTCATTCCTGAGGTTCACCTTTCAGCCAATGATTAGACAGGCCCGTAAAACAAAACGAGACTAAATGGGAATATTAGCCGAGGGGCAAGGACTAGAAGGCAGGAAGGGACAGGAAAGCTGGTAATGGGGAACCCAAGGTCAAGAAGGAAGAGTGTTGACTTGACCTGGGATTGTTAACCAATGTCATAAAACAATATGTGTACTAACTGTTTAATGAGAAGCTAGTTGGTTCTGTAAACCTTCACCTAAAGAACAATAAAATAAACAAATAAATAAATAAATAACTTGAAATGAGTCAGACCTAAACATAAAAACTAAAGTTAACATACCTTTACATTGTAACTCAGCAGTTCTACATCTAGGTATTTACCCAAGAGAAATAAAAAATATGTGTCCACAAAAGACATTTATATGAACGTTCATAGTGGTTTTTTTTAAATCATAATGGCCCCAAATGAAAACAACCTAAATGTCCAAAAATAGATGAATGAACAAATAAATTGTGGTATATTTATATAATGGAATACTACTCAGTAATAAAAAGAAGCAAACTACTGATACATGCAAAAACATGGATATATCTTAAAAACTTTATTTTAAGTAAAAGAAGCCAGACAAAAAGAGTATGTGCTGCATAGCTCTATTTACATGATATTCTAGAATAGTAAAAATTGTTTATAGTGACAGAACGCAGACCATTTGTTGCCTGAGGCTGGAGGTGGGTGGTAGGCTAGCTGCAAAGGGACTTGAGACAATTTTTTAGGGGTGATGAAAATGTTCTATAGCTTGATTGAAATGGTGGCTACATGGTTTATACATTTGTTAAAATTCCCAAACCGTAAAAAAAAAAAGCCAAAGAATTTCCAAACTATATTCTTAAAATGGGTACATTTTGTTGTACGTAAATCACACCTAAGAAAAAGAAATGCACAGACACAGGCACACTGTCGTAGGCTGGGCTCTCTAGAGAAGCGAAACCGGTAAAGCCTATAAATACATACGGAGAGAGTTTTGTATCAAGGAAAACAGCTCACGCAGTTGTGGAGGCTGGAACGTTCCAAGTTCACGGATCAAGACAGAGGCTTCTCTCAATTCACGCACAGTATAATCCCACCACGTAAAATGTGAATGTATGTTTAGAAAAGCAGCAGGAAAAGACTACAGCAACATGTCTACAAAAATGGCCCATGACTAGAAATAGAACACTTTTAGTTTTCTTCCCAAATTTTTCTCTTTGAAATTTTCTGTAATGAATATGTATTACTTATACAACTAGCTGCAAACCACTATTTCAAAGGAAAAAAAGAATTGATGCTAATTTTCAAATAGGTGTGAATCTAATTTGCATGCACTTTTAATATCAGCGTGTAAACACGCCCGTCTTGCTTCTCCTATCCTCCAAGATCTGTCCTCACGTCCTTTCCGTCTTAAGGTCTTTTTCCCTCCAGCACCAAACAGTTCCCAGCCAGTCGGAACGGCACAGACTAGAGCAATAAAAGGCTGTCCCAGTTTATAACGTGGTCATTCCCAACCCCATGAGACAAAATCCTCACTTTGTGTAACAACTGTTTTGTAACGTCCCCTTTGTTGTTCTTAGTTGCCGTGGAGTCGATTCAGATTCTACTCTGTACAGGTGATGCCACGTGTACAGAGTAGAGCTGTTTCACAGGGTTTTCAAAGCTGTGTCCTTTCGGAAGATCTCCAGGCCTGCCTTCCGCCTCCGGGCGTGTTTGAACCCCCAGCCTTTCGTATTATAGTGGAGTGCTTAACTATTTGTACCACCCAGGGATTTCTTTACTATCCTGAAATGAAATCATAGAAAATAAAATCTAGCTACACACATAATTTCCCCCCAAATCAATTCAATGCTCTGAGTAAAGAAATACATAATAAAATAAATCCTTTGGCACACACATCCACACTAGAAGATAAAATTAAAGAGTCAGTTGTGTAATCAAAGGGAATGCTCGGTTTCGAAAGCCAACTATTGGATGGTACAGGTGACTCTAAGGGATGTGGTTTTCCGTAATGGTGAACGATTATTCATAACATTCTGAACAAAACAATCTTCCCTTAAACTACCTGATTGTTACATTCCTGGAATATTCAAGGTATATTAAGACCATGCAACCCCCTCTCCCCGCCAAAATTGCATAAAATAGAGTTAGGGTCTACATTCAGATGACATGAACCAGGCTTTTCAGCTCCATAAATATTCCATGGACCATTTGCAAGTCGTGTGAGATGTCAGACAAGGCTTTGTTTTGCTGACCATTCTGGGCATTGAAGATGCCAGCATTTCCGATTCCCCCTGCTGCGCCATCACTAAATGCCTCTGACATCCCACACAAACAACCCATTTACAAAAGGCCGTCTAGAAAGGAGCACCATCTCAGCTGAGAATCTGTTCTAGAATAGGAGCTCCACCCTGGGTTTACCAAACTTAGTCTCTGAGTCCCTCCCAAAATGAACAGGAGGAGGCAGTAACTGACTGGGGAATCAGCTTTATGGACACACCCTTGGCAGGAGGTGTGTCTACTTCTCTACATTTTGCTCTCACTCAACATGAGCCACAAGCCTCTAGAGAGCCCAGGATCCCACTCTGCCTAGGAGGGTGCTCATGCATGTTCTCCCCTTCTGGCTTGTGAGCGGTCCCCATCTTCTCTCTGGTTCTTGCAAACTTGCAATCTCCAAGCAGTGCTCTCATTTTATACCCAGCAGAGAGGACCCTCAGGTCTTGTCGCCAGTTTTGGCACTAAAGTAAGTTTAGGCCTAAAGAGGAAACCTTGAGACCAGTCCATTCCATCCGAGCCTCTTATCTCCATGCTTTGCCTTAGGCTACCTAACCTCCCTCCTCATCTTAATTCCCCAGCTGAGCTGCATTCTGCCCCATCCCATTGTTCCTCTCAGGTCTTTCTCTCAAGCCACTCTGAATTCCTTTGTAAAGAGACTACCCTAGACCATCCACCCTTTTTCATCCTGCCTCCTATATTGCCTGGAACCTGGCTCTTCTTTTCCCTCCCCACTCATAAAACAGGATCTTTCTCCAAAAGCCTGCACTCCATCATAGGGTAAGAATCAAGAGAATAAAAGGTTGAAAATTCTGCTTTTTCCTTACTGATCCTCTCAGCCAATTATTTTTGCGTTTTCCCACTACAGATGCCTCATCCCCTGAGCCCGGCTCTGACTTTGGTTGCAGCTCTGGTAGTCAGTTTTGAGGTATACTGATGCCTTCTCTGTTGATGGAGTCCCTGGGTGGCACAAAAGGTCAAGTGCTCGACTACTAGCAGGAAGGTGGCAGTTCGAACCCACCCAGAAGCATCTGGGAAAACAGGCCCGGTGATCTGCTTCCGAAAGCCTTGAAATCCTATGGAGCAGTTCTACTGTGCACACATGGGGTTGCCATTACTCGGAATCTACTCGGTGGCAAACAACAACAACAAAGTTTGATTTATCATGTGAACAATTCAAAAGCCTGGTGATACAACGCATGTGTTTCTTCTCAAGTAAGTCACAGGAGCTGTCTCAGTTTACAGGCAGGCAGAATTCTGAATGGGGGTGGAGTGGGAGGGTAGAGAGTGAATGCTACAGGAGGCAGCCTCCAATTAGCTGGGGAAGGGAGTTAGTAGATCAGGCCCCAACTTTCCATCCTTCAGAAATCCCATTCTGTAATGCATTCTGCGTGGTTCCTCAGAGGTCTCCAAAGAGACTGAGTTCCAGATGCCTACAGCAGTTGTTATTAATGCCTGTTGAGTCAGCTACGGCTCTTGGCATATAACATAGAACAGAAGAAAACATTGCCTGGTCCTGTGCCATCGCAATGATCTTTGATAGGTTTGAGCCCATTGTTGTGGCTATTTATTGTGTCGATCCATCTCACTGAGGATTTCCCTCCTTTTTCCTGACTCTATTTTACCAAACATGATGTCCTTTTCTAGGAATTCGTCTTTCCTGAAGATGTGTCCAAAGTAAGCAAGACGAAGTTTCACCATCCTCGCTTCTAAGGAGCACCCCGGTTGTATTTTTTTTAAGACTGACTTGTTCATTCTTCTAGTAGTCCACGGTATATTCAATATTCTTTGCCAACACCACAATTCAAGTACATCAATTCTTTTTTTTTGTGTGTGTGTGTGTGTGTGCAACTTTCACATGCATATGAGGCCATTGAAAAGATCATGGCTTAGGTCACTGCCTAGAGCAGTAAAAAACTTAACAATGTAGCCTTCACTGGCTCTCTGGTTACCTGTCTCACTCTCCCTACTCGCTGGTTTTGGCTTCCTATGATCAACTTCCAAATAAACTGTCAGGCCTCAAGTCTTCTCCTTGGGCTGTTTCTCCCCTCTCCTCTTTGGATGGTTTTGCCACTCTCCCTCTTTCCATATTCACTAGTGACTTCTGTACCTGGTTTACACTTTTTTCTCTATCCCCAGCACCTTGAGTAATTCAACTTTCCGGCTTCAGAAGTTTTTGACTTCCCCAACTTCAATGGCCTTTATCTCCACTCCACTTGAGGTACTCCCAAGTGTGTGACTTTGTTACCACTTGGTATTTTCCCACATCTGAAATTTCAAACTTTCTAGCTTTGGACTCCTACTTTTTATTTTTTCTTTGTAATGGCTGTAAAAGATTCCATTGAATACAGATACCATTATTTATTTGAGCAGTCCTCAAGCGGTGGTCATTTTGGTTGTATACAGGTTTTTGTTGTTATTTTAAATGAACCTATAATAAACATCCACGTACATGTATCTTTCAGCAAGTACATCTGTTGGATAAGCTCAAAGAAGAGAGATTGCTGGACCAAAGGATACGTGAAGTTAAAATTTTGACAGGTACTGTAAAACTGTCCTCCCCAAAAGTTTCACCAATTTACACACACATAGCATACGAATACTATTGTTTTGTCACATCTTTGCTAAACACTGGGAATATTTTTATTTCTCTTAAAAAGTTAATTTGTACTCTTAGAATTGATTTCCATTTTTATCAAAAGTTAAATAGGACTGCAAGGCTTGTATAATGAAAACCAACTGTTTCCTGCCTGCCTCCCCCGCCCCTTAAACCATCTGCAGTTAATTTTTGAAGCAAGCTAGAGATTCAATTTCTTTTTTTTTTTCCATATGGCAAACCATGTCTTTCCAGCTCCACATTTTGAATAGTCTGTCCTTTCTCCACTGATGAGACATGTCACTTCTATATCAGTGTTTTGTACATGCAAAGGTCTAATTTATACGTTAAATATTATTTCAGCAGCTAATTTTTCTATCCCTGAACCAATATCACATCATCTTAATTATTATAGCTTTATAAGAAATTTTAGTATCTGATAAAGGAAGTTTCCTGCCTTGCTCTTCTCTTTTAGAAGTGTCCTGGTTGTTCATGGCTTTTTACTTCTCCACATAAATTTTAAAATCGTCTTACTAAGTTTCATGAAAATGGAATAAACTTAGAAATCCATTTGGGGAGAATTGATATCTTTATGATATTAAGTGTTTGGAAACATGAACTTGGTATAGCTCTCCATTTATTATTTTTAAATGTCTCTTAATAATGGTTTATAATTTCCCCACATAGGTCATATATATTTTTTTGTTAGATTTCTTTTTAGGTACTGAGCATACTCTGATATTACAGTAAATAGTATCTTTTTTATTATGTTTTAGTTGATGGCTCTTGGTACATAGAAATGTTTATTAATACTATATATATATTAATCTTACATCCAGTTTCCTTGCCAAAATACCCTATTATTCCTAATCATTTGTCTATATTCTTTCATTTTGGTAATGTAAAAAATCACGTCACTGTAAACAATGACAGCTTTTCATTGCCTCTTTTTTGTTCCATAAGATTCTAATTTGTTTTCTTGCTGTACTGCACTGGGTGGGGCCTCTGATACAAGGCTGAATCAAAGTGGGGACAGTGGGCATTCTTCTCTAATTCCTGATCTGGAAATGCTTCTAATATTTTCCCATTTAGGGTACATTTGACATAGGATGTTAATAATTACTCTTTGTCAGGTTAAGGAATTCCCTTCTAATTCAGTATACCTAGTTTTTGTCCTAAATAGGCATGAATTTTAAACTTTCTAGCTACGGATGCCCTCCTTTTATTTTTTCTTTGTAATGTCTACAAAAGATTTCACTGAATCTTATTTTTCATTGAATGAACAAATGGGATAAAATCCAATGCTTTTTCTGGTTCTGTTGAGATGTTTAAATGGTTTTTCTGTTTTAATCTGTTTATGTGGCGAATTGTGTTTATAGATTCTCTAATATTAAGCCACTGTTGTATAAAAAAAAAATTTGTATAGCTGGGATAAATCCCACTTGGTAGTGGTTTATTATCTTTTTTTTTTTTTTAACACAGTTGGATTCAATTTGCTAATATTTTATTTAGTAATTTTGCCTCCATTTTCACAAGTAAAATAGGCTTGAATTTTCATTTCCTATAGGGTTTTTATTAGATTTTTGTATCAGGGTTATGCTGGCCTCAATGAATGAGTCAAGGAAACAGAGGGTAAAGATCAAGAAGTAATTAAGGATTGATGGAAGACCATGGACATTATAAAATCCACATAGTCGTCACTGCAGTCTGGAAAGTGTGACTATGTGAAGAACAGCTGTAGTCATGTCATGGTTACAGAATTTAACGAGAAGGTAAAAGGAATTGACAGAATAGGATGCCCAGAACACATCTCCACAAAGGGTATGCTTATGCTATAAAGGCCCTATGAAATACCAATTCAGTTAGTCCTCACTCTCCCTTTTCAAGGAATACATCCCTTGTATTAAACAGAGTTAGCCTGTACTGTTGTTGTTGTTATTAGGTGCTATTGAGTTGGTTTTAATATCCAAAATACATATATAAAACTTCTACAATAAAAGACAACTTAATCAAAAAATGGGCAAAGACTTGAACAGACTTTTCACCGAAGAGGATATATTCAAATTGTCAACAAGCACATGAAACGATGCTCAACTTCGTTAGCCATTGTTATTGTCGTTAGATGCCATCGAGTCAGTTCTGACAAATAGCAACCCAACGTACAAAAGAATAAAACGCTGCTGGGTCCTGCACCATCCTCACAATCATTGCTGTTTGAGACCATTGTTGCAGCCACTGTGTCAATCCATCTCATTGAGAGTCTCCCTCTTTTTTACTACCCTCTACTTTACCAAGCATGACATCCTTCCCCAGGAATTGGTCTCTCCTGACAATACGTCCAAAGTAAATAAGACAAAGTGTTGCCATCCTTGCTTCTAAGGAGCATTCTGGCTGTACGTCCTCCAAAACAGATTTGTTTGTTCATCTGGAAGTCCATGGTATATTCAATGTTCTTTGCCAACACCATAATTCAAATGTGTTAATTCTTCTTTGGTCTTCGTTATTCATTGCCCAACTTTCCTATGCATATCAAGTGATTGGAAATATGATGGCTTGGGTCAGGTGCACCTTAGTCATCAAAGTGGCATCTTTGCTTTTTAAGATTTTAACCAGGTCTTTTGGAGCAGATTTTCCCAATGTAATATGTTGTTTGATTTCTTGACCGCTGCTTCCATGGGCGTTGATTGTCAATCCAAGTAAAATAAAATCCTTGACAACTTCAATCTTTTCTCCACTTATGATGTTGCTTATTGGTCCAGTTGTGAGGATTTTTGTTGTCTTTATGTTGAGGTATAATTCATACTGAAGGCTGTAGTCTTAGATCTTCGTCAGTAATGCTTCAAGTCCTCTTCACTTTCAGCAAGCAAGGTTGTGTCATTTGGATATCGAAGGTTGTTAAATGAGTCTTTCTCCATTCTGCAGTCTCTTTCATATAGTCCAGGTTCTTGGATTATTTTCTCAGCACACAGATTCAATAAATGTGGTGAAAGGATACAACCCTGTTGTACACCTTTATGTAGTATATTTTACCTCTTAATACACTACATAATAAGCTATCCCAGAAGTCATAAAACAGAGCGGTTCACAGACCAAATTAAAATTCTAAATCAATTAAGAACATTCAGTGAACCAAACAATAGTTTAGCTTCACTAGTAAAGAATATCTGCCTTGAGCATTGTGTTCTTTTAAGAGCTATCTATATGGGATCAAATTGACAATAGCAACCGAAACATTAGATAGGAATCTTAGGAGGCAGTGAGTTTATGTTAATAGGGGAGAAACAACTTGGAAAAGGAGGGCGAGAATGGTTGCACAACTTGAAGAATATAATCAGTGTCACCGAATTTTATATGTTGTTGTTGCTGTTAGGTGCTGTTGAGTTGGTTCTGACTCATAGCAACCTTACGTACAACAGAATGAAACATTGCTTGGTCTTGTGCCATCCTCACAATTGTTCTTATGTTTGAGCCCATCGTTGGAGCCATCCATCTCGTTGAGGGTCTTCCTCTTTTTTGCCGACCCTCTACTTTACCAAGCATGATGTCCTTCTCCAGGGACTGATCCCTCCTGATAACATGTCCAAAGTATGTGAGACTTAGTCTCGCCATCCTTGCTTCTAAGGAGTACTCTAACTGTACTTGTTCCAGGACAGATTTGTTCGTTCTTTTGGCAGCCCATGCTATATTCAACATTCTTCCCCAACACCACAATTCAAAGGCGTCAGTTCTTCTTCGGTCTTCCTTATTCATTGTCCAACTTCTGCATGCATATGAGGCTACTGAAAGCACCATGTCTTGCATCAAGCACACCTTAGTCATCAAGGTGACATCTTTACTCTTTAACACTTTAAAGGTTCTTTCGCCCCAGATTTGCCCAATGCAATGTGTCGTTTGATTTCTTGACTGCTGCTTCCATGGGTGTTGACTGTGGATCCAAGTAAATTGAAATCCTTGACAACTTCAACCTTTTCTCCATTTATCCTGATGCTGCTTATTGGTCCAGTTGTGAGGATTTTTGTTTTCTTTATGTTGAGGTGTAATACGTACTGAAGGTTGTGGTCTTTGATCTTCATCAATCAGTGCTTCAAGTCTTCTTCCCTTTCAGCAAGTAAGGTTGTGTCGTTTCCATAACACAGGTTGTTAATGAGTCTTCCTCCAATCCTGATCCTGTGTTCTTTTTTACAATCCAGCTTCTTGGATTATTTGCACATCATGCAGATTGAGTAAGTATGGTGAAAGGATACAACCCTGACACACGGTTTTCCTGGTTTTAAACCACATATATCCTCTTGTTCTGTTTGAATGACTGCCTCTTGGTCTATGTACAGATTCTGAATGAGCACAGTTAAGTGTTCTGGAATTCCTATTCTTTGTAATATTATCCATAATTTGTTATGATCCACACAGTGGAATGAATGTCTTTGCATGATTTAAAAAAAAAATAAAGGGAAGAACATGCTTGGCATTTCTCAAGCTGAAAGAACTGAAGAAAAATTTCAAGCCTTGAGTTGCAGTATTGAAAGATTCTATGGGAAAGATATTGAAAGACACAGGAAGCAGCAAAAGAAGATGGAAGGAAATGTGTGTCAATTGCTAATATTTTATTTAGTAATTTTGCCTCTATTTTCATGAGTAAAATAGGCTGTGTGAAGGAATACATGGAGTCACCAAAAAGAATTGATCAACGTTCAAACATTTCAGGAGGTAGCATATGATCAAAAACCGATGGTATCGAAGGAAGAAGTCCAAGCTGCACTGAAGGCACTGGTGAGAAACAAGCCTACAGGAATTGACAGAATACCACGTGAGCCGTTTCAATTGTATATGTAAAAACTGTTTACTTGATGTATGTTCTGCTGTGTATATTCTCAACAACAACAAAAATAAAGTAAATTATTGAAAAAAAATCAGTGAGAAGTAAGGAAAAAGAGATGGTGAAGGTTAACACAGTTAGGTTAGGGTGCAAGCGTGTGGAAGAACCACGATGAGTCCTGTGTTATGCAGTGTTCATACATCCTATCTTTCTCTCTTCCGCATGAGCCTTCCCTGATGATGGTTCCCAGGATCAGAGTTGTGGATGAACAAGGAAGCTCATGAGGCTGGAGGTGACTGGAGCCCAAGCAGTACTGCTCTGTTGTGGAAGCGCGAGGGCAGGAATTTCTGGCTATAGCTGTAGCTTTCCAATCACCTTGATTGGCAGCCTAAAGGCTTTATCTGTATATCTCAAGCAGAGGCTACGTAGGGCCACAATGGCTGTCACAAAGGATGGCTTATTTAAGATTTTGTGAGTGTTTAAGTGCTTCATAAACATTTGTCGTTTCATGTACCTCATGCATATTTAGTGCTTACTTGATTAGTCTGTTTTTCCTACACCAGCACACATCTGCTCTACTTGTTAATGTCTAATATGTTTCACAAGCTACCTGCTTCTATAGGGTCGCTATGAGTCGGACTCGGCTCCATGGCAGTGGGTTTGGTTTGCCTTTTTTTATCCTCCTTATTTGTTTCTCGAATAGATTTGAATATTCTTAAATAACACGGGAAACACATTACATACCAGGATTCAGGAGCCAACTTGAAGAGACTCCCACTGGCTAAAGATGGGATATTTTGAGAATCAATAAGTATAATAATTGTAATAGTTTGAAGCACATCAAATATGATTAAAGCCATGAGTTTATCACAACACTTAAAACAACAAAAAAGTCTTTAATTGGTCACCGTTAGAGGATGCTAATGAACCAACTCACTGTGTTCAGAACTGGTCTTTCCTGTATGAACTATCCCACTGAGTAACCATGTAGCAGATGAAAGAAGTTTCTCTTCCTGGAAGTATTCTAGCTAGCAAATTAAATAGCAATGAAACAGCTGAAATTTCATCATTTTGTAACACCTAATGAGCTAATGGATCTAGCTACTACATATCAAAGATTGCTAGCAGCACAAAAAGAAGAACACAACACCATGGTGATGTAACCAGTCGTCCTTGGTCGATTCCAACTCATGGTGACGCTTTGTGTTTGGCTGGCTTAAAAAAAACCAAAAAAATCAAACCCGAATCTGATCAAACCTCATTCTAGACTAGATCAAATGTTTTCAAGGTGCGGTCAGCATTACTTGGGAATTTGTTAGAAGTGCAAATTTTTGGGCCCCACCCCAGATCTATTGAATCAGACCTTCTGAAACTCTGAAGGTGGGGCCCGGCCACTCCAAGTGGTTATAAAACCAGAAAAAACCAAACCCGCTGTGTGGAGTCAATTCTGACTCTTAGTGACCCGATAGGACAGAGTGGAACTGCCCCATAGGGTTCCCAAGTAACCTTTTTGGTTAGTGAATTCTATTGCCCACTAAAGAAAGAATCACTGCTCAAAATCCAGTACCAGTTTATAGGAAACACAGAGTACACAGGAACATGTTAAACAACACTACAGAGATGCAGGCTGAAAAAAAAAAATCCAGACTGTGGGAAACTCTATCAGACAGATGACCTAGTTTCTTTAAATATAAATTGCAAAGGGGAGGGGGAGAAAAAGAGATGAAGGGGGAACTTATATATTAAAAGGGATTTGGGAAACACCACCACTTACAAATCTGGGGCCTTATTTGGGTCCTAATTCAAATGAATAAATTGTAAAAACGTTTTATAACATTTAAGAAATAATTGGAAATTTTAGCACTGGATATTTCATGTGTTGAAATTAATTCTTTTTAGGTATGACTGAGGTTAATTTAAAGAAAAAGTTCCTATATTTTAGAGATACATGTTAAATATTTATGAGTAAAAATATATGATGTTTTGGATTTGCTTCAAAATAATATTGGGTAAGTGGGCAAAGGTATGGACGTGAAAAGATCGCTGGTAGTTAGGGCTGGGTATTAGGTACCTGGACGTTCATTAGACTATCTTATCTACTTTTGTATACATTTGGATTTTCCAGGGTAAAAAGCTAAAAAAAAAAATTGTCTTCGACTTTGTGAGATTTTGTGTGAACCTGTGGAAAGAGTTTTAGACAGAAACAGAACCCTCAGATTGAGCCCTTGCTCTGCTACATTCTAGGCAGTGAGTTGGGTAAATTGCTTCATCTCTGCCATCCTCATTTTTCATATCTATATATTTTTTTATAAAATAGAGAAGCGAAAATTAAATGATACAATGTATTCAAATGCTTTGCAAACTGCTTTGGAGATGGAAAGTTCAATGATGCACCGACTATGAGTTCATCTTTGAATCTATTTTCAGCACAGTATTGGGCATATAACAGGTGCTCTATAGGCGTTTACCCTCAATTCTTATTCAGTAAAATAATTATTAAATGAATGAATGAATGAATGGGTATATTCCAAATCCTAGGTTCCAGAGCTTAATGCAGAACCAGTCTTGATCATTCATTTAACAATTAACACTTATTCTACCAGTGAATAAAAGAAAGTTGGAGACACATTCTGATAATCATTACTTAATATGTTACATTATGCATATTCAAATAGAATCTAGTATATTACAGATTATATTTGCTCCCCTTTTTTCATGGTTTATTCTAAGCTGAAAACAGTGGAAGGTGGGAAGCTCTCGTTGATTGTAGATATTCCAATTAAAGAGATGATTTTCATTTAGATACAAAAATAAACAAAGAAAGTTAAAACTGGGGCTGAGTCATAGGTCTTCACTCTTGGAACTTCTGTAGCTACCACCAGTGGGAGTGCCATACTTCTTAGCTTCATTGAGGTATGAAGTACACAGAAGGAGACAAATTCAGTAAAAATTCATTCATTATGCATCCACTATGCACCTAGCATTTTTTTTTTTCTTTATGCACCTAGCATTAGGTGCTATTAGGAATATAGAGATGACTAAGACTGGACCCTGCCCTCAAGGGACTCAGTCTAGAGTGGAGATAGACACGTAAACAAGTAATTACAATATAGTGCAGTAAGGGTTGTAATAAAGGTGACACAAGGTGCCAAGGGAACTATTAACTCTGGCTCCAGGGAGCAGGGAGGCCTTCCCAGGTGTAAGCTTAATTTTGAAAGGTGAATAAAGGCTCATGAGATGGACAAAGTAAAATGAACAGTATGTATACATACATATGTGGAAGTAAGAACAGACATACAATTAGTTTGGCGTGGCTAAGAATAGGGTTTAAAGAGGCTGCAAAATGAGGGCAAAGGGGCTGGATAGTTGGTGGGGCCAAGTCATGAAGGGCCTTAACCCATGAAAGGGATTTTGGGGTTAGCCTTGGGAAGAAGAGCTATTTCAAGTATATCCAACTTAACTGTATGATACTTTATTACACTTAAAGTAAACTGAACAGATGATTATATCTTTATCATAATTAAGCACAAAAGAGTTTCTTTTCAAGGAATTTGTCTTTTTTTTTTTTTAAGGATTTGCACAGACCATGTATAAGCTTCACAAGATCATTGTTCTCATGATTTTATGATCAGTGCCCGGTTTAATCACCTAACTTTCTTTGAATTTGATCCACGTGACTTCTAAATGTGTCCAAAAATCAAATCCCTTCTCAAAAATGTGAAGATCTGCCATTATTGAGGATCTAAAAAAATTGTGATCCATGCTTCTAAGGGAATTTCAAAAGAGTAATTCTAGAAGTGTTTAGAATAATACCAGCATCATTAGAATAAGCTTGCACCCAAGAAGCAGCATGCATTTAAATGGTAAAACATGCTCTTTAAAAACCTCGTTTCCTCTTGGATATTTCTAGTGTAGGGAGCCCTGGTGCTGCAGTGGTTAAAGTGCTCGGCTGCCAACCCAAAGGTCGGCGGTTTGAACCTACCAGCCACTCTGTGGGAGAAAGATGTGGCAGTCTGCTTCCTTAAAGATTTACAGCCTGGGAAACTGTATGGGGCAGCTCTACTCTGCCCTACATGGTCGCTATGAGTGAAAGTTGGCTCCACGGCAGTGGGTTTGATTTTACTCCTAGTGTAGCTCTGGAGACATCAACACTCAGAGGGCATATAACACTGGAACAAAGTGGAATAAAAGAACGATGTTGCTGAGATTTCACCCTTTGTAAACTCAGGGTGGCCCCCACACTGAGCTGAGCAAGACTGCTTTCCCTCTTTTGCTCTGACTCACCTGAGAAGCCTCATATCCTGTTGCCTAGACAAGCGTCTGACTGCCCTTTCTGCCCAGAAAAGCTCTGATCTAACAAGTCCAACCTGCTTGTTCCCTTAAAGGCATCGGGCCTCAGGTGGAAATGGAGGGGAAGGCAGGGAGGGTGAAGCTCCTTAGCTAACTCAGCACTCTTTGCTTCTTCTTGGTATTAAATAGACCTAGGATGGAAAGAAAAATGGTCACGAGGCCTGCAGCATGTGGAGGATTTGAATAAGACTGAGATTCAAGGATGGCGTCAAGCCTACGAAGCATATTGAATCCAAACAATAGA
The DNA here is from genome assembly GCF_030014295.1 of Loxodonta africana. Classification (NCBI taxonomy): domain Eukaryota; kingdom Metazoa; phylum Chordata; class Mammalia; order Proboscidea; family Elephantidae; genus Loxodonta; species Loxodonta africana. Next base: position 79,026,687 of record NC_087356.1, read on the forward strand.
GTCTTAGACTGTAAAGGGCTGGAAAGGTCCTTAGATGTCATATGGTACCATCCCCTCATTTTATAAATGTGGAAACTGAGAACCTGAGAGAGTTGCCTTTAAAAAATAGAGTGACTCTACATCCCAGTGTGCTTAGAACAAACAGTTCTGATTTGTGCCAGTTTTCGTCTGGTGTAAATATCAAGAATGCCCTTTCACTCTGAAAATTGTTCCACTTTGGACGATAAATTATATAGTCGCCCATACCCTATCTTAAGAGAAAAGAAAGGGTATGAATAGGTGGAGAACAGCAATTTCAGGGGGAAGAAAAAAAACAAAAAAACCCAGTGCCGTCGAGTCGAAGACAGTATTAAAAAAAAAAAAAAGATAGGGAGATAATTATATTATCTTTCACGGATTTTTGCTTCTCAAGATGATATATGAAAAATATATAAAATTTTAAAACTGGTTAATTTGAAGTTTCTTATTACTAATACTATATCAAATTATGTTTGGCTCTTAAAAAGGAATTGCTGTAAATCATTCATATAAAAATACTAAAGAAACAAACTAGTTAGGAAAAAAAAAAAACTCAGAGTGGTAGTGGCTTGTAATAGATTTGGTAGAAATATAACCTTTTTTTTTTTTTTTTTTTTAATTACCTTCAGAAATAAAACCTGCTTAGCACTACTGACAAATCCTGGTTGCCTTTCTCTTTCACTCTGTTTAAAATTTCTATTACTTAATAGAAGAATGACCCTTACATGATTAGAACTTCCTTACGTTATAAGAGTTTAACTGAAAACCCTTGCAGCACAATGGGGACAGAAGAATCTCACCTTTAGTAGACCTCTCCTGCTTTTTTGCCTCCAACATTCTAGGTTTGTTTTGTGGAGGAAGGATCATGGAGTTTGGAATCAAATCCCAGCTCTGCTGCTTTCTAATTTACGCCAGTTACTGAATGTCTAGCCTCATTTTCCTCATCTGTAAAACAGGGATATTAATAAGGTACTTTCTCTCTCATGTTGTTGTGAGATTTACAGATATTAAAAGTAAATATTTGATAAATGGTGGCCATTACTATTACGAGCATGCTACTTGGAATTTCTACACAGACCATGCTATTTCACCCCCAACTCCAACATTGGCCTGGAGTGTCCCATTCTTTTGTCAACTGGTCTTCATTTTCCAAGGTCCCTTGTATGTTAAGCCTTTTCAAAGAAGGCTTCTCTCGAGCTCCTGGTTGAACTTGTCCGTCTTCCTGTGCCATCACTTGTACCTGGCACGTACTTTATTATTGCCTATCAGCCTGTACTGTGACTTTTTTTGCTTGAGAGCTCCTTGAGGGCTAAGACCTTGTCTTTCTTACCCTTGAATTTCTGAGAATGGTGCCTGACACTTGATAGGTGCTCAAAAATATTGAAAACAAAAAACTAATGAGCAATAGGAAGAAGAAGGAACAAAATGATGAGATTTGGGCATGACTCAAACCTCATTTTAGATAAACTTTCCAAGTGTTTTCTCATTAAACCTTTTCTTTCAGGAGAGATGCTGAGAAGAGGAGACCTAATGTCTATTTAATTTACTTTTGCTTCAAAGTCTTCCAGAATAGTGGAGGTAACGGTTGATGGTAACGGTGGTGGTGGTAGGCTTGGGAAGGAAGGCACTATTGGTCAAAGAGTGGCCTATACATAAAATTGACTGTAGACATGTTTGGTAGATTCTAATAAGGAAGGCAGACTGGTGCTGCAGAAGGTGCTAAAGTTGGCCCTGGATTGACTGGAGAGTCAGGCAGGCCTGGTATGAATTCTGGCCATGTCACTAACTAGGTTACCTTGGATAAGCTACATGATCTCTAAGTCTTAGACTTTGTCCAATTTCCTCTACCATTCCTCTCAATAACTGTGTCAGACCTTCCCTCTATTTAAGACTTCTGCTCCTCCAACTCCTTGCCTCACTTTAGGGCAGTGACCTTTTCTCCCTATAACACAGATAAAGTAGGTGCCATTAGATAAGAACTCCCTGAGAAGAGTGAGGTCAGAAAAGAAAAACCATAAAAACACACAGAACACACATACATTCACACATGTGCGTACACACAGATGAAAACTCCTTCAATTTTCTGTCCCAATCTCTCACGCTGCCTTTGAGCCACCTTCCTTTTACCCTCAAAGTTAGTTGTGTCTGTGCCCTTCTTGGGGTTCCTCCTTATCTAGATTGACCATATGATCTTTCAAACTGGAATACCAGAGTATAAAAGGGATATTATTGAGAAACCATGATATAGAGTAACCTCTCTTTACCTTTTGTTAATATTATAATAGGTGCCCCTCATCCTGCCTACTCATTCCTATAAATATTTGAACATGTTAAAGTCTTTTCTGGGTGGTGTAAATGGTTAATGCGTTCGGCTGCTAACAAAAAGGTTGGTTGTTTGAGTCCACCCACAGGCAACTCGGTAGAAAGGCCTGGAGAACTACTTCCAAAAAACCAACCATTAAAAACCCTATGGAACACAGTTCTACTCTCATACGCATGCATATGTCAGAGTCAACTTGATGGCAACTGGTTGGTTTAAAGTGTCTCTCTTCTTAAAACCAACAAATAAACAAAAAAACTTAAAAAATCTTTTTTTGTTTTTTTAATTACCCATGTTTCCTTCCAGCTACTTCCTTCTCTGCTCCCCTTCATAAACTCTGTATTTGGAAGCCTAAACTACTTCCTCACATCACATTTGCTTCTCATTTACTTCATGACTTTTCTGGTGAAATTGTTCTCACCAAGGTCACCAACTGGCAGATCTAATGGACACTTTCAGTCCTTATTTTATGTGCCTCTCAGCAGCATTCAATCATTTGCACATTAGCTCTTTTTTGAAACACCCCTCTTGACTTGGCTTCTGTGCCACCACATTGTCCTGTTATTTTCTTCTTGTTTTCCCTTTCTTATGAACACACTTATTCAGGTTCTTTGGAGATCTCGTCTCCTTTTCCCTTGTGTTGTTTATCCTCCAGATTCTGTCTTAGGACTTTGTGTTTTCTCACTCTACAGCAGTCTTGGAAGGTCTCATCTATTCTCGTTCCCCCTATTACCTTCTAGAAGGGCTAAAGATCTCAAACTGGCATCTCCAGCCCAGCGCTCTCTTCAGCTCAGTTTATTCAGCTGTGTACTAAACACCTCTGCTTAATTGTCCCATAGGAACATCACACTCAACAACTCATCTTTCCCACACACTTGCTCCTCTTCTTGTGTTCCCTATTTCAGAGAAAGGCAGCACCGTCAGCCAGTTACCTATACGAGAAACTTGAGAATTATCCTCCAATATTTTACGGTCCCTCACTTCTTCACTTCTACGTCCATTCACCATTCTATTCATAGTCTTGCCATTCTATCTCCTTACTCTCTCTCAAATCCTTAACTCTCCTCCATTCCCTCCATCACTTTTCCAGTTCAGGTCAAAATTACCTCCTGGCTTGACTACTGTTCCTGGAAGCAGCCTCTTGCCTCCAGCTTTTTCCCTCTCCAATTTCTTTCTCCATGCTTTGACTACTCCATGAGTGGTCTTTTTTTTTTTTTTCTGTTTACAATTATATCATTTATTATGAAACAAGCATCAAAACTGAAGTATGAGCCATTTAGAGCAAAATTGGTGAAAGTAAATTTTTCATTGTGGGAGATCAACAGAATTTTACATTGATAGTTGAAACAACTAAATTCGCTGATTCATTTTCTTTGTTGCGGAACATGTGGGACATTCTTTTTGTAGAAAATGTGGTATATAGCAAAAATCTTAGTGCCTATATCTACTAAAAATTTTATAATCCAGTTCATCTCATTTCGCTAAAATGGCATACCCCACTTTTGCATTCAATTGCTAATATTATAGTCTCATTTAAAAAGAAGTTACATCATGGATAGCTAAGACATACACACACATACATATATAAAAAAATGTATAACTATAACTCACACATCCCTTTCGAACGGGTAAGCATAGGAGGGGGTACCACAGATTATCAGTGTTTAGGGTCCTCAGGTGCCTTAATCCAGCCCTGATTAGCAGCATAGTGGCAATGGGAATAAGGAAAAAAGGAACAAAAAGAGAAACCGTTTCAAAGGAAAAATAAATACGATTTTGGAAGTACTGAGATAAGTCAGGGATGCCCTATCATAATAAGGGCATCTCTTCATCATGTAACTCTCCCCATTTGAGAGTAATTTTATCAATTTCCTACTCTCACATTAAGTCTGGAGCCCTGGTGGTACAGTGGTTAAATATTCAGCTGCTGACCAAAAGGTCGGCAGTTGAAACCCACCAGCTGCTCCTTGGAAACCCTATGGGGCAGTTCTACTCCATCCCATAGGGTCACTATGAGTCAGAATTGACTCAACGGCATTAGTCATGATCAGTCACATTAAGTCTAGCAATGCTTCGCAACCAATCAGGGGAAATTTTGATCAAATCTGCAAGCCTTCTGCCTTGTAAGAGAACATATTTACAGGTTCCAGGGATTAGGACTTGGATACCAACCAAAGAGTATTTTTCAAATTCCATTCTTTTTACAGAAGATGGTTTGTTTCTTGTTACTTGCAATGGTGCTCTTTTAGGCATTGCTCCTAACCGGTTGGAATGACCCCATGGAGGATGCAAAGAGATTTCTGTTATTACCTCATTGTACTCTGAGCCCTAATACAGTCAAAGACAAACATCAGCTCACAACTGGAGAATCAGGTCTCTGGTCTTGTTCACTCTTCTCCTGAAGCACCTCTCTGTTAAGCTTTCTCTACCTTTACCAAACAAGCCCCAACAGAAAATACTACCTTTGTGTTATTCAGAAGAGGACGTATTCTCCTTAGAATGTGCTAGAATATAAAGGCCTTGCTTGCAATATGTATCTCTTCATCTGCAGAAGCCCTCGTTGCCATTGAGTGGATTCCGACTCATAGTGACCCTACAGGACAAAGTAGAACTGCCGCATAGGGTTTCCAAGGCTGCCACTTCTTTCTCACGTGGAGCAACTGGTGGGTTCGAACCGCTGACCTTTTGGCCAGCAGCTAGTCACTTAACCACTGCACCACCAGGGCTCCCATGAGCGGTCTTTTTAATACATAAATCTGATCAGTTCACTGTCTGCTTAAAACCTTTAAATGCTTCCCCATTCCCTCAGGATAAAGTCCAAACTCCTCAACCCTTATCAAGGACCCTTACGGTCTGGCCCCTTGTTAGATTTTCAGTCTCACCTCTGGTCATTCAGTCTCCTTTTTGCCCGTTTCTCTCCAAACACACTCAATTTTTTTTTTCAATTACCAGAAAGGCTTTCGCTTCTTCCCTGGGTTTTGTACCTTCTCTGTCCCCTACCTGGAGAGACCTCTCAAATGCCTGTTCCATTGCCTATTTTGTATTTGTCTTTGGCATAATAATAATGTTGCTGTTGTTGTTATGTGCTATCGAGTAGGCTCCAACTCACAGTGACTCTATGTACAACAGAACGAAAGACTGCCTGGTCCTGCACCAGCCTCAGAATCGTTGCTACGCTTGAGCCCATTGTTGTGACCACTGTGTCAATCCATCTCATTGAGGGTCTTCCTCTTTTTCGCTGACCCTCTTCTTTATCAAGCATGATGTCCTTCTCCAGGGACTGATCCCTCTGATAACATGTTCAAAGTATGTGAGACATAGTCTTGCCATCCTTGCTTCTAAGGAGTATTCTAACTGTACTTGTTCCAAGACAGATTTGTTCGTTCTTTTGGCAGTCCATGGTATATTCAACATTCTTCCCCAGCACCACAATTCAAAGGAGTCAATTCTTCTTCGGTCTTCCTTATTCATTGTCTGATTTTTGCATGCATACGAGGTGAATGAAAACACCATGGCTTGGGTCAGGTGCACCTTAGTCATCAAGGTGACATCTTTGCTTTTTAACACTTTAAATGTTCTTTTGCCCCAGATTTGCCCAATGCAATGTGTCATTTGATTTCTTGACTGCTGCTTCCATGGATGATGATTGTGGATCCAAGTAAAATGAAAGCCTTGACAACTTCAATCTTTTCTCTGTTTATCATGATGCTGCTTATCGGTCCAGTTGTGAAGATTTTTGTTTTTTTATGTTGAGGTGTAATCCATACTGAACGTTGTGGTGATCTTCATCAGTACATGCTTCTGAATCTGGCTTGAATTTCTTGCAGTTCCCTGTCGATGTACTGCTACAGCCACTTTTGAATGATCCTCAGCAAAATTTTACTTGCATGTGACATTAATGATTTTGTTCAGAAGTTTCCACATTTAGTTGAACAAAATTAGCCAGACGCAAAATAGTGCATGCACTTTGGTTCCATTTATATGAAGTTCTAGAACAGGCAAAACTAATCTTTGGTGGGGAAAAAATCTTAACAGTGTTTGCCCTAGGGGAGTGGAGGAAGGGGTTGGCCGGAGGGATGTTAGTGATGTTAAAGTTCTGTATCTTAGTAGAGTTGGATTGCATAGGTGTACACATTTGTCAAAACTCTTCGAATGCATTTAAGATTTGTGCATTTCATTGTATGTAAATTTTATGTAATCCAATATTTTTGTTTTTCACTGTCACAATCTTAGATTTATTTCTGGACTTTCAATTCTATTCCATTGGTCTGTATGTCTATTTTTTTTTTTAATAATTTTTATTGAGCTTTAAATGAACGTTTACAAATCAAGTCAGTCTGTCACATATAAGCTTATATACACCTTACTCCATACTCCCACTTACTCTCCCCCTAATGAGTCAGCCCTTCCAGTCTCTCCTTTTGTGACAATTTTGCCAGTTTCTAACCCTCTCTACCCTTCTATCTCCCCTCCAGACAAGAGATGCCAACACAGTCTCAAGTGTCCACCTGATACAAGTAGCTCACTCTTCATCAGCATCTCTCTCCAACCCATTGTCCAGTCCCTTCCATGTCTGATGAGTTGTCTTCGGGAATGGTTCCTGTCCTGGTCCAACAGAAGTTCTGGGGACCATGACTGCTGGGATTCCTCTAGTCTCAGTCAGACCATTAAGTCTGGTCTTTTTATGAGAATTTGGGGTCTGCATCCCACTGATCTCCTGCTCCCTCAGGGGTTCTCTGTTGTGCTCCCTGTCAGGGCAGTCATCGGTTGTGGCCAGGCACCATCTAGTTCTTCTGGTCTCAGGATCATGTAAGTCTCTGGTTCATGTGGCCCTTTCTGTCTCTTGGGCTCATAGTTATCGTGTGACCTTGGTGTTCTTCATTATCCTTTGATCCAGGTGGGTTGAGACCAATTGATGCATCTTAGATGGCCGCTTGTTAGCATTTAAGACCCCAGATGCCACATTTCAAAGTGGGATGCAGAATGTTTTCATAGTAGTATTATTTTGCCAATTGACTTAGAGGTCCCCTTAAGCCATAGTCCCCAAACCCCCGCCCTTGCTCCACTGACCTTTGAAGCATTCAGTTTATCCCGGAAACTACTTTGCTTTTGGTCCAGTCCAGTTGAGCTGACCTTCCGTGTATTGAGTATTGACCTTCCCTTCACCTAAAGTAGTTCTTATCTACTAACTAATCAGTAAATAACCCTCTCCCACCCTCCCTCCCTCCCCCCCTCGTAACCACAAAAGTATGCGTTCTTCTCAGTTTATATTATTTCTTAAGATCTTATAATAGTGGTCTTATACAATATTTGTCCTTTTGCCTCTAATTTCACTCAGCATAATGCCTTCCAGGTTCCTCCATGTTATGAAATGTTTCACAGATTCCTCACTGTTCTTTATCGATGCATAGTATTCCATCGTGTGAATATACCACAATTTATTTAACCATTCATCCGTTGATGGACACCTTGGTTGCTTCCAGCTTTTTGCTATTGTAAACAGAGCTGTAATAAACGTGGGAGTGCATATATCTGTTTGTGTGAAGGCTCTTATTTCTCTAGGGTATATTCCGAGGAGTGGGATTTCTGAGTTGTATGGTAGTTCTATTTCTAAGTTTTTAGGAAAACGCCAGAGAGATTTCCAAAGTGGTTGTACCATTTTACATTCCCACCAGCAGTGTATAAGAGTTCCAATCTCTCTGCAGCCTCTCCAATATTTATTATTTTGTGTTTTTTGGATTAATGCCAGCCTTGTTGGAGTGAGATGGAATCTCATCATAGTTTTAATTTGCACTTCTCTAATGGCTAATGATCGAGAGCATTTTCTCATGTATCTGTTAGCAGCTTGAATATCTTCTTTAGTGAAGTGCGTGTTCATATCCTTTGCCCACTTCCTGATTGGGTTGTTTGTCTTTTTGTGGTTGAGTTTTAACAGAATCATATAGATTTTAGAGATCAGGCATTGGTCGGAGATGTCATAGCTGAAAATTCTTTCCCAATCTGTAGGTGGTCTTTTTACTCTTGGGGAAGTCTTTAGATGAGCATAGGTGTTTGATTTTTAGGAGCTCCCAGTTATCTGGTTTCTCTTTGTCATTTTTGGTAATATTTTGTATTCTGTTTATGCCTTGTATTAGGGCTCCTAACATTGTCCCTATTTTTTCTTCCATGATCTTTATCGTTTTAGTCTTTATGTTTAGGTCTTTGATCCACTTGGAGTTAGTTTTTGTGCGTGGTGTGAGGTATGGGTCCTGTTTCATTTTTTTGCAAATGGATATCCAGTTATGCCAGCACCATTTGTTAAAAAGACTACCTTTTCCCCAATTAACTGACACTGGGCCTTTGTCAAATATCAGCTGCTCATATGTGGATGGATTTCTATCTGGGTTCTCAATTCTGTTCCATTGGTCTATGTGCCTGTTGTTGTACCAGTACCAGGCTGTTTTGACTACTGTGGCTGTATAATAGGTTCTAAAATCAGGTAGAGTGAGGCCTCCCACTTTCTTCTTCTTTTTCAGTAATGCTTTACTTATCCGAGGCTTCTTTCCCTTCCATATGAAATTGGTGATTTGTTTCTCCATCACATTAAAAAATGTCATTGGCAATATTTTTTAAAAGGGTCTATTAGTTTTTCAGAAGAGGACATGGAATGAGGAATATCACTGCTGATGTCAGATGGATCCTGGCTGAAAGCAGAGGATATCAGAAAGATGTTTACCTGTGTTTTATTGACTATGCAAAGGTATTTGACTGTGTGGATCATAACAAATTACGGATAACATTGCAAAGACTGGCAATTCCAGAACACTTAACTGTGCTCATGAGCAACCTGTACATAGACCAAGAGGCAGTCATTTAAACAGAACAAGGGGATACTGCATGGCTTAACGTCAGGAAAGGTCTGCGTGAGGATTGTATCCTTGCCATACTTATTCAATCTGTATGCTGAGCAAATAATCTGAGAAGCTGGACTATATGAAGAAGAATGGGGCATCAGGATTGGCGGAAGACTCATTAACAATCTGTGTTATGCAGATAAAAAACCTTGCTTGCTGAAAGTGAAGGGAACTTAAAGCATTTATTGATGAAGATAAAAGACCACAGGCTCCAGTATGGATTACACCTCAACATGAAGGAAACAAAAATCTGCACAACTAGACCAATACGCAATGCATGATAAATGGAGAAAAGATTGAACTTGTCAAGGATTTCATTTTACTTGGATCCACAATCAACACCCATGGAAGAAGCAGTCAAGAAATCAAATGACGCATTGCATTGGGCAAATCCGCTGCAAATGACCTCTTTAAAGTGTTAAAAAGCAAAGATGTCACTTTGATTATTAAGGTATATCTGACCCATGCCATGGTGTTTTCAGTTGCTTCACATGCATGTAAAAGCTGAATAGTGAATAAGGAAGAATGAAGAAGAATTAACACCTTTGAACTGTGGTGTTGGCGAGGAAGTACAGCCAGGACGCTCCTTAGAAGCAAGGATGGCGAGACTTGGTTTCACATACTTTGGACATGGTATTAGGAGGAATCAGTCCCTGGAGAAGGACATCATGCTTGGTGTCATGGATTAAATTGTGTTCCCCAAGACTGTGTGTATCAATTTGTCTGGGCCATGATTCCTGGTATCCTGTGATTGTCCACTACTTTGTCATCTGATGTGATTTTCCTATGTGTTGTAAATCCCGCCTCTATGATGTTAATAAGGGGAGATGGGCGACAGTTATGTTGACGGGGCAGGACTCAATCTATGGGACTGGATTATGTTTTGAGTCAGTTTCCTTGGGGATATAACAAGAAGAAGTGAGCAAAGAGACAGGTGGACCTCATGCCACGAAGAAAGCAGTGCCGGAAGCAGAGCGCATTCTTTGGGCCCAGGGTTCCTGCGCGGAGAAGCCCCTAGTCCGGGGGAAGACTGGTGAGAAGGCCTACAGAGAGAGAAAGCCCTACCCTGGAGCTGACACCCTGAATTTGGACTTGTAACCTGCTAGACTGTGGGAGAGTAAATTTCTCTTTGTTAAAGTCATCCTTTTGTGGTACTTCTGTTATAGCAGCACTAGATAACCAAGACACTTGGTGAAGTAAAGGGTCAGCGAAAAAGGGGAAGACCCTTAACGAGATGGATTGACACAGTGGCTGCAACAATGGGCTGAAGCATAACAATGATTGTGAAGATGGTGCAGAGCCGGGCAGTGTGTCGTTCCGTTGCATATAGGCTTGCTATGAGTTGGAACCTACTCGATAGCGCCTAACAACAACAATTTTGCTCAACACAGTATTTTTGAGATTCATCCGTGTGGTTGTACGTATCAATAATTATTTTTTCATGTGGAGTAGTATTCCATTGTATGAACATCCTACAGTGTATTTTTCCATTCCTCTGTTGATGAATCCCTGGGCTGTTTCCAGCTTTGGGCTATTGTGAATAAAACTTCTATGAATATTTATATACAAGTTTTTTGTGCACATATGATTTCACTTCTCTTGGGTAAGTACCACGGAGTAGAATTAGCGCAGTGGTTGTATGTTTAGCTTTATAAGAAACTGCCAGATCTTTCCCCAAAGTGGTCATGGGAACAGTTTTTAAGTAAGTGTGACCGCAAACAACTAACATTTTGATGCCATCGTGTCGTCTCTGAGTCATGGCGACCTCGTGTGTAACAGAACCTTGCCTGGACCTGTGCCATCTGCACGATCTTCGATGTGTTTGAGCCCATTGTTGTGGCCATTGCGTCAATCCATCTCAGAAGATTTTCCTCCTTTTTGCTGACCTTCTACTTTACCGAATATGATGTCCTTTTCTAGCAATTTATCCTTTCCGATGACTTGCCCAAAGTATGTGAGCTCTAAGTCTTGCCATCCTCCCTTCTGAGGAGCAGTCCAGTTGTATTTCTTCCAAGGTTGATTTGGCAGTCCACGGTATACTCAATACTCTTTGCCAACACCACAATTCAAATGCATCAATTCTTTTTTTTTTTTTTCACATTTACTGGTTGTTTATTATGGGCACTGAGTTTAGAGCTTTATTTGTATGTAGTATTTCATGTGATTCTTGTAACAAGCCTACGCAGCAGGTATTATTCTCATTTTACACATGAGATAATTGAGGGACAGAGAATTAAATAATTGCCCAAGGTCACACAGTTAGTAAGTGGCTGAGCTCGGATTTGGATCTAAGCAGTCGAACTCCAGCTTCTATACCTCATATTGCCTCTTAGTATATAGTAGAAACAAAAGAAGTGACTATTTCTTTCCTCAGGAAATGAATTAATTTTCCTAAAAACGAAACTGGTCATGGTAACTGAGAAAAACTGTGTTCATCAGTAAACATAAATGTCAACTCTCATCCACTATTTAGGTGTGGTATGTATGGTAACAGGGAGATAGATATACGTCTATCGTGGTCCCTGGCTCCTGGAAGATTATTCAAAGTTATCTTCAAAGATGCCCCATCTTTCCAGTCCTGTGCAATTCCTCCAGCTTCACTTTAGAATACGTGAAGGGTTAAACTTGAGAGTCTTTTTGTGGGCTGATTAATGAGGGCATGATGCAAAGAGGGCAAGACGTTGCTCCTTTGTAATTAAGAAAGGAGCCTGAGGCTTTACTGGAACAGTGAAGAAACAGCACTGAGATAGAAGGTAGGAGAGTGCTCCCTCCCAGGATTTTTCTAAGCTCCTTAGAGCTCAGTCTCAGTCCCAGATCTGCTTTGGAATATCTCTAGGAAACTTGAGGCAAAAAGGAGGACCAGACGGAACACACCTCTTGTTTTGGGCAGAGAGCCCACCCCTCACCTAGGATTCTAACAAGTTAACCTTCCTCTCCCATCTTTGAAAAGCTAAGCCAGATAAAGTTAAAAAAAAAAAAAATGGAGGCTGGGAGTCCTTGCATCTTCTGAAAGCTGGTGTTAATAGTTTGTACTTTCATCCTGGCTACTGGGCCAGGGGCTCTAAGAGAAAACAGGGAGAGCTAAGTGGTGGCTGATGTCTCAAGACCCCACCCCCCTCCTTTTTTTTTTTTATGATTCTGGAAATACCATTGTAATTTCACTATGGAAAGGCTTAGCCTGGGTCACACACCAACCACCCTCAATTGATGTATTTGTCAGGATCAAGTCCACACTCCTTAGGATGATGAAAGAGAACCCTCACATCTGGGCTCAGCATCATTCTCTGCCTCCTGGCCTGACACTTCCTGTACTCCAGGCTTGAGGAATTGCATGCTGATCCCTGTGGACACCACATCCCTACCCATTTGCCCCAAGTGGAATGCTTTTCTCTTCTTTTTCCAGAATTCCTATTTCTCCTCTAAAGATCCAATTCAAATATCACAAATATGGAAATTATTTGTTTACATTACCACAAATATGGAATTATTTGTTTACATACACACTTCAGCTCCCCATTCTCTTTAGACTATGATTTCCTCCCAGGCACAAATGTCTTAGTCTACTTTGTATGTCTAGCCCCAGCATATAACAAGCATTTAATAAAATTTATCTGAGAGTACGGAAGGCATATGGACAGAAAGAAATTTTGAGTAAACAAATGCTTTATTTGAAACACTCTTAACAGCTAAGAGCTTGCCTGCTAACCAAAAGGTTGGTAGTTCAGATGTATCAACTGCTTCTTGGAAAACCTATAGGGGAATTTTACTCTGTCCTATAGGGTTGTTATTAGACAGAATTAACTCAACGGCAATGGATTTGGTTTGATCTTAACAGCTAAATTGTTATTTTTCTTTGCTTCAAAGAATGCTGATTTTTCCTTGTGGTAGGATTTTTTTTTTTTGCCCAGGGTGTTGGGAAAGACAAGAATTTTTACAAATATTTATATAGGTCAGTTATCCTTTCTATCTTCTGAGCTCCCACTAAGTTTCCTATTGGCCAAAGTCTAGGTAGCCCTTAGGAATATTTTGGCGAAATGTGTGGAGAATTGGTACAGATAAGATGCTTTCAAAACTATTGATATGCCACAAATTTTAATGTTTATCAGGACTTGTCTCCATAAGAAAGTTTGGGAAAAAAATGGTGTGTCTGAAAACTTCACCTTTTTTCCTTTTACTCTCCAGAACTCTTTCTTTTATCTCATTTGCCTAGACACAAACTATAACTTTCAGCCTTACCTAGATGCCTCAACTTTGATCAAAGTCCTGCTGACTAGCTTCGTGGGGACTCTTAAGGGAAAACGTCCTTTTAATTTAGCATTTTCTCTTCTTTCCCAGTTCAGCCCTTGGCCTCCTCCTTCCTCTTCCAGGGAGGGGAACTGGGAGACTCCAGAGCCACTTCTGTTAATGGCAGAAGTTGGGTGTTGCTGGGCACAAAGCCAGGAACTTGAACTCTGCTGAGGAATGGGATCTGGGCAAGAACTGGGCTGACAGCCAGCTCCCAGGGCGTCTGGCTACCTAGGGGAGAGATTCTTCTGTTCTTGACAACAGGCAGTCTGTTCAGTTCTTCTTGCCCTGATTCCTCTCCTGCTGCTTTCACTGCATCCCTGAGCTCTTTGGTAACTCTGCCTCTCACCACATTTTGCAATTCCCTGTAGACTTCAAAACCCCAGGCTCTACATCTCCTCCTCTAGAGCTGCATTTCCCTGCAAAATTGAAAGCCAACAAAGATCTAGTTTCCTTAATTCCTTTTCTTTCAAGCTCCTGGAGCTGAACTTTTCTGACCTACATACCAAAACCAAAGCCAAACCCACTGCCGTCAATTCCAACTCATAGCCACCCTATAGGATAGAGTAGAACTGCCCCGTAGGTTTTCCAAGGCTGTAATCTTTAAGGAGGAAACCCTGGTGACTTAGTGGTTAAGTGCTACAGCTGCTAACCAAGAGGTCGGCAGTTCAAATCTGCCAGGCGCTCCTTGGAAACTCTATGGGGCAGTTCTACTCTGTCTTGTAGGGTGGCTATGATTTGGAATCAACTCCATGGCAGTGGGTTTTTTTTTTTTTTTCAGTTAATCTTTAAGGAAGCAGACTACCGCATCTTTCTCCCACGGGGCAGGAAGCAGCTGGTGGATTCGAACTGCCGACCTTTTCTTAACAGCCGAGTGCTTTCACCACTGCACTACCAGGGTGCCTTGACCTACATTCCAGAAAGGCCATATCTTATTGTCATCATCACTCTAACCTTTTCCTCAGCCTTCTGATTTTAAGTTCATTTCCGACCAAGGAAACACACATCATAATAATACATATGTGCTTAGGATTCAGAATGGTGGTGTAGTAATTAAGAGCTACCGCTGCTTAACCAAAAAGGTCTGCAGTTCGAATCCACCAGGCACTCCCTGGAAACCCTATGGGGCAGTTCTACTCTGTCCTATAGGGTTGCTATGAGTCAGAGTCCACTCGACAGCAACGGGTATATACAACCTGGTCTTCACTTGGGGTAGCCCCAAGTTTCCCAGTTACCTTTACTTTTTTTTGTAATGTGCCTCTCTCGGTGGAATTTTCTCTTTTCTTCCTTCTTAATGATACTTTCTTTTTTTCTAGTCAGTCTGTCCCTTCCTCCCCATTCTGGCAACCCTCTCTCTCCCACGGTTTAACTAGATTTTATGCATCAATATGAAACTCTTTAGTTTCTAGATTGCTAATCTACGGGATAAAGGCAATTTGTCTCTATTCAGAGTTAAATCCTGGTCAAGCCTACTCCTTAACTGCCTGTGTGATCTTCACCCCCCTTCCACTGCTATTTCAATGCTGCTCCAGGAATTTTTAACAGTCACCCACCCTCCTTCAGACAAAAGACCAAAAGCAAACCCGTTGCTGTTGATTGATTCTGACAAGGAGACACCTTTTCTCATTTAAGTTCCTTAACTTTTTAGACTTCTCAGAAGGACGGCTGCCCTAACAATGGCAGATGAAATCTGCGGCACAAAAACCTTACTGTGAAAACCTTTTCCTTGGTGGTCCTCTGTCTGATCCCTGTGTTAGCTATAATTTTGTGGGAAGAACACTAGATTTGTGAGTCAGAAAAGCTCCAATTTTGCTACTTATTGGCTGTGCAATCTTGGGCAAAGTCACTCACCTTCCCTAAGCTCTTAAGATCCTCACTGGTAAATGAGAACACTTCAGAGGGTTTCGTGGAGATGAAATACAAGCAAGAAAGTATCTTGTGGACTGTGTTGAGATGGGAGGAGAAATGAGTGGGGATGATGTCCTGATGCTCCTTCAAATCCTTCGAAGGCAAAGGATCATTAAACACAGATTTGTTTTGGTCAGCCTGTTTCAGCTCCACCTCAGGGAAAGCCACAAGCTAAAAAAAGATGAGGAGATCCTTGCAGTGACATCTGGCTAAAATTGAGGGTATAAGCTGTAGGGCTTTTTGTCTACAGAGGGTCTCAAGGAATTCTACTTCTTGTCTCAGAGTTGTGGTGAATCCAGCCTTATGGCTCAAAGTGGCCCCAGGGAGGTGCTTTGGGACACAGAACCACTGCAAGGTGGTTTCAACGTTCACTTCCCAGACACGCCTAGAGCCTGTTTAAAACAGGGGGTGTGGGGGCCAAACCCAAAGCAAGCTGGGACTTTTCAGACTGGCACCACTTCCTTTGTTTCCGAGGCCATTCTGGGGCCAGAACCCAGGCAGATTAACTGAAAAGTCAAGAGAGGGCAGCAGAGTTTGGGATCTTTGTGCAGACGTGCCGGTAATGGAGAGGGTGGGAGGGAGGGGAGGAAGGAGGGCGTTGGGAGCTGAGGCCCCACCTTTCATTCCAGCAAGTGCAAAGGCAGAGTGGGGATGAGTCACGGGCAAAGACGCTCAGATTCCCACAGGTGAGGGGACTCGACAGGCTCTTCTCTCCAGAAAAACGTGGAGCTCGCGCCTCCCGAAGTGGCCTTGGCAGGGTGTCGGAGCCCTCGGTCTGCCCGGTCTGGTCTCTGGGACCAGGGCTGGGTTTCCCTCATGTATGGCAAGAGCCTTATGCGGGCTGTGCTTCTTCTCCTTGGCATACAGCTCACAGGTAAGGAGCTTCTCTCAGCATTTCTTCCTTTACTGCCTACCTTACGGAGCTAATGTGATTAAGAAGTTCCACGAGTTTTGTTTGGGAGCCTGAGCCACTGTTGTGGTTCATTTTAGTTTTCACTTTGCTGAAACTGAAGTTGGGGAGTTGTTTTTGGGTAACTGCTTTTGGACAAACAGGTTTAGGTGTGTTTGGGTTGCCAGTGATTCAGGCACACTGACGGCTTTCTAATCTCAGGTTACGCACTATTTTTTTTGGCTGCTCTCAACCTCCTGCTGCAGGCAGCATTTGGGACTTGGATTTCTGTGTGTGGATTTTGTCGGGACTCTGGGCAGCACTGGGAAAGCTGAGATTGTTAAGGAGACAGGTCCACTGGGGTTTTGAAACTGCTCAGACAGGCACTCTAAATGTAAATATCAGTAAAAAGTACCCCATGATATAAAGGTTCCTGTGGTGCCAGCAAGTATAAGCTGTCTGGGGGCTGATTAATTCGGTTTCTGCAGGAGGTAATGAACAGTATGAAATCTTTCTGCTAGGGCACTTCTTGCTAGGGGACCATTATAGGACCATTATATACAGATACGTAATGTTTAATCTTAACACATAATGCAATGCTTAATCAAGGTTAGGATTGGTTTTAATTTTTTTTGTTTTTGTTTCTGCTTTCAATTTTATTTGCCAACCTTTGTAGTTTGGTACAACAGTTCTGAAGTGTGTCCCATGAGGCCAGGATATCTTGCTGTGGAGAAAGTAAAGCACCAAAGGCTCACGGTGGGGTATTTTTATGTTACATGGAATGAGAGGGCTGAGGTTGCATACAGATAAAACACGCAGATGAGGGGTGACGTAAGTTTGGGAGCTGGGGCGTCGCAATTTCGCTTTGTGCGCTACTCAGGCATTTATTTGGAAGTGTCAGAGATGCGACAGTTATTGCAATAACTGCCTCTCCTATTAGCCCTCTTTTCCTTCTTTTTTTCATTGCAGCTCTTTGGCCTACAGCAGCTGTGGAAATTTACACCTCCCGAGTGCTGGAGGCCGTTAACGGGACTGATATTAGGTTAAAATGCACTTTCTCCAGCTTTGCCCCCGTGGGTGATGCTCTCACAGTGACCTGGAACTTCCGTCCTCAAGATGGGGGGCCTGAGCAATTTGTAAGTAGGTTATTGTCATTTACCAGGGAGACCCCTGATTAGGAAAATAAGCCAGTCCATTTCTCCTTGCCCTTCCTTTATTTTTCTTAGCAATGAGTACAGGTTGAAGACAGGAAATGAATCTTGGGGCAGAGACTGAAAGAACCGAGCGGGGGAAAGAGGTTCTTGAGAAAGCTGAAGATGGGCAGCTGGGCTCATTGATACGTCTCTTCTGCTTCCACCATCTCAGCTTCCTTGCCCAGGTACTGAATATGAAAGACCGTCTGCCATTTCTCCTCTCTAGGTATTCTACTACCACGGGGAGCCATTTGAACCCATGAGCGGGCGGTTCAAGAGTCGGGTGGCCTGGGATGGGAACCCCGATCGGAACGACGTCTCCATAATCCTCTGGAAACTACAGTTTGATGACAATGGGACATACACCTGCCAGGTGAAGAACCCACCTGATGTTGATGGGCTGATAGGGGAGATCCGTCTCAGCGTTGTGCAGACTGGTAGGTTATGGGGCGGGGGGAGGGGTTTTGGGAAGTGTGAGAGCTCGCAGAAAAGGAAGACATAATCTTTTGTGATGGCTGAAAGAGTAAAGAAAGGGACTAGCTGTTTGGAGCTGGGAACTTTGGAGGGAGACTGAAAAGTCCTTAAGAAAAAAAAGAAAAGCTTTGTTTGGTTGTGGAATCAAAGAGAAAATAAAGCAAAGGGACACAGGGAATCTGTCACAAAAATGGCACTGAGAATGTGAAAAGGGAAGGAAGCAACTCTCAGATAAAAGGCTAAGAATAGGTCCTCTCGTTCATTCATTTCTTCCAAAGATACTTACTGAGAACCTACTCTGTGACAGGCATTGTCCAAAGTGCTTGACATGTACTATCTCATTTAATCCTCACAACCACTCTAGGAGGTAGATACCAATCATGGTAGCTAACGTTTATTTAGTCATTTATCAGAGGCTTTACATGAAACATTCTGTTTAATCTTTACATGTTTTATCAGTTGATCATACTCTTGGCACCTCCATTTTACCAGTGAAAACTGAGGCTCACAGTGGTACGGTCACTTGTCCAAAGTTATGAAGCTGATAAATGGAGTCACTTAGGACTCAAACCAAGGCATCTTTAACTCCAAAATCCTGCTCCAAACTAGTGCATTATATTGTCTGCACCCTGTAAGGGACAACAAGGAAAACCATTCCAGGCAACAAAGAGTGAATAGCACACAATTTAAGAGTAGTAGGTCTGGGTCTGAGTCACTGTTATCATTTAGGAGCTGTAAATAACTCTGATTTTCCTCATCTGTAAAATGAGAATGATAATATTGTGAGGATAAAATGTGATTTAAAAAAATGCAAAAAATTTGCAAAATTTGACCTTCACTGAAAATTGTTATAATTGAATCAGCCCCTGACCCTTGGTGACCCCAAGCACCAATAGGATTGGACCGTTGTGATTCACAGGGTTTTCATTGTCTGATTTTCAGATGCAGATTGCCAGGCCTTTCTTCCTAGTCCCTTTCAGTCTGGAAGTTCTGCTGAAACCTACTCAGCATCACAGTAACATGCAAGTCTCCACTCACAGATGAGTGGTGGCTGTACTTGAGGTGCACTGACAGGGAATTGAATCTGGGTCTCCCACATGGAAAATAAGAATATGGCTACCATATATGGAGTGTCTATTATGTGTAGGCACAGTATGGAACAATTTACACGAATTATTTATTCTCTATAAGAACAATAAATATTGTTATCTCTGTTTTCTAGGTGAGGCTCAAAGAAGCTAATTACCCAAAATCACACAGCTAGTAAATGGCAGAGCTGGGATTTTAACCTAGCTCTCTCTGGTGTGTGCCCTAAACCAATAGACAATATTGTTACCCCAAACATATAAGCCTGTAAAGTGGTACGATTTCCTTCTTTCATTCCCAGTACAGTTTAAAACCATCCCTCGGAGTCCTACCAGTGGAGAGCTGTGTCACTTTGTAGAAGTTATTTGCATACTGAAAGAAGTAATGTAGTGTCTCTGGACCTCAGTTTCTTCATCTGCAAAATGAATAGGTTAGACAAGAGATCGATGGTTCTTAAATGGATAGGGGTCACTTCTCTTTGAGAACCTAATGAAACCTATGGCGTTGATTCCCACAAAAAATGTATACATGCAGCTTGACATGGACTTTGTGCGCTTGTGGACCATCCTTTCCCATCCCCTTCATGGACTCCAGGCTAGAACCCTTGGGCTAGACATTCTCTAACGTGTTTTCTGGCTCTGCACCTTCCTTTGAGTCGGTTCCAACTCACAGCAACCCTATGTACAACAGAACGAAACACTGCCTGGTCCCGCGCCATCCTCACAATCATTGTTAAGCTTCAGCCCATTGTTGCAGCCACTGTGTCAATCCATCTCTTTCTCTTTTTTGCTGACCCTCTACTTTACCAAGCATGATGTTCTTCTCCGGACTGAACCTCCTGATAACATGTCCAAAGTATGTGAGACGTAGACTTGCCATCTTTGCTTCTGAGGAGCATTCTGGCTGTACTTCTTCCAAAACAGATTCGTTCGTTCTTTTGGCAGTCCATGGTATATTCAATATTCTTCATCAACATCACAATTCGAAGGTGGCAATTCTTCAATCTTCCTTATTCATTGTCCAGCTCTCGCGTGCATATGAGGTGACTAAAAACACCATGGCTTGGGTCAGGTGCACCTGAGTCTTCAGTAAATCAGAAATCAAGCTATAGGACATGAGAACCAGGCTTTACAGATTCTAGTTCCAGTTTAGGGGCCCTTCCCTCTGGGCTCCTACTTCTATCGCTTACCCAGCTAGACTGTAGTAACTGACTTACTTGCGTATCTGCCCAGTGAGCTCCTTGAGGGTAATGTCTTTTTCCGCTTTGTATTTCCATCACAATGTCTGCAACCTTAATAAATTTGAATAAATGATTGACTGATTAAATGACAGGGATGAAGGGAGTAATCGAGAAATGGTATGGGGCAATAACCTTACTGTACTAGGTAGTTCAACCAGCCCAGTGGCTCTCAAGCTTTGGCATGCATCAGAATCACCTGGAGGGCAGGTTAAAGTACAGATTGCTGGGCCCCACCCCCAGTGTTTCTGATTCAGTAGATCTGGGGTGGGGCACAAGAATTTGCATTTCATAGTTTCCAAAGGATACCGTTGCTGCTGTTGAGATCCACTAGTACGAAAGGAGCCCTGGTGGCGCAATGGTTAAGCTCTCAGCTGCTAAATGATAGGTCAGCTGCTCGAACCCAGCCAGCGGCTCCACTGGGGAAAATATCTTGCAATCTGCTCCTATAAATATTAACCAAAACCAAACCAAACTGCTGCTGTGGAGTCGACTCATAGTGACTCTATAGGACAGAGTAGAACTGCTCCACAGGGTTTCCAAGGAGTGGCTGGTAGACTTGAACTGAACTTTTGGCTAGCAGCCATAGCTCATAACCACTGTGCCACCAGAGCTCCTTCTATAAAGATTACAGCCTAGGAAACGCATAGGGCAGTTCTACTACTCTACACGGTGGCTATTAGTCAGAGTTTTTTTTTATCTAGATGGCACACAACAACAACATGGTATTTTACATATAAAGGTAGGAGAAAGTACGAGTCCACCTAATGATGAAAACACATCTCTATTATATCTTTAGAGTTCGTCATGTCGTTGTCACCTGCCATCAAGTCAGCCCCCAACTCATAGGGGCCCCATGCACAATGGGATCAGGCCATTGTGATCTGCCATGTTGTTTTCTAGGCTATAATCTTTACAGGAGCAGACTGCCAGGTCTTTTCTCCCTCAGAGCAGCTGTTGGGTTCCAACCACCAAACTTGCAAACACTTAACCATTGTGCTACCAGGGCTCCTTGTGAATCACCAGAGTCCTCCTTTTTTTAGAATCCTAACTCGTTCTTTTTCTCCTTGCAGTACGCTTCTCTGAGATCTACTTCCTGGCTCTGGCCATTGGCTCCGCCTGTGCACTGATGGTCATAATTGTAATTGTGGTGGTCCTCTTCCAGCATTTCCGGAAGAAGCGATGGGCTGACAGAGCTCATAAAGTGGTGGAGATAAAATCGTAAGACTGGGCAGTTCTGGGAAAGTCTTCTAACACCTCTCATTGTGACTCTTGGTATTCCACACTGGGGCTAAATAATTGTTGAACAGATGTTCTTTTCTTTGGGTAAATCCTATATAAAAGAATTCAAATTCACACAGCAGAGAAACCGAAGTGTGAATTAGAAAATTTATACAAAAGCTCTCTTAATTTTACAAAATCATAGGATTTCTTACTATATGGGTTTGATTTTATAAAAATCTGCTTTATACAAAAGCTGTTTTAGAATACTCCTTACTTTTAAAGTGAAGCACCCATTTGTCTAGGCAGTCAGCAGGGGCACTATGCATCAGTATCTAGGAAAGTCAGCCATGTTGATGGTTGGTGCTCAATGTTTTTTTACTGTGATAAAATTTACATACCACAAAATTTACCCTTTTAATAGTCACAAAGTTGTACAACCATCACCACTAATTCAAGAACAATTCCATCACTCCAAAAACAAACCCCATATCCTTTAGCCACCGCTCCCCACCCCATGGCAACCACTAGCCTACTTTCTGTCTCTCCAGATTTGCCTATTCTGCCATTTCATATAAATTCTAGAATCATACAATATGTGGCCTTTTGTGACCACCTTCTTCACTTTGCATAACGTTTTCAACGTTCATCCATGTTATAACATGTGTCAGAGCTTTGTTCCTTTTTATGGCTGGATATTACCTTGTATGGATATATCTCAATTTGTTTATCCATTGATAAGACTTTTTTTCCCCCCACTTTTTGGCTATCATGAATAATGCTACTATGGGCATTTATGTAGAAGCTTTTGTGTGGACACACGTTTTCAATTCTCTTGAGTATATTTATATCTAGGAATGGAAATGCTGGGTCATATGGTAACTGTCTTAGTCATCTAGTGCTGCCGTAACAGAAATACCACAAGTGGATGGCTTTACCAAAGAGAAATTTATTTCCTCACAGTAAAGTAGGCTGAAAGTCCAAACTCAAGGTGTCAGCTCCAGGGGAAGGCTTTCTCTCTCTTTCGGCTCTGGAAGAAGGTCCTTGTCCTCAATCTTCCCATGGTCCAGGAGCTTCTCAGGCACAGGGACCCCATGTCCAAAGGATGCACTCTGTTCCTGGTGCTTTCTTGGTGGTATGAGGTCCCCAACTCTCTGCTTGCTTCCCTTTCATCTCTTGAGAGATAAAAGGTGGTACAAGCCACACCTCAGGAAAACTCCCTTTACCTTAGATCAGGGAGGTGACCTGAGTAAGGGTGGTGTTACAATCCCACCCTAATATTCTCAACATAAAATTACAATCACAAAATGGAGGACAACCACACAATACTGGAAATCATTGCCTAACCAAGTTGATACACACACTTTTTTTGGGACACAATTCAATCCATGACAGTAACTGTATGTTTAACTTTTTGCAAAACTGCCAGGCTGTTATCTAAACAGCTGCATCATCTTACATTTCCATCAGCAATGTAAAAGAGTTCTATTTCTCCACATCCTTGCTGGCACTTATTATCATCCATCTTTTCCATGAACATCAAAAGCCATCCAATGGACTGTGAAGTGGTATCTCACTGAGGTCTTGATTTGCGTTTTCCTGATGACTTATAAGGTTGAGCATCTTTCCATGTGTTTACTGGCCCATTTGTATGTCTTATTTGGAGATACAACTACTCAAATATTTTGTCCATTTTTAAATTGGGTTATTTTCTGTTGAGATGCAAGAATTAGTTATACATTTTGGATACTAGTCCTTTATCAGATATATGATTTACAATTATTTTTTCCCATTCTATGGACTGTCTCTTCAGTTTCTTGATAGTGTCCTTTGAAGTACAAAAGTTTTTAAATTTGATGAAGTCCAATTTATCTATTTTTTCTCTTGTTGCTTGTGCTTTTGATACCATAGCTAAGAAACTATTGCCTAACCGAAGGTCATGAAGATTTATGCCTACATATTCTTCTAAGGTTGCTATGAGTCGGAATCGACTTGATGGCAAGGTTTTTTTTTTTTTGGTTATTCCTCTAAGACGGCCCTGATGGCGCAGTGGTTAAGCGTTTGGCTGCTAACCAAAAGGTCGGCAGTTTGATTCCACCAGCCACTCCCTGGAAACCCTGTGGGGCAGTTCTACGCTGTCCCATAGGGTTGCTGTGTGTCGGAATCGACTCGACGGCAATAGGTTTTGGTTTCTTCTTCTTTTTATAGTTTTAGCTCTTACATTAGGTCTTTGAATGATTTTTACTTAATTTTTTGTATTAACCTACCATGTGAGGTAGGAGTTCAACCTCATTCTTTTTCATGCAGATATCCAGTTGTCCCAGCACCATTTGTTCTTTTCCTCAATAAATATTTCCTGAAGTAAATAGAATTGATTTTAAGGAGTCTAACAAACCCAATTCTGAGGTCTGACTTGAATACAAGTTAATATAATCCATAATGATTAACTTCTAAGTCAATACAAACTTTTTTCCCCTCCTTTTTGAACAAAGAGTAGGAATTAGAGGTAGGATACTAATGGTAAACTTAGGAGTCTGTTCTAAACCTCTGGAGTTACCAGATCAGTCCCCAAATTATATTCTTTCACATTCTGAAAAATGGCAAAGTTCAGAAAAAAAAAAAAAAAAACCCAAACCCATTACTGTCAAGTCAATTCTGACTCATAGCGACTCCTAGGTACATGTAATCCTTCCCCCAAAATGGGAGAAAACATCTTACTTGAAGCTTCTGTAGGATTGGCCTCTCTTGCTTGTTCTTGTTCACCTGAGATTTGGTTAATGCTTCTTTGTTACAGGAAAGAAGAAGAAAGGCTCAACCAAGGAAAAAAGGTTTCTGTTTATTTTGAAGAAACTGATTAACGCTTTTAGATGGTAAGGTTCACAAATGGGTGGACTTCTTTCCTCAGCCTTCTGACCTGTTTGGCTTATTTCCCAGGTTACTTTCCATGGTTGGTAGGTGTTTCCCATATGAAATTAGAGGAGGTTGGCCAGGGAGATACAAGGGTTCTATAAGTCTTATAAATGGTTCCCCTTTGAGTATACTTGGTGAAAAGGATTACAAAGCTATACCTTACTGCCAAGGAAGCCAGGAGAATTCTAAGGTTATTTGAGGCCTTTGGGTTATATTTACCACCATTAATAATAAATTAACTCTCAACATGTAGACAAATCTTTTTTATTTTTAATGAAAGGATTAATATCTGCTTATTTGTTTTATTGCAAACCAATCGTGGCACTAAGAGAGTGACTCAATAGATATGCACAACGTTATGACAGGAGAACTTTTGTACTATTTGGAATTGATTCCAACTATTCTATCACTTAGCTGTTGGGACTGAGTCGTTTTAGTAGTGTGCGATTCTGTTTTTCCAGTTTACATATGTACATAATTTCTCCTATTGCTCAGAGTTGGTACACACCTTTAACTTCTAGGTGTTATAAATTAAGACATGCAAACCGAATTTTATACTCATAAGAAGATCTTTATGCTAAGGATCTTAACTGTTAAAACTCTGTCTGGCTTTCTTAAACGGATCTGGCTTTCTTAAATGAAATTATTATAGACTATTATTATTTGCAAAGAGAGTCAACTCTTTTATTTTTATTTACAGAGTCACATTTTATAGGCTAAATCTTAACTGAAAGACCTCAAGGACTTCTAAAATAGAATATGAGAGAAAAAGATTTCTATTGTAAAACCAGAAAACCAAATTTGGCATAAAGGAGTTTTTACCCAGGGCTATTATTGTCTTTTTAAAATTAAGTGGATTCTCTAACAAGTCAGTGTCATGGAAAATAAAGATGGGGGCTATTTCAGATTAAAAGAAATTTAAGAGACTAACACAATCAAGTGTAATATGTGATTTCTGATTGAATGGATACTAACTTGAACAAACCAGCTATAGAAAAAATTGGGGGGATAATTGAGGGAAATTATGAATAAGGATATTAGAGAATTGTTACTTTTTCTTAGGTGATAATAGTATTGTGGTTATAAAGGAAAATGTCTTTATTTTAAAACTGTATACTGGAGTACTTAGGGGTGAAATGTCAGAATATCTGTAATTTGCTTTAAAAGCTTCAGCCCAAAAAGAGAAATAAAGCAAAAAAATGCTTTAAAATTAGGTTTGGGTGAATTCCATATGCTGTCTCCTCTACTTTTCTTATGTTTGAATATGTTCATAATAAGAGGGAGACAGAGAGAGAGAGAATAAGAAAGTGCCAGCAAAAGTCCAAGTGTCCATGCAAGGCACTAAACCAGTTGCCATGGAGTTGATTCTGATTCATGGCGACCTCAAGTGTGTCAGAGTAGAACTGAGTTCTTGAGGGTTTTCAATGGCTGATTTTTTGGAAGCAGGTCACCAGGACTTCTGAGGCATCTCTGGGTGAAGTGGAACTGCCAGCCTGTCATTAGCAGCCAAGCACTTTAACTGTTTGCACCACTCAGGGACTCACAAAGCACTTAACCAAAAAACCAAACCTGTTGCCATTGAGTCACAGCGACCCTATAGGACAGGGTACAACTGCCCCACAGGGTTTCCAAGGAGCGGCTGGTGGATTCCCGCTGCCGACTTTTTGGTTAGCAGCTGAGCTCTTAAACACTGTGCCACCAAGGCTCCTACAAGGCACCTCCCAGACCCAGTGCCATCGAGTTGAATCAAGGCACCTAGAGGCTGTCAGTTAAGGACACTGACTCTGAGAACTATGTAATAAGATTAGAAAATTTCTTTTAAAACTTAAATTAAGGGGAGAAAAAATAAGTTTAAGGATATTTTTCTTCTAATAAGGATATATTTGTAATTCATAACACCAGGTACTCCTATTGCACTCTTCCCAAAGGCATTATCCATTTAAACTTTTGTTTTATATTTTAGGAAGCTGAAGAGTTCCAGGAACAAGAACCCTAGGCTAAGTTGAAGTTAATGGAAGTTTTTCTTTGGCTTTTCCAGTTGTGACCGGTCTTCCAATCAGCTCTGCAGTACACTCCCACCTAGATAAGCCAGTATAGGGTCCTTCTTGAGCAGATACCACCAGACTCACACACAGCCTCATTATTAAGGTTTTATTTCAGAGTGCAAACATTTTTAAAGTGCTCATCAACCTTTGTAAACTAACAAGCTAGATTTTTGCCCTGGAACACTCCTTGTGGATTGTGACTTGCATACATGTACATTGGCTTCAAATGGGACAGAAGTTAACTTGTCTGTCGTGGCATTTCCTTTAACATATTAGTTTCTTTAGAAGCAGCACTCTTGCTACTGAAGCGAGTACATTTACTCCCTGTCCTCATACTCTCAATTAAAAGGTGAGCTGAATCTCCCAGTTGTTTTGGCTGACTAACGGTAAATCCTAAATTCAAACTGTTAAAAAAAAGTTTGATTTTTATGGCTCTCCTTAAGTATGGGTCACATCTTGTTCTACCGAATTTTTGCAATATCCTGAGTGGGTTTTTTTTCTCATTTTTTTGTCAATTGATCCAAGGTTTACAATAGCACAAGTCTAAATCACCGAGTGAGTAACTAGAAAAGGCTACGTAAGTGCTAACAGACTGACCGATACCACCCAGGATGAATCACTTATCGCCTTTTTTTCTGTGTTGTGAGAAATAATCAATAGTGCAGTTCTTTCACAAGCAGTGATTAACTGGTTAGCCTACTGCATTTTTTCTACCCAATTCAAATGTCTATAACAACAGAGCAAAGTCTATGCTCATTTCTGGACTGGGATCAACAAGCAATTAAATAGAAGGATTCCAAAGCAGTACATTTGAAAACTTACGGCTGGTGAAAAAAAAATCCATTCTAAGTGTTAATTTTGTATAGTACTATATACAACTCGGAGAACTGGAAGAGATTATTTAAAATTTTTATTTTTTGTTTTAATTCACTTGCTTATTTTGTGGGAGGAAGGATTTGGCATGGGACAAAGAAATGCCAAAACTACTTTAACTGGATGAAACCAATTTTATGAATCTTCTTTCCGTTGTACTGGTAGATAAAACAAACTTTATAAATGGGCTATGGAAAGAACAGTGTCTTTTAAAAAATGTCATTTCCCAGTGTTTTTCCCAACTTAAGCTACAGTAGCATTTGTTCAAAGTATAGAAAACATCTAAAAGTTTAGGCTTGAGATAAGTCTTTATGGCCTGATGTTTTTAGTTTTCACTGATTGGGCTGCAGATTTAACAAATCGGAACTTTCTAATAGGTTATCTGCACTTAAAAATGCTGAATGTTGATATTTTTCCCAATAATTTTTCAAAAATTGAGGTAAAATTTACATATGAACCTTGACTCTGAAATTCACATAACACCTCTCATTTTGCCTTTTATAGTATCTAAAAAGTAATGTTTCAATACCTCGTTTTGAAACTAAAAATTAGATTTGAAATCTATATTACTTTAATCCACATTTTACATTTGTATTCATAATTCAACTTTTGAAAATACAGTAACTGGATATTTCTTCAAATAATCAAGAAGGAGTTTAAAACGCATTGATAGTTTTCCCAGCAAAATGTGTAGCTTGTGTTTTGGCTAAATACGCAAGGTGTAATATGGCTCCATTGTTCAGTGTCTTGTTCCTGAAGAGCAATTTTGTATTGTAATTTATTTTTGACTATGCCTTAAATACTCATGTAAATAAACTTTTAGTAATAAAGAATTATCAACTATATAAGTTGCTTATATACAAATGTAAAAATTTTACATAGCAGGTAACAGAAAACAGGTGTGTATATATTTTATCTTCACTGAAGTTTTCTTAAGAGAGACTGCCTGGAAGTCAATAATAGAATTAGTTTCTACTGGATAAATAAGATAAACCTATATGGACTTTCACAGAATTTTCACATTGTTTTGGATAGCTGGGCATTGAGCATATTAACACTACTTAGTTTGGGGACTCCTTTTTGAAGGAATAATATCATCTGTTCCAGTTGGTACTCTTACGTTACCATTTTAATAGAGAAACCTACCGGCTTTCAAGTTTTTAGTAAATGGATGGGGGTTGAAAAATTGAAAGTTCACTGAATCTGAAGCATGCTTTTGTCTTTTTCCTGCTTTCCTTAAACATACAGTGATTCCTCAAGAATATGCTAATAATAAAAGCAGGGTACCGTCCCACCTCTTTTCCAGAAGCATGTGACACCGTCTCTTTCAAGGACTCTGATAACACAACTTATTTACTTTTCCAACCAAAAGCATACACAAGCCCCCGTTCCTTTTAAATCTAATAAATGCTGCTATAATTTTATCATCATTCCCACAGTCAACGGCAATTTAATAAATACGTAATTCGGGGAGGTACTGAGCTGGATGCTCTAAATAGCTACACTCCAAAGAACAAGAGTCTGAGGCACATATTTGTCACGAAGGCCTAATATCTACGTATCTTTTGACTGACTGATCCTGTATGATCGCCTAGGTTTCCCTGAACTCTAAATTTATAAGAATTTATTCAGAGAGCATTTAACTCCAACTATCTGTAGGAGTAAAAGAACTTCTGTAACAGAAGATCAAGACTATTAAATCCTGCACGATTCCATAAAAATAAATTGAGCACTCTTCAATTGACTGCTTTAAAATTTCCGAGTAGTCTAGCCGACTCCGTTGTCAACCAAAAGAGGGCAACTGACTTCCACCTGAAAATTAAAGAATTACTGGTCGATGAGCAAGCCCAGGTGTGGTTCTGGAACTAAGCCATGTTCCCATGGCAACTTCAGATCGCCATTTTGAGCTTTCTCCTGCCTCCCGCCCTTACGTCACTTCCGTTGTTACCTGTGTCATTACACGGAGCCGTAAACAAGGTGTGCAAGTATCTGTGGAGCTGTCGGGATGCAGCACAGCGGAGCGGCTGGAAGCCGTGGCTGCGCTCTCTTTTCACTGCTGGGCGCTCTATTCTTCCAGGGTGAGTGCGCCGCCTGGCTCAGCCCCACTTCCGGCCGGGGGTTTGGGGAAGATGGTCGCTTTTCCGGTTCCGGGCGGGGACGTCCCAAGAAAGACCCCAGTCCGCACCTGGGAAGAAAGGAAGGGGTGGAGGCACCAGGGAGCTTCTTTGCTCGTCGTTTGACTTGCTTAGGGGACGTGTTAGCTTGTGGGACCTTTCCTGAGCTCCTGGGAGTTCGCCACCTTTCGTGACTTGACATTCTGTTCTCGGGATGGCATGACTGATGGAACCGTGAAGGACGCGAGTTTTGGGGGCACTTGGTGGCGTTATCCAGTTGTCAATATCAGCGGATGACTGCTGCGGTTTTGTGGGCGGCTTATTTTTTTTCATACCCTAACTAGGGCTTGCTGGTGGCACAGTGGTTAACCGTTTGGCTGCTAACCCAAAGGTGGGGTTGAGGGGTGTTTAAACCCACCAGCCGCCGGTTGGCGGGAGCAAGGTGTGGCAGTCTGCTTCTGTAAAGATTACAGCCTTGGAAACCCTGTGGGCAGTTGGTTTCTGTCCTGTAGGGTCGCGATGAGTCCGCATGCACTGGGCAGTGGGTTTGGTTTTGGTTTAATACCCTAATTAGAAAAGAGCTACTCTGGCGTTCAATAATTTGTTCCTGTAATTTTGAAAAAGAAAACCATGACTGTTGGTAGTTTTATTTTTTGTAGGCGATTGGGGCTATGAAATAAAATGTTTACTAGTCAGAGAAGGGATGTGATGTGGTTTCGTTTTAATAGAGCAGCAATTTGTTGAGGAACAAAACTGCTTTAGCATTTTATTAACTTTTTTAAATAAAAGGAAGGGTTATTCCTGTTTAAATTTTAATCTGTTAAAACTAATACAAAACTATACTGTTCACACTGTCACATATTCTTAAAATTTGGGGAAGTTTTTAAATTGCATACATTTCAGTCCAATCTAAGTACCTTAATTTTAGGGCACAATTATTTCCTGTATTTTGTGTGTATGTCTTCCCATGGGAAAAAAATATTAGTAAAACAGATGAAAATATTGATAGGTAGCATTAGAGCAAATTATAAAATTTCCCCCTATAGTAGTTAATGGGGTTTTCTGAAAAGTACCTTTAATATAAAGATTTCAGGTGTCCTAAATTTCAGCAGGTAAGACTGGGAAATTTTTATTTATCTGGTGATTCATATGCTGCCAGCGCACTCCCTGGTCCTTCCCAGCTGCCTATGTCATCATAGGTGTCCAGTTTTCCAGCTAAATTATTTTGCAATATTTAGAGAGTATTTCAGCTAGCCTGTCACTCCAAATTCGTAATTCCAGTTCTGTCTGTCTCTCTCTCACACACAAACGCACAGGAAATGTTCAAATATTGTCCTACTGAGAAAAAAAAAAAATCTAGAAATGGTGGATGGTTTCTTAAACCTGATGCCATTTTGTTTTGAGCATATTTCAAATACAGCAACCCAGACAATTCAATCAGATATTAAAAGTTGATTTTATAATATCAGTTATTAAAGTGATATATCTTTTGCTTTATCAAATAATTTCATTGAGATAGACTTCACATAACATATTCTACCCATCGAAAGTGTACAATTCAGTAGTTTTCAGTTATGTCCAGAGTTTTGCAATTATTACCGCAATCAATTTTAGGACATTTTCATAACCCTGAAGTGAAACCCATTAACAATCACTCCCTATCCACTCCTCCCCCCACCGCCCCAGCCCTTGGCAGCCACCAGTCTTTCTGTATCTATGAATTTGCCTATTCTGGACATCTCAAATAAATGGAATCATACAATATGTGCTCCTTTGTCATTGGCTTCTTTCACTTAGCGTGTTTTCAAGGTTCATTCATCCTTTTGCCTTTTGTTTTGAATCTATTAGGTGACAGACTTTGGTTTCATGACAGTGTTTGTCTTTCCTCTTTAAAGATAAGACGTGTTAAGTGGTTAGCTTGTTTGAATTCTCCATATATTATAAATCTGATTCTACCATATCAGTTGGCAGTATATAGAAATAATAGACTAGGTAGCCTAGAGTTCTTCCACTTTTCTCTTTTCCGTTTAGGTATGTATATGAATCAAAGGTTGGCGGATTTGTTTTGTCACTTATTTCCTTTCCTCCGTGTAAAAACAAACAACCCCAAAACCAAACTTCTTGCCATTGAGTGGATTCCAACTTATAGCATTCTATAGGACAGAGTAGAACTGCCCCATTGGGTTTCCAAGCCTGTAAATCTTTATGGAAGCAGACTGCCACATCTTTCTCCCACAGAGCAGCTGGTGGATTTGAACTGCCCGCCTTTGGGATAGCAGCCGAGCACTTAACCACTGTGCCACCAGGGCTCTTTTTGTAAAAAAATTGCTTATGTTAAAATGTGATTGTCTCATTTTCCTCTCAGATTAAAAAAAATTCTTTTGGTTAATTATTATGGATATTCCTATAGTTGGCTGTTTACCCCTGGCAAGAATGCTTTTTGTGTGTATGTACCATAATTTGTTTATCCATTCATCTGCTGATGGGCACTTATCGTTTCCATCTTTTTGGTATTGTGAATAACGCCGCAGTGAACATGGGTGTGTGTGTGTCTATTCGTGTGATGGCTCTTATTTCTCTAGGATATATTCCTAGGAGTGGGATTGCTGGATCATGCAGTAGTTCTAGCTTTTTAAGGAGGTGCCATATAGTTTTCCATAGTGGTTGTACTGTTTTACATTCCACCACAGTGCATAAGAGTTCCAATCTCCCCGCAACCCCTTCAACGCTTATTTTCTGTTTTATTAGTGCCAGTATCGTTGGGGCGAGAAGAATACGTTTTAACTTAGGTGAAAACAAATATCTGTATGGATGTTAGGCTCTATACAAAATGAAAATTTCAGAATGAATAAAATATTAGTATTTTATTCGTGTTTGTTTTTATGAATGGAGGAGACAAACTTACACCCATTGATTTTTTTATACTTTTAATTGCAGTATAAAGAAAAGTACACATACCGTAAATATGCAGCACAATGAATTTTCGGAAACTGAACTCACCTGGGTAACCAACCACCCAAATCGGTAAACAGAACGTCACTGGCACCCCAGAAACCTTTCTTGTGCTCCCTTCCAGTCATTACCTCCTTTTCCCCAAGAGGAACTGACATCCTGACTTCTAGCAGTGTAGATTAGTTCATCCCTGGATCTTAATTTTCTATAATTATACATTTAAGACCCACTCACCCAGTGTTCAGATATCAGTAATGTAAGTTATTTCAAATATTGATAAACCCATGATAAAATGCTCATGAATTTGATGTTCAAATATATTAACAAAGAGGAAGTTGTTACGTAAGTAGTTTGCTTTATTGATGGTGTGTTTACCAAATTTGGAAGACATCTCCCTGACCAACTGATGGGAGGAGGTCCACATTTATGTGTATTCCCAAGAAAGGTGATCCAACTGAATGTGGAAATTATCAAACCATATCATTAATATCACACGCAAGTAAAATTTTGTTGAAGATCATTCAAAAGTGGCTGCAGCAGTAGATCAACAGGGAACTGCCAGAAATTCAACCTGGATATAGAAGAGGATGTGGAACCAGGGATATCATTGCTGATGTCAGATGGATTTTGGCTGAAACCAAAGAAGACCGGAAAGATGTTTACCTGTGTTTTATTGACTATGCAAAGGCATTTGATTGTGTGGATCATAATAAATTATGGGTAACATTGCAAAGAATGGGAATTCCAGAACACTTAATTGTGCTTAGGAGGAACCTGTACATAGAACAAGAGGCAGTTGTTCAAACAGAACGAGAGGACACTGTGTGGTTTAAAGTCAGGAAGGGTGTGTGTCAGGGTTGTATCCTTTAACCATACTTATTCAATCTAAAAAAAAAAATTTTTTTTTTTTTTATTCAATCTGTATGCTGAGCAAATAATTCAAGAAGCTGGACTATATGAAGAAGAACGAGGCATCAAGATTGGAGGAAGACTCATTAACAACATGTGTTACGCAAAAAGTGAAGAGGACTTGAAGCACTTACTGATGAAGATCAAAGACCACAGCCTTCAGTGTGAATTACACTTCAATGTAAAGAAAACAAAAATCCTCACAACTGGACCAATAAACAATACCATGATAAACGGAGAAAAGATTGAAGCTGTCAAGGATTTCATTTTACTTGGACCCACAATCAACACCCATGTAAACAGTGGTCAAGAAATCAAAAAATGCATTGCATTGGGCAAATCTGCAGCAAAAGATCTCTTTAAAATGTTGGTAAACAAAGATGTCGCCTTGAAAACTAAGGTGCTCCTTACCGAAGCCGTGGTGTTTTTAATCGCCTCATATGCACGTGAAAGCTGGACGATGAATAAGGAAGACTGAAGAATTGATGCCTTTGAACTGTGGTATTGGTGAGGAATATTGAGTATACCATGGACTGCCATAAAAAAAAAAAAAGCCATAAGAACAAACAAATCTGTCTTGGAAGAAGTAGAGCCAGAATACTCCTTAGAAGCAAAGATGGCAAGACTGCGTCTCACATACTTTGGACATGTTATCAGGAGGGATCAGTCCTTGGAGAAGAACATCATGCTTGGTAAAGTAGAGGGCCAGCGAAAAAGAGGAAGACCCTCAACAAGATGGATTGACACAGTGGCTGCAACAATGGGCTCAAGCATAACAACGATAGTGAGGATGACTCAGGACTGGGCAGTGTTTCATTCTGTTGTGCGTGGGGTTGCTATGACTTGGAACCTATTCAACAGCACCTAACAACAACAACAGCACTTAGCAAAAATTATTCAGAGCTTGTCAATCTTATGTTTATTTTGTAATGATTTTTGTTTTATAAACAGGAAACTGTGTTGGTTTGGTTCATTTAAATACATAATACTAAGCACCCACAATGTGCTAAGCTCTGTTTTGATGAGCTCAGGGTTCATTGGAGGAGGCAGATAAGTTAACAGATAATTTTAGAATCTGGTACTTAGAGAGGGATGCACTAGAAACCATGGGAGCATAGAGGAAGTGCCCTTAATCTGCCATGAGGATCCAGGGAACTTCCTGGAGGTGTCACCAAAGTTAAATCTTGAAAGAGGTTGTTGGTGTTATTAGGTGCCATTGAGTCAGTTCCAACTCATAGTGACCCTTTGTATAACAGAACGAAACACTGCCGGGTCCTGCGCCATCCTCATGATCTTTGCTATGTTCGAGCTCATTGTTGCAGCCACCGGATCAGTCCATCTCGTTGAGGGTCTTCCTGTTTTTTGCTGACCCTGCTTTGCAAGCATAATGTCCTCCAGGGACTAGAATGAAAGAAAAAATAAGAGTTAATTAGAAGCAGAGAGTGAGGAAAATTGTAGACATAGAGAATAGCATAAACAAGACATGGAGGCATTAAACACTTCCCAAGCAAGTTTTATAAAACTCTGATTGGACTAAGTTATATCACATGTTGACCTCAACCAATCTGAGGCCAGGGGGATGATGTGCCGGAGCCAGCTCTCTTAAGAGCCAATTAAGCTCATCACTTCCTAACTGGGCATTTGATAACTTCATCTTTGTAGCTTGAAATTAGCCATGGTGACAGTCGTTACACCACAGAAATTGCCAGGCCCTACGTATCGGAGCCCTTTTTTTTTTTTTTTGAGCTGTTTAACAGCACACCGCTAGATGTAATGATTGGTTTAAGCCAATCTGGGTTACCCCTAGAACTGGGAGTAGGGCCAGCTGCTAGTTATCCTTCTTTTGCTCACATCGTACCAGACCCATTTACTCCCCTTATCTGTTCTTCTCTACTCCCTGGCAAGTTGACCCTGTAGACTGTATCATCCAGGCGTCTCTTCCCTAGAGTTCAATTTGAGGTCCTGTGGTGGTGACATTCAAGTGAGTATATCTAGTAACATTTGGATGCTCAGAGGGAGAGCATACCAGCAATATAAATTGGGGAACATTACCATATTAAACTCATTGCCATTGAGTTGATTCCAACTCATAGTGACCCTATAGGATAGAGTAGAACTGCCCCATAAGGTTTCCAAGGCTATAATCTTCATGGACGCAGCATGCTGTACCTTTTCCCTTGGAGTGGCTGGTGGGTTCAAACCACCGGCCTTTTGGTTAATAGCTGAGTGCTTTAACCACTGTGCCACAAGGGCTCCTATTAGTGTATTTTGAACTAAACATGCTGCCGTAGAGTCAATTCTGAGTCGTAGTGACCCCATAGGGTTTCCAAGGCTGTAAATCATAACGAAAGCAGATTGCCACATCTTTCTCCCTTGGAGTGGCTGATGATTTTGAACCACCGTTCTTTTGGTTAGCAGTCAAGCGCATTAACCACTGCACCACCAGGACTCCTTTATTAGCATATAAGTGGTTGCTAAATTTATAAAAATGGGTAGGATTGTCCAAGGAGAACATGTTGAGTAAGAACCATGGGCTCAGGGTAGAGCTCTAAGGAACATCAGTGTTTAAGAGATAGCTATAGGAAGGAAGGAGCCCTGGTGGTGGCACTGTGGTTATGAGCTTGGCTGCTAACCAGAAGGTCAGCAATATTTGAATCCACCAGCTACTCCTGGAAACCCAATGGGGCAGTTCTACTCTGGCCCCTAGGGTCGCTATGAGTCAGAATCTACTCGATGGTAACAGGTTTGGTTTGGTTTTATAGGAAAGAAGGTGCCCTAGAAGGAGATTTGATAGAAGCTGTCAGAGATGTGGAGTTGTGTGTGTGTGTGTAAAACACAATAGTGTGGAGAGTTGATTGGCAGGAGACTAATGAGATTCTGATTTATAACTCTAACCCAGATCTCTTCTTTGCTCTAAACCAGGGGTCAGCGGTTTTTTTTTTTTCTTTTCTGGAAGGGGCTAGAGTGTAAGTATTTGAGGCTTTATTGGCCACACAGTCTCTGTCACAACTACTCAGTTCTGCTGAAGCTGTGGAAAAGCAGCTAGAAAACCCACTGCCGTTGAGTTGATTCTGACACATAGCAACCCTGTAGGACAGAGTAGAACCGTCCGGTAGGGTTTCCAAGGCTGTAAATCTTTATGAAAGCAGGCTGCCACATTTTTCTCCCTAGGAGTAGCTGGCCATTTCAAACGGCTGACCTTTTGGTTAGCAGCAAAGTGCTTTAACCACTTCACCACCAAGGCTCCTTCAAAGGCAGCTGTAGACAACACATAAACAAATGAGTGTGGCTGTGTCCTAATAAAACTTTACTTTGAAAAAAGATGTCGTGGGCTGAATTTGGCCCATTGGCCATATTTCGTCAATTCCTCTCCTGAACCAATTGTCCACTTGACATTATCCCTTGGGTATCTCAAAGGCACCTTGAACTCATCCAAAATCAAACTCATGTTCTTCCTTGACAAACCTGGTACTTCTCTAGTCTTCCCGGTTTCAGTGAATGGCATCACCAAATCAGAAACCTGGGAGTTATTTGGCACTTCCCTTTTCCTAACATTCTACATCTAAACTCTCACCAATTTTTGTTGATTTTACCTTGTAAGTATTGTTGTATGCCTAGGTCTCTCCATGTCCCCTGCCACCGACTTAGTTCAACATTTCCTTATTTCTCATTGACCGTTGCAGTAGTTTTCTAGATAATCTTCCCATATTCAGTCTTGACTCTTAAGTGTCTTCCCTGGAGTGGTCTTTTAAAAATGCAAATTTCATCATATCTCTTCTCACTCAGTGCCACATTTAAGTATTTTCCATGGCTTCCCATTACTCTAAGGACACGAACCCAAATCTCTAAGGTCCTGCATGGTCTGGCTCCTGTTTACTTCCTAGCCACATCTTATCTACTTTCTCATGCTCTTTATTTCAGCCATCCTCTCAGTTCCTTGACGGACTGTGCTCCCTCCTGGTGCAGCACCTTTGTATATGCTGTTTCCTCTGCCTGGAATGCATTCCCTCTTCTCACCTTGTTCCCCTTCCTCAGATCCCAGCTCAAAAGTAACTTTTTCAGGGAAGCTTTCACTAACCACTCCGTTCTTCCCCACCATAACAGGTACAGTTCTCATAGCCACTCTGTGTCTTTCATTAATAGCACTTAATCAGAGTTTGTAATTATGCATTTATCTTTGTGTTTAATTAATGTCTGTAGCTTCCACTGCATTTTAGCTCCAAAACAGGAGGTGTATTTATTTTTTCATGTTTAATCCCAAGTCCAGCGGGTGGAACGAAACAGATGCTCAATAAACATATGTCTGAAGAATAAGTGAATGAAAGAATATTGTTGTGGAAGCCCTGGGATAGAGAAGTTCGAGGAGCAAGTAAATTAATCACTGCTGCAGAGACGTCCAATAACACAAGGATAGAAAAGTATCTATTGGAGTTTTTATCCACTGTTTTCTGCAGTTTTAAGACATGTGATGCCCATGACCAGAAGGAGCAGTGAGGTCAGGATTGTAGTGGACTTATAAGTGGATAGGAAGGGTGGAAACAGAGACCTCAGTTGTAGACTAATCTCTCACAAAAGCTTGGCTTAGAAAGAGACAGCAGTAGTTGGTAACTGGAGTACAGTTGTAGGATCACGGAAAGATTATTATTGCTTTTGAGGCTATTGAGATGTTGTCTCACTTACTTTGGACACGTCATTAGGAAAGACTGATTACTAGAAAATGACATCGTGGTTGGTAAAATGGAGTGTCGACAAAGGTAAGGGAGGCCCTCAGAGAAATGAATTGGCACGGTGGCTGAATCAATGGAGTCAAACAGCAACGATCATGAAGGTGGTATAGGAATGGGCAGCGGAGTGTTCTGTTATACAGAAGGTTGCCACGAGCTGGGGCCGACACAACAGCAGCTAACAACGTTAGAGTAAGGGAATGCGATGTGGGGAGAGTGTAGATTATCTCCTCATTTTTACCTTCTAGTTTTTAAGGCTGGATCTTCAGTGATGAGTAAAGATTGTTCTGAATTGGTGGGACAAAGTGGGGGCTCAGGAGAGAGTGGGGGCTGCGGGACAAAGACCTTCCAGGCAGAAGGAACAGCGCATGGAAGCATGAAATGGCAAAGTCAGAGAAAATACTAGGGAAGGATCAGAAGTAACCCTCATCTTTGGGACGGGTCAGATTCTTTTTAGAGTAGCAAGCTTTGTCCAGGTCTCCTCCTTTTAAGAGGAATGTGGACAGTCTAGATTGCCTAGAGAGGAGAAAGAAAAATGATGCAAAGCAGGCAGAGGTAAAGACAGTGGAATTGATGACTCATAACTGCGTCTTCCCTGGGCAAGGTTGAGAAAGTGTAGGCAGGACTGAAGAGGTGGCAATAATGATGATGAAACTAACATGCACTGAGCTCTTGTACTGGGCCAGGGAGGCTTCTCAGTGTTGT
This sequence comes from Loxodonta africana, assembly GCF_030014295.1. Lineage (NCBI taxonomy): Eukaryota > Metazoa > Chordata > Mammalia > Proboscidea > Elephantidae > Loxodonta > Loxodonta africana. Next base: position 79,065,442 of record NC_087356.1, read on the forward strand.
CCATGTTCTACCTCATTTAATCCTCACAGCGACCATCTGAGGTAAGTTCCAGGTGAGGGCGAGGCAACCAAAGCATACAGAAGTAAAGGAACGTCTGAGGCCACGGAGCCAGCTAGTGGTAGAGCTGGGATTTGAACCCAGCTCCTCTGGGTTCGGAGTCTGGGCCCTCAACCATCCCACCTGTACCGGAGTCTGGGCCCTCAACCATCCCACCTGTACCAGAGGGACTCCTGGTTTTCAGGACCCTGTGTGGGGCAGCTCTCTTCTCAAACTGTGCCGCTGCTGGCCTTTGGCCTGCCGGAAGAATCAAGGCCTACTGCAGTGGGTGAGGAATGGGGAAAAACAAAGTGCTGCTGATTTACTTCCATAAGAAAAGGTTCTCTATGGAGATACATTTCTACTGACTATTCTCTGAAAGTGGGAGGGTTGGTCAGAAGAAAGCGCTTAGTTGTTTAGGGGGAATGGAGTGTCAGAATTGGATATATGAGGTGGTTTTGGAAAGAGTAAATCTCTGGAGGGTTTAAACATGGTACCTTGTTTTTACATTTTAGAAAGCATTAAATTGTTCTGTTTTCCTCCTCATGATTTACTTTTAATTGATACTGGATTCATTATCCAGCTTTAAGAAGATGTGGAGGGTGGGAGAGTCGGGGGTGGGGGAGGAACCTAGACAGACCCTTGAAACAGTTTTATAAAATTCTTGAAAAAAAAAAAAAACCCTATTGTTATTTCTCATTTTGCTCGTGGTTGAGGCTGTGGTAGCTTCGGTTGTCAGCTGTGCTATACTGGGGTAAGGCCCTTAGGCCACGAAAGCTGCCATATTCCTGGAATTGGGGGGTAGAGGCATGGGGGGGTATCTTTTAGCCTACTGAAGGTAGATACACTTGTTTGTACATAACCACAAGCCTGCATTTGGAAAAATGCTGGTGTGAGCAGCTTATTACCCAAATAATCATTCTGTGATTTAAGATTGGAAAATCGTAAAAGTACTATGCTTGATTAGTGCAGATATCAGCTTCCTGTCCCTCGTGAGCTTGCCTGAGAAGATATTAGTGGCTATGCCTTTTTGGCGAGACCCCTAAAAATGATGGTGTCCTTATACTGCTCATTCATATCTGTGTATTCTACCCAAATGACTACATTTTAAATGTTTGGCTTGCTTTGATTAGGTGTTTACATAGTCCTTCCCTTGGAGATTAAAACAGATGCCCATGTTCGAGGTTATGTGGGAGAAGAAATCAAGTTGAAATGCACTTTCACGTCAACTTCAGATGTCACCGACAAACTCACCATAGACTGGACGTATCGGTCCGCCAGCAGCAGCCGCGTAGAATCAGTGAGTACATACTTTTAAGAAAGTTTCTTTGAGATTCTGTGGTCAACAGCTTTAGAATCCTTTTATTTGAAGTCATAGGTGTTCCTTAGCCCTTCTCATCTTAGAATACAAGATGAACTTCTACTTAAATAAAAGGAGATGAACTTCTATATGGCATTTGTTTGGTCATGCAGGGCTTTTTATTCTTCCATGTAAGAATCCGACAAGCCAGTTACAGGGAAAAACAAAAACAAAAAACTAACTCAGAGGAAATATGGCTTAATTTAGTTTCCCGTTTGTTGTTTCTTTTTGTATGATTTCATAGTGCCATTTTCAGAGTCAATATACTAATAAGATACCTCCAGGATTGTTGAATAGGAAAATTCTGTAGGTCCCCTTCACAGACATCCTTTCTCTTAAAGGTGATCACTTCCTGCCGTATGGTGGTGTCTCGTGTGGGTGTATCTGTTTGTCTATCTGCGCTGTAGATTTACCTTGGCTTCTTCTCCCAGAGTATCAAATGTATTGATTTATATAGCTCCCATTGGAGGAAATGGTGGTACCTTGCATACAGCTGTTGGTGACAGATGCTCTTGCAATTTTAGAAGCATAATCACTTTAGTCACACATATAAAGCGTATTTATGGTTCAAATCTCCTTGTGGATTGTCTAATTGAAGACTGCAATGCTATAAAAAAGGCTTTCTCTTTGTGCTTTCGGTGGTATCAGCTCGGGATAGATGCTATCAAGAATGTGAATGTCATAGCTGTGTGTCCATTTTTAAAAGTATTGTTAATCTATTTATCCTGTCACCTTCATGGGGAAAACTTTCTCTTTGATTTTAATGTACAGCATAAGCTTTGAACTTTGTTTTAGGAGCCGTTGTTGAATGCCACATTGCTCTGGAGCTAGGTAGACACGGCTAACTAAGTGAACTTAGCGAAGCAAGCTCGGTTATAGTCCTGGTCTCTCTTTCTTCAGGCTTTAAACAGTTCACTGACGTGTTCTTTATTCTGAGTGGCCAGGAAACTATGGCTGGCCTTATTTGGCTCTGCCTCCTTGGTCAAAAGTAGGACGGAAGAAGCAGTGGGAAGCTCTTGAATCAGAAGCCTTAAATACAAACAATAGTTCTCTTACAGTGCTGTTCTCTGTGAGGTTGGCCTGAAAATCGTTAGGTACAACATTCACCCACTGGGACGCTGTGGCTTCAGAAGTCACCTTACTTCAAAAGAGATGAGAATCAAGATCAGCACCAGCAGCCCAAAACTGATTCCTCTGAGGTGGAGGTCAGATGGACCTTCAGTCTCCAACCCCCTCACCATTCTGGACACCAGCCATCCTCTCCACGGCCCTCTGTACTATGTTGGGTTCACTAATTCTTCAAACTCACAGACTGTACTCATGATTATGTGGTTTATTAGGGAGGTAACAGGCTACAGCTTGGGATCAGGATCAATTTGAAAGTAACAAGAACTCAGGAGACAGGATACAGTTCATCAATCAGGATAGCTTCCAACCAAGATAGCTCTCAGCTTCTTCTTGGTCAAGCCAGACAGCAGGCCTTGCTTGGATGGCCTGGCCTCTGCCCTGCTCAAGCAAGTGCTAACAGCTCTTTAGCTCCCCCGACATGTGCCTGGAGGCACCCTACTCTGCCAGCAAGCCTTCTGCCTGAAGGTGCTCAGCTCTCTCACTCCGTGGGCTGGCAAGCCCACCGCAGCTCTCTCATGCTGGGCTCCTGGTTCCCACCCTTTCTTGCTGCTGCCCCTCATGCCACTGCTGCCCTGTCTCTTGCTGTTTCATGCAGTCCCCAGTGTTAAGCTCTCTGTTTGCTGGGTCTAAGAGTTTCTCCGCTCAGCAACCCCATGGATGGCTCTGCTCCAGGCTATTCTTGTTGGTAGTGAGGTCCCTCTCAAACTCTGTGGGATTAGCCCTTTTAAGCCTAGCAGGATGGCAGAACTGACCAGTCCCCTAAGTAGGCCACGGTCACCTAGCCTGCATAGTAATCAACTAATTCCTGCATGGTAAACTGACCAAACCCTCTGCAAAATTGTGGCCTAGCAAATCATCTCGGCAGAACTACAAACCCAGGGCAAGAAAGGCCACATATAAAGAGAAACCCATTGCGCTGCGCCTGTGTTAGAATTAGTGGATTTTTCAAGTCACATAACATGATGTTGCAGATACGTGGCCAGTCAGGATTCTGTCAGATGAATCAGGTAGCTAAATTTGAGTCTCACTAGAGGTTAGAGTAATCTTGAAGATACACAGCAAGGCTTATTTTGTCAATAAAGGATTTCAAGCCCTTTTATAGTTATCCTGCTAATCATTGGTAGGAATTCTTTATTTCTGCCATTGGGATACATGTTATATTTCCTTTTTTTTTTTTTCCTCTCTCTCTTTTTTTAAAAAATTATTTATTGTGTTTTAAGTGCAAGTTTACAAATCAAGTCAGTCTGTCATACAAAAGCTTACACCTTGCTACGTACTCCTAGCTGCTCTCCCCCTAATGAGACAGCACACTCCTCCTTTCCACAGTATATTCCCCGTGACCATTCATCCAGCTCCTGTCCGCCTCTGCCTTCTCATCTCGCCTCCAGACAGGAGCTGCCAACATAGTCTCACGTGTCTACTTGAGCCAAGAAGCTCACCCCTCACCAGTATCAGTTTCTGTCTTATAGTCCAGTCTAATCCCTGTTTGAAGAGTTGGCTTCAGGAATGGTTCCAGTCTTGGGCTAAAGAGGGTCTGGGGACCATGACCTCCAATGTCCCTCCAGTCTGTCAGACCATTAATCCTGGTCTTTTTATGAGAATTTGAGGTCTGCATCCCACTGTTCTCCTGCTCCATTGGGGATTCTCTGTTGTGTTCCCTGTCAGGGCAGTCATCGGTAGTAGCTGTTATATTTCTTAATATCTGTATTTCCCAGTAAACTGTAAGTTCCACGAAAGCAGGGGCCATGCCTGTTTGGCTCCTACTATATCCCTTTGCCTAATACCAGTTGCTGTCAAGTCAGTTTCAACTCATGGGGACCCCATATGTGTCAGAGTAGAACTATGCTCCACAGGGTTTTCAATGACCTGATTTTTTGGGAATAGATCACCAGGCCTTTCTTCCAAGTTGCCTTGGGGTGGGCTTGAACCTCCAACCTTTTGTTTAGCAACCGAGCATGTTAACTGTACCACCCAGGAGTTCCTTGCTTAACACAGTACCTAGCACATAGTAGGTGTGAAGTCAATAGTTGTTGAATGAATGTATGGACAAATGAACCAATTTAAATGATTCAGCATCTTCTCTAGGAAATTACTCTTCAAAATTGGCAGTTCAGTAGTTGTCAACTCCTGGGTTCCTAAGTAGACAGGTATCAAGCAAACAAAGAGGAAAGCCTTGTGTCTTGCATAAGACAGAGAAGTCATACTGTGTCAGTAGTTACCTGCCTGGCCTAGCTGCAGGTGTAATTAGATGTTTTGCTAATGATGTGTCTAATCGCCAAGCCTGATGCACCATCATTTTAATTTATTGAGTACATACCATGCATTTGACTCAGGGTTTATATTAATTGCCATAACTTGAGAGAAGCTGGATTATATTATACCCTCCTGGTGATTTTGAGGATAAACCAGTGTCTTCACTTTGTCACTTACTAGATGTGTGCCTTTGAGTAACTCAGGGTTTATTTTATTTATTTATTTTTCTTGAGCCTTGTTTCTCTTTCCGTAGATTTGGAACAATTTTACTTGCTCCATGTATTTCAGTGTTATTATGAGGACCACATAAATAGATGTGTGTGTGGAAGTTATTTGGAAACTATAAAGTGCTGTACAAATATAAATGTTGTTTTAGAACAGAGTTTTTCAACTTTGGCATTGTTGACTTTTTAGCCTGGATAAAAAGGGGGGCTGTCCTGTGCATTGTAGGATGTTTAGCAATAACCCTGACCTCTAACTACTAGATGCCAGTGGCAAACTCTCTCCCCGCCACCCCCTCCCCCAACTTGTGATAATCAAGAATGTCTCCAGACATTGCCAAATGTTTCCTGGGAGCAAAATTGCCCTAGTTGAGAACCACTGCTTTAGGAAGTTAGGGAGAATTTAGGAGAGATTAGAGAGCAAGGATTCCAGGATTCTCTGAGCAGGCCTTTTTCAGATCAGTTTTATTCATCTTTGTACTCATAAGATGGAGTGAACAAATCGTAAAAAAAAAAAAAAAAAAAAAAATTGTCCACAATTGAACCTTATTTTGTATCTACTTGGCTTTACATTTTCATTAATTTTCCAAATTAATTTTTTTTTTTTCTCACTGCATTGCTCTCTTAGATTTTTCATTACCAGTCTTTCACATACCCAGCCACATCAGGCAGATTTCAGGATCGCATTTCCTGGGTTGGAAATGTATACAAAGGGGATGCGTCCATTAGCATAAGCAACCCTACCGTGAAGGACAATGGGACATTCAGCTGTGCTGTTAAGAATCCCCCGGACGTACATCATAACATTCCCACGACAGAGCTAACAGTCACAGAAAGGGGTAAGTTAACTGCCACCAAGCCTTCCTGCAGCATTCTGTGACTGCTATGGAGAGATCGATTATAAGCAAAACTATCTGTGTAAGCACATTGAGTCACTGGAGCATTGTGTCAAAGTAGCTTTTCTTCCATCCTGATGTGACTATTAGAATGCATTTTTAAATCTTTATTTTGCAAACTGAATTTTCTCTTCAAATATTGTCATAGTTTCCCCATCCTCCTTTTTTTCTTTTTTCTTTGGGTAACAATAGGTCTTGTGGAATGTATGGCAAACTCCTGATGAGATGGAGGGATGTTATCTGTGTAAACTAGAAGTCACCCTAGTTTCCCTCGTATGTTTATACCCCCCAGTCATGAGCTGGTGTTATTGCCTATGTCTTGAAAGGATACCCTCTCTAATGATGGGAGGCAGGCAGTTCTTTTATGCTACAAAGGGCAGCTATCTCCTTTTAGTATGAAACAGGAGGAGAGTAGATTAACGGCTCTTTGTCTGCATTGTTCCCAGCTGACTATTGAATGAGCCTTCTAGTTCTTAGTTGGATTTGAAGACTTAGCGATTCAGGACTACATTATGGTTTGTATTAGATGTCTTACCATTTTTCACATGTTTCTTTTTTTCTCTTTCCTTCCTGCCTCCCTCCCTCCCTTCCTCCTTTCTTTCTTGCTGATAGTAACTTATAGGTTTCAAAGACCTGGGCACATTCATATACTGCTGGTGGAAGTAGAAATTGATACAGTATTTCTGGAAGACAGTTTGGTAGTATGAATCAGATGCCTGAAAAGTACATGCCCTTTGATCCAGTAATTCTATTTAAACATTTTACCTTACAGAAATAAAGATAAAGAGTTATGTACAAGGATGATCATCATGATATGATTTGTAGATCCAAAGAATTGGAAACTGCTTGAATGTCTAGCATTAGACTATTGATTAAATAAATTATTCAATATGGTAGACTACTATAAACCCCCTGCCCACTGCCATTGAGTTGATTCTGACTCATAGAGACTATTCTGCAGCCGTTAAAAATCACATCAGGAGGGAATTTTGAATGACATGGAAATATTTATCATATATTAAGTAAAAAAACTGGCTAAAAATAATTTGCACAATAGGATCCATACTTCTAAAAGTATACATCTACCCCCCACATACACACCTATATCTACATACCTCTTGAGAGAAGAATGGAAGGGTAGGTACCAAAGTGTTATCCTCAAGTGGTAGAATTATGGGTAATTTTTAAATCTTCTTTGTGCTTTTTTTTGAGGTGTAGTGGTTAAGTGTTTGGCTTCTACCCAAAAGGTCTGCAGCTTGAATCCACCAGCCATTCCTTGGAAACCCTATGGGGTTTGCTTCCAAGCAACCCTATAGTGTTGCTATGAGTCAGAATCGACTTGATGGCAATGGGTTTGGTTTTTTTTTTTTTGCTTTTGTGTATTTTCTATTTTTTCTATAATGAATTTATTCCTTGCAACCAGAAGAAATAAAAGAGCAAAAAAAAAAAAAAAAAAATCTCTCTCGTGTCCTTTGACAAAGGAAGCACTTTCCCACTCCTCTCTGTTTTTCTTTCTCTAGGTTTTGGCACCATGCTGTCCTCCGTGGCCCTTCTTTCCATTCTGGTCTTCATTCCCTCAGCTGTGGTGGTTGTTCTGCTACTGGTAAGGATGGGGAGGAAGTCTGCAGGGCTGAAGAAGAGGAGCAAGTCTGGCTATAAGAAGTCATCTATTGAGGTTTCTGATGAGTAAGTCCAGCTGGAGCCCTGGGCAGTAAACCCATATCCTCCTCAGGGTCCTGCTTTGTGGATAATACCCAGAGCCTTGGATCCACACCTTCCTTCTTCCAGGGCACATCTAGTTCTGCTGGTAAAGTTTCTTTTGAAGAGAGTAGTTCTGCTGGGGAGGACCGGAGGAAGGCTGAACGTGAAACTGGCGTGTATTACTGTTAGGGGAGGTAGAAGAGTTGTTAGTATGGTCTTACTCTCCTACTTTGGGAATCAGATCATACAGTGTCATGGTTCCGAGTATAAATTCTGAGGTCCATGTCCTATTCCTTCAAAACTGACAGGAAATTCCAACAAGTCAGTTATTTCCCCCTTCTCCCTATTTTTGGCATTGAGCCTGACATCTCCCTGCAGAAAATGCCCAAGCAATGAGGAAGACTTTAAGAATAGCCACGGAGAGCAAAAATGATTTAAATAAGCCGTGTCTGTTCTTCAGCAGATGCTCTGAAGAGGTTCACTGGGTTGTGGTTATAAAACGTATCTGTCTATCAAACATCACTCTGCCAATGAGGAAGCGTGATCCAGTTTTCCTCCGTAAAAACAAACCTACCAAAAAAAAAAAAAAGATAACAGAAGTCTAAATAAAAAACCCTGTTGGTTCTCCATTGATTGTCTATATCAGAGGTTCTTAAACTGGGGAGAGGGACCTTACCTCAAGATGGTCCAAAATGTTCTTTCCTTTTTTTCTGTGTGTGTGTGCATTTATCTAATGGGAGAGAGGGTGTCCTTATCAAAGGAATCCATGGCCCCAGAAGGGTAAAGAGTTCTTGATAAAAAGCTGAAATATCTATTTCTAAGCGGGGTGGCACGCAAGTCCCTTTAGGATCTGACCCTAATGCACACTGTTTTTTGCCATTTCTTCTCATTCACTCCACACTCCAGCTACAGTGAGGTTTATTTTTTCTCCCTAAACATACTATGCTCATTCATATCTGCCCTCCCGCCCCGCCCCGCCCCATGCTTTTCTCTAGGCCTGGGATGCCCTTCCTACCATGTTTGCCTGGCAAACTCTTTTGTATCCTCCGAGATCCAGCAGAAATATCCCCTTCTCGTAATTTTCCCTGAGTCTTCCCAGGAGAATATCATTCCCTCCTCTTGGCTGCCATGGCAGCTTGGCCTTAACTCTATTAAAACATTTATCACATTGTATTATAATGTACCTGTTCAGTTTTAACAGGTCTCTCACCTGCTTGAGATTGTGAGCTCTTTGAGGGACCATGCTTTATTTATCTCTTTATCCCCAGCCTGGCACAGTGCCTGGGGCATGGTGGGTGTTCAGTACATTTCTGAATGAATGATTGTGGCTACCAAAACCAAACCAAACCCACTGCCGTCGAGTTGGTTCTGACTCATAGCAGCCCTATAGGACAGAGTAGAACTGCTCCATGGGGTTTCCAAAACTATAAATCTTTATGGAAGCAGACTTCTGCATCTTTCTCCCACGAAGCAGCTGGTAAGTTCGAACTGCCGACCTTTTGGTAAGCAGTTGAGTGTTTTAACCACTGTGCCACCAGGGCTCCTATAGTTGTGACTGAAACAAACAAACCAAAAAACCAAACCCATCGCCGCTGAGTCAATTCCGACTCATAGCTACTCTATGGGACAGAGTAGAACTGCCCCATAGGGTTTCCAAGGAGTGGCTGGTAGATTTGAACTGCCAAGCTTTTGGCTAGCAGCCCTGCTCTGAACCACTATGCCACCAGGGCTCCTATGATTGTGACTTCCTCCTATTTATTGAACACTTACTGTATTCCAGGCACTGTGGTATGTGTTTCACAGGTATTTATTTTTTATTTACTCCTAGCAACTATCCTTGAAGGGTAGGTGGCAGTATCTGCATTTTATAGATGAGGAAACGGGCTCTGGGAGCTTAAGTAATTTGCCCAGAGTCACCCAGCTAGTAAGTGGCAGAACTGGAATTTGAAACCAGACCTGTCTGACTTCACTAGCTGGCTCTTAACTGCTCTGTTGTACTGCGGATAGTGATTATTCACTTTAGTCCATACTCTTTCTCAGCACTGACCAAGAGGAAGGAGACAACTGCATGGGGAGGCTTTGCATGCGTTGTGCTGAATGCCTGGTAAGTCCACGCCCCTTCTTCTGTTTTCTGTGGTGTTTCACTTTCTGCTTACTAAAGGGGATTCTTTGGTCCTCACATGTAGCAGGTAGGTCCAAAGTAAGGTATCAACTGGGTCTTTCCCAAAGCATTTTGCTCTCAAGAGCCCCCTACCAATTCTAACCATTATTTTGTTTTCTGTCTCATGGGCAAAGAATGCTTGTCTTAGGTTGGGAAAGGGATTGTGTAGAGCAGTCTCTGCTGACTAACAGAAAATCCTGGAAGGAGCATGTCCAATTGCCACTGTGTTCCTACTAGGGGACTTCAACTGTCTGGGCCATCTGTTGAGCCTCAATTTTTTCTAGGAGGTTGGAGTGATATAACCTTTTAGATGACTTGACATCTAAAGATGACATTCTTTTATTGATAAGAAATACCCACTTGGAAGGCAGGAGTTTTGATTTAAATTTCAAAAGGCTGTCATCCCTCCACCTTTGAGCATTTGCCATGACTGGTAGACTTGTGTGACTGTCCCAGGATCCCAGGAGCAGGAAAGACTCCGATGTGGTGAAGTTGGAAAGAGGTCACATGCAACTTATGGTCTAATATGAGACGTACCTGTCATTGCAGAGTTTAAACTTGAGCCCTCTTTGTGTACTTACTGCCAAACTCAGCACTTGGCCAGATGACCATAGCCTGATTACACATTGCAGTCTTCTTTGTTTTTCTTTCTCTTGTGTCAAACCCACTGCTGTCAAGTCGATTTCAACTTATAGTGACCCTACAGCACAGAGTAGAACTGCCCCATAGGGTTTCCAAGGCTGTAAATCTTTACAGAAGCAGACTGCCACATCTTTCTCCCGTGGAGCGGCTGGTAGGTTCAAACAAACAACCTTTTGGTTAGCAGCCGAGTGCTTAACTACTCTGCCACCAGGGCTCCTTTTCTCTTGTGTACGTGAATGCAATAGGTAAAATGAGGAAAAGGTTGATAGTGCCGGTAGAGAACTTAACACCAACCCTTTGAGTTTGAGTATTTTGATAACACAAAATAAGATAATCGTGCATACGATTATTGCCTACATTTCAGATGTTAATTCATTCAACAGTTATTTATTGAGCACCTGGCATATGCCAGATACTATTCTAGGTACTTAGGAAACAGCAGTGAGCAAAACTGGCAAAAATCTCTGTCCTCAAAGAACTTGTATTCTTTACCTAGAAAACTCTTTGACATCCTTCAGGACAGAGCAGGAATATCACCTTCTCTTAAATTGAAGTATAAACAATAGCTAGCTAAATTAAAAAAAAAAAAAAAGATATATAGTGTATCTGTTGGTGCTTAATGCTCTGGAGAAAAATAAGACAGGAAAGGGGGTCGGGGGCTGCTGGAGGGGGTGCATGTTAAGTAAGGCAGCTAGGAACACTTTGACTGAGCTATCTGGGTGAACACCTAAAAGAAGGAGATAGCAAGCCTTCTGGCCAGTGTGCAATAGCATTCCAGGCAGAGGAGAGGGCAGCTGCAAAGATTCTGAGGAGGGGGCAGACGTGGCATGTTCTAGGAACAGCAAGGAGGCCAGTGTGGCTGGGATGAAGTGAGCAAGGAGAAGAATAGTATTTGTTGAAATCACGGAGATAATGCAGTAGCCAGAGCTTAGAGAGCCTGGTAGGTGATTATAATGACCTGGGCTTTCACTTTTTTTTTTTTTTAATCGTGTGTCTTAGTTTCTTAGTGCTGCTGTAACAGAAATACCACAAGTGGGTGACTTTAATGAACAAAAATTTATTTTCTCACATTTTAGGAGGCTAGACATCCTAATTCAGGGCACTGGCTCTAAGGGGAACACTTTCTTTCTCTGTTGTCTGCGGGGTGGGGGGGAGTTGGGGGAAAGGTCTCTTTTCAGCTTCTGTTCCTTGGTTCCTTGGCGATCTTCACGTAGCATGAATCTATCTTCCCCCACCTGTGCTTCCTTGCTTCTGTGCCCAGTGTACTCTTTTTGTAGCTCAAAAGTGCAATCACTTAAGACACACCCTACACTGATATGGCTTCATTTATATGACAAAGGGAACCCTATTCCCAAATGAGATCGTATCCAAGGTACAGGGGTTAGAATTTACAACACATACCTATTTTTTTATTGTACTTTAGAGGAAGGTTTACAGAACAAACTAGCTTCTCATTAAACAGTTAGTACACATATTGTTTTATGACATTTTTGGTTACCAACCCCAGGACATGTCATTACTCTCCCTTCTTGACCTTGGGTTCCCTATTACCAGCTTTCCTGTCCCCTCTTGCCTTCTAGTCCTTGCCCCTGGGCTGGCATGCCCCTTTAGTCTTGTTTTGTTTTATGGGCCTGTCTAATCTTTGGCTGAAGGGTGAACCTTAGAAGTGACTTCATTACTGAGCCGAAAGGATTTCCAGGGGCCATACTCTTGGGGTTTCTCCAGTCTCTGTTAGGCCAGTAAGTCTGGTCTTTTTTTGTGAGTTAGAATTTTGATCTACATTTTTCTCCAGCTCTGTCTGGGACCTTCTATTGTGATCCCTGTCAGAGCAGTCAGTGGTAGTAGCCAGGCACCATCCAGTTGTACCGGACTCAGTCTGGTGGAGGCTGTGGTAGTTGTGGTCCACTAGTCCTTTGGACTAATCTTTCTCTTGTGTTTTTAGTTTTCTTCATTCCTCCTTGCTCCCAAAGGGGTGAGACCAGTGGAGTCTCTTAGATGGCCACTCACAAGATTTTAGGACCCTAGACACTACCTACCAAAGTAGAATGTAGAAGATTTTCTTTATAAACTATGTTACAACACATATTCAAGCCATAACACTGCAGAGTATTTTTTTATTGTGGTAAAAATATGTATAACATAATATTTGCCAATTCAACATTTTTTTACATGTACAATTTAGTACACCCATTATATTAATCATGCTGTGCAACCATCCGGAGTATCCATTGCCAAGTTTAACAGATACTCATTGCTTGCTAAACAATGACTCCCTCTTTTCCCCTCCCTCCTGCCCCTGGTAACCACTGGTAACCTTGGTTTCTATACATTTGCCTATTCTAGATATTTCTTATAAGTAGGATCATATAATATTTGTCCTTTTGTGACTGACTTATTTCACTCAGCATGTTTTCAAGGTTCATCCATATCATAGCACGTATCAGAGCTTCATTTCTCTTTATGGCGGAGTAGTAGCCCGTTGTATACATAGGCCATACTTTGTTTATCCCTTCACCTGTTGCTGGTCACTTTAGTTATTTCCACCTTTTCACTGTTGTGAATAGTGCTGCAATGATGGACTTTTAATGAAACTGAATCCATTGATGGTTTTAAGAGTCAATGTGAACTGATTTATGTTTTCAAAGGATCACTCTGGCTTCTTTGTTGAGAACAGGTGGTAAGGGACCGTACAGAATTAGGGAAACCAATTGAGGGGCTTTAGCAAAGATCTACGTCAGAGAAGATAGTGGTGGTTTGGACTAGGGCGGTGGTGGTAGAGGTGGTGAGAAGTGATTGTATTCTGATTACATTTTGAAGGTAAAGTCAGAAGGATTTGCTGATGGGTTGCAAGGTCCGTTTGGGGGGGATCCAAACGTGCCATCTTTGCCTAAATTCTGACTGTGTTATTATGTTTCCTATACGCATCACACCAACTGTTCTTTCCCCTCAGGATTCAGACTATGAAGACACATATTAATGCAAGTCTGCATGATTTAAGAAGAGTCACCCATCTGATAATAGAAAACAACTCGTTCCACCGGCCGCTAAAGCCTCTGGGATGAGTGGAGCTGGCCTGGGCAAGCAGTGATGGAGAATTCTGAAAGTCATCAGTAAAGACTTTAGGAACCATTTATTTATTGAAGAAATGTTCTTTTTGTATTTATAAACTGTTCAAAAACTCTCAGAAAAGACTCCTAACTACCCTTTTAATAAGTTATACTTTAATTGAAGAAGGAATTCTTTTCCCAAACAGAAAGATAATTTTGTTTTGCCTTTGCTCTTCGATGTATTACATGTGATCTTCTAATTATTTGAAGGAGAATTCTAAACATTTGCCACTGCTGGTGCCAAAATAGATTTTTTTTTTTTTAAATGAAATGGAGCTTGTAGCTTCCTGATATGCTACCAGACAGAATGTTTGCTTGGGATAAGTATTCCTTGTTTTGTGCTCCGTGGACATTTTCAGCCATGACTTAGCATACAGCATAGACTCATTGGTTTAATGATCTCATCACCATTTGTCTTTGGGTAATCTGAATTGTATAACCCTAATTTCCTTAGAGTTGGTAGGATCAGGAGGCAATGGTTTGCTCTGACTGTGTTTGAAAATATTAAATGAAGTATCATCAATTTAGAATCAACGAAAGAAGTGGTGAGGTAGAGGAATTCCTTTCTTTTGTCTTGCTATGTGCCATTTGGGCCAAGGGGCCATTGTTATTTTCCTTTCTTACAGCTGACCGCTTTATGGTTTTCTTCTTGACTTTTTAGGTCAGAGGGAAAAAACAAAAACAGAAAACAAACCCTTCAAGAGGTTTTCAGTGAGGACTTAGAGACTGTCTTAGCAGTTATTTATAATTAAATCATCTTTTAGTATGTGCTATTTTTCAAAGCTTCTTTGATATCTAAAGTACACCAAATATGCGTACTGTGGTATTTACAGGCTGCCTTTGTTTAGAGATGAGGAAGTGAGGTTGTGCATAACCTATATTTCTTCCTTTTGTGCTTTCAGTACTTTATGACAGCTTCCTCCATTCTCTGATGGCAACTTTTTTTAAGTTTTAATTTGTGTGGGATTTTCTAGAAACCATTAAGAAATGTGTCTGAGCTGTCAGGAAGGATTGGCAGTGTATAGTTAAGTAGTCCTCTGTGATGTAGGGATAAAAATCCTCTGTGATAGAAGAGTTCACTTCTCAATTATGACAGACAACAATGACCCCCTCCTCCCATTTTTGTTTTTTTAAAAGGATGGCCCTTTTCCATTGTTCTCCACTAAGTAGTTCTGGAGCTTTCCATATAGCATTATGTACTGTATATGTTACCGAAAAATCACCTTTCTTTTATATTTTTTGCCAAGATCTATTTTTTAAAAATCTACTTTTGTTAGGTCTGTCTCATAGATTTGGCTTAGCCTCTTTTGTTAACCTAGTGCACAGATTATTAGACATTGGTATTTACCTCTGGTCACGGAAGGAAGTCAGAAGAGGCAAAGGCAGGGTTGGTATTGGCAGTTTACGTTTTCAGTGGTTAAACCTCACGGGTCTTTGGGCCACTCGTGGTTGTCTAGGGCCTACCTGGTGAGACCATTTCCGACACCGCGACAGAGAGAGGAAAACAATTTGAGCAACGGGAACAAATAATTAGAGCTCCAGAAGATTTGAAGATAGATACCTGATTGTGAGGGGGCTTTCTGAGGGTCCTCTTTTCTCTAAGAAAGAGATGATGTTACAGGAATGCAGTTAAAACTATACCGCATTAAATGAGGAACCAATTTTGACTGGGTCTTCTTGTTGTGTCCTTACAGGCATGTTGTGGGGATTTTAATCCAGTAGGGTACATTTGTTGTTTTAGGTAAATGGTGCTGTGTGAATACTCACCCAGTCGTGTTATTTTATATCCGTCACCATGATTTGGACCAGTCCCTTCCTTTGTAAAGGACTGAACAATAGAGTCCTTCATGGCAAGGGAGTCAGTTGATAATTTAGTCTGCTTCATGCCCCTGTAGTCACATCCCAGTCATGAGGCTGCTATCAACTACCTTCTCCATCCCTTATATCCTTATATTGAGGTCTGATTATAGCTTTTTTCTTCAAGGGAGCACAAAGCAGTGCTTGGATACCTACTTTGTTTAAGAATGGAAGGAAGATAAAGGTTTAGTTTTTTCTTTTTAACCTACTCTTTTAATATCTTCTAAGGTGCTATTCTCTCTCTTTCATTTCTTTTTATTTTTGCTGCTTCCTGAGTTCTTGTCACACCATAATGAGACTAGCCTTTTCTAGAAAGGAAATTTAATTCTGAAAGCTTCATAAGGGGTTAAAAGTCTTTCAGAGGTTTTCTTTGGCTGCTGAAGTCTTTACTTGTGGTCACACTACCTTATGAGTTTTGTGTATTAAGATCTTAAGTATGTTACAAAATGTGAACTTATAAAGTACTTTGTGTTTCCCATGTGACCTGTTAACCTCAGGCTACTTGGGGGACATCCCAGTTCCCTGCAGCCCCCAAAATGGGCACGGGTGCTTCAGGAGGGAAGGTTGCATGTCCCTGTTTTTGTTTTTTAATCTGGAGGCCAAATCCTGAATCTGAATGTTCTACTGCATCACTCAGTTACACTCCTAAAGGTGAGCTGCAAGAAGACCCTGAAGGGGTGGACCAAGACTATCATTTAACTGCACAACTCAAAGCTTTGCTGCAGAAGAGGCAGTTCCATCGTTTGACTCCTGTGTCAGATTGTTACTCCTGCATCTCAGCGAGTTTTCTGTTTTTGTCTTTTTGTAGGAGGGTATGCACTGTTGGACATGTGCATAGGCATTGTAACTCTTGGTGTCTTACTGTGTCATAACATTAATAAACTTCTTTGCACTTTCCAGCTGCATTTTGGTGTATATCTACATATAAGATGAAAGCTGTTGTGTGAAAGAGGGTACTTGTAGTTTTCAATATCAAGCAATAAGTCATCTCTGAGTTGCTCTCAAGCAACAACCTACATAAATTCAGCCATGTGCTGGGGCCGGCTCACACTGCCCACAAGAGCTGACTGCTAAAATTTTAGGATTTTTATGAGCTTGTTTTTAAACTATTGATAGCTCAGGATTGGTTATGTTGGAAATATTTTCACTACAGAAAAAACTAAGGACCATCCAGCATAGACCTTGATAAGAGCAAGCATTGAACAGCTTTTCAAATGATGAATAAGACAAGTTCCATAAAATGAGTACGTACAGATTTTTAAATATAGAAGTCCTAATACCTAAGACAAGGTCAAAGGCATATATATCAAGAACACTTATTTTGAAGTGGTGACTTAAGACCAAGAGATAACTTGGAGTGAAGAAGCCTTGAGTTCTTATCTAGGATGCCCAAGTCATCCAAGGGCCCCCTGGGGGGATAAATTGCAGCCTATATTCTGGAAATGCTGGCATCACACTGCAGGAAATCTACATGTCGGGTGGAAAGTCGGAGGACTAAGCAGGCATATCTTTGGAAGCAGGGGCTGAGCGATTGTTTGGCTATATTGCAACCCTGTGTTGAGAGAAAAAATAAGGGAGACTATTGTATCTTGAACACAGAGCAAAATACTTGTATTAATCTTAAATTTGTTGTATTTTGTCTGTATAAGGCAGATCTCAGCAGATGCTTGCCTGATGCCATTCAAGATCCTACCCTCAGAGAGTTTGTAATCTAGAATGGGAGATGACACCTACAGAGATCTGTAATGTGAGGTTCACCTCAGAAGGTGGATTTATTACCTCTTTAGAATGAAAATATAAATACACATTGGGTAATGGGCCAGATGACTAAAATGGGAACCTCGATTTAGAGGTTCCTGTTTGCATCTCTGCAGCCACCTCAGAACGCACGCATTTGGTCTTGAGCCTGAACTGCTCTGCCGTCCGTGGGAGACTGCAGCTGCATTGCTTCTCCCAGGCGCTCTTCATCTTAGGTAAGCAATTTCCTCGTATTTTTTAGCAGTTGTTTGAACTTGTCTCACTCAGAAGAAGGCTGGTTCTGAAGTTGTTTATTGGAAATCCTTGAGGACTGTGAGACCACAATCACAGAACTCTCAGTCTTAGCAGAGGGACTGTCATGAGGTAGTCTAGTGGTTGTAGTTTTCTGTAGTGTAGAGAAATTTATGTGTAAGATCGTCAGTGAAATGAAGAGCAATGTTTACTTTTAATAAAAAAGCAAGTGATGATGATAAGGCTTTAGCTTTTAAGTTGCCTGTGACTTTAGGTAGAGCTGTGACTAGGTGTCCTTTAGCTTGTGACAGAACTCTTCCTTCATTGTTTCTCTTCTCCCAGTCCTAGACAAGCATATTTAATCTTAAGGATCCAGGAACTTAAACCTCCCAAGACAACTAGACGACCGTCCATTACATTTTTTGCACCCTCTGCATACTCCTGACATTGGGAAAGACTGATGTGTGATGGTTTAGGTATAACCGATATTGAAGGAGGAACCAAAATGCTGACTTCCAAGGTCCCCTTCCAGTAGATGGTTGACTGATGTAACTTGGGTTACATTTAAGAAGCCCTGTGAACTACCAGTCTGTATGAAATGGTCTTGAAAGGAGTGGTTATGTGGACTCGTATACCTAACAACATCTGAGAGCCTGGAGGTTCACAGCAACAGGGAGCGGACTATGTGAGCAATGAAGACTTGGCAGTTGTCTGTTTGCTCAGTAGTTGGTTGTCCTTATGAGGGTGGATACTTTGACCAAGAGACTGAACCTCTTCCTAGTTTTTGTCTGTATAACTTTAGGATGAATAAATGATGATTTGAATAAGTTATATCCTATGACCCTGGGGAAGATTCAGTGTTTTTTTTTTTTTTTATTGCGAACTTGTTACATTTGGGAGTTGTTTTCATGTCCTGTGAGGTAGTCTCACTGTCATGAGTCTTTTTTCTGAGGATTTTTTTTTCCTGGCATAATTATGTTAAGGATAACAATTTATGGTGGTGTAGTGGTTAAGCTACGGCTGCTAACCAAAAGGTCAGGAGTTTGAATCCACCAGGTACTCCTTGGAGACCCTATGGGGCAGTTCTACGGTGTCCTATAGGGTCGCTATGAGTCAGAATTGACTCAATGGCAATGGGTTTTATTCATAATAGGAAAGGGAATCCTGATAGTCACAACCCCCAAACCGCCCTCCCATCCCCAGTAGTTAGAGAAGATGTTTGGCAGGAGGTGTATTGTGAAAGAGGCATGAGCCCAGGTCAAAACGTTTGGCCAACATATGAGATAATTTACTGTAGGTAATTATCTGAAGAATATCTGCTGAGGAGTTAAATCAGTTCTGGAGAAAGGCGAAAGCCAGGGAGAAGGTGAGAATTTTAAATGGAGTCTGTTGTTACCAAGGTTCTTAAGGTGCTTCTGAAGGCTTTGATTGGACACTGGTGATGCAGAGGTGAGCCTACACGGGCACAGTTCTTGGTCTGAAGGAGCTTGTAGTCTTGCAGGTGCGGGTGGAGAGCAAGACTTTGATCAAGTGTGCACATGTATAAATAGATGAGTATAAATTGTGACAAATGCCATAAAGGAAATACAAATATTACTAAGGGATCTGACTTGGTCTAGATGGTTCAGGAAGGCTTCACCCAAGGAAATGACATTGAACTTGAGATCTGACAGATGAACAGGTGCTAACTGGGTAAAGGGGAGAGTGATGGTGATGGGAAGAACATTCCAGTCAGAGGAAGCAGATTACTTTTGTTTTGATAAATTCAGAGGAACTTTGCTCTAAAATATTTCCTTTCACAAATATGGAGAAGCAGTATAATATAGTAAGGACCCAGGCTCTGAAGCCAGACTGTCTGGGTTTGAAACCTGTCTTTGCCTCTTGTTATGTGTTCTCAGGCAAGTCTCTTCATCAATCTATGCCTCAGTTGCCTCATGTGTAAAACCTCATAGCGTTGATGTGAGCATTAAACGAGTCGATGTGTAGTAGTGCTCTGACAGTGCCCGGCAGATGACCTCCCTGGGTTTATTGCGTATCAACTACTGATTTCTAGTGTGCTGCCTATTAACCAGGAAGATGTTAAGGATGAGGTCCAGAGAGGTTGACTGATTCCCCAAAGATCAAAGGGTTAGCTAATGGAATGTCCGACCTTGGAAGAAATTTTTATTTATTTATTTTTTAAAACTAATTCAATGCTTTCTCTACTAAAATCATTGCTTCTCCATTCATTCACACAGAGTAGTAATGGTGCATTTGGCTATTTAGGGCTGAAAATGGATGTTGTAGATTCATCAGATTGTTTGCACCTTTCTTCCAATGTTTGAAAATGATTTGGGTGTGGCCCTGAATGAATCAGGTTTGGTGACTAGATCGAGAGTCTTTATGGGGTTTCCTTTTAGAATAGAGTAGTATAGGATGTCTCTAAGGTGATTTCAGTTTAATGGTCACACTGACAGCTCTCAGTATATCTGGCATGTGCCAGGCACTTTATCAGATGGTGTAGCACAAGAATAAGATACAAACATAAACAAGACATGCATGGTCCTGCCCTGGAGAATGTGCAGACTAGAAGAGGGTTTGGTGTCAGACACGTAAACCAATCATACCAGTTACCGGTTGCCCTCAAGTCAAACCTGATTCGTGATGACCACATGTGTGTCAGAGTAGAACTGTGCTCCATAGGATTTTAAGTGGCTGATTATTCGGAAGCAGAGTGCCAGGTCTTTCTTCTGAGGCACCTCTGGGTGGACTCAAACCTCCAATCTTTTAGTCAGCAGCCAAGTGTGTTAACCATTTGTATCATCCAGGGACTCCAAAAAATCCTCCCCTTCTGTGCAAATGGTACACTGCTGGGGGAATGTACAAGTGCTGCTTGTTGGGCAAGAGAGGAGCACAACCAACTCTCTGGGGAGGATTTATACAGAAGTTGACAGTGATCTGGATGTCCCAGATATGATAATTAAGATTATGACATGCTGTAAAAGAAGCCGTTTATAACCCTCACCCATGTGTATTGGGGTGAGGTCGGGGGATGGAGCAGGAGAAGGGCTATGGCTGTCTTGAGACAAATCCATGTTTTCATTAGATGTACATATGTTTGGGGGAACTTAACATGACTCTTGGAATATCTGGGTCCAAAACCAAACCCGCTGCCGCCGAGTCAATTCCAACTCATAGCGACCCTATAGTGCCCCTATAGGACAGAGTAGAACTGCCCCATAGAGTTTCCAAGGAACACCTGGTAGATTCAAACTACCTACCTTTTGGTTAGCAGACGTAGCTCTTAACCACTATGCCACCAGGATTTCCGTATCTGGATCAGCGTAATTAACATCCACAATTTTATAATGGGGCTCAAAAATTGAAACATAGCCTTTCCAGTTCATTCTCAGTCACCATGTGCCATTCATGTAAAAGGTACAAGCTCAGAACCTAAAATATCCCTTCTGAAGCTAGAAGTTCTGTTTTCTTTCTGACTAATAAGTTGTAAAAAATAGAAACTTATATGGTAATGCTTTCTATTTTTCAAATCACTTTCACATTATTACATTTGATCCTCGCATTATTGTTCCGTGTTATAGGTGAGGAAACTGAGGTTCAGCAAGGTCAACTGACTTGTATGAGTAAATGGGGTCTAGGGTTGGGTGTCCTTGACCCTGATTTTCCAGATGGAGGCATTTGTTGATTAGAATATAGGCGAGGAATGTCTTATGTAGTCATGTTTTATAAATTAAAATGATCACCATTTTTTATTCTTAAAATGGATAAATGTGCCAGACTTCCCCTCAGATCTGAGTGGGGTATTGTGCTGTTAAGGCACTAGAAAAACCTCTCCCTCCAGCAGATTTCTGAGGTGGATTCTTCCAGTGTCAAGCTGGTCGGCGGCTGGATCATGGCTGAGACCAGGCACAGTTATAGGTAGGAACCTAAGACTGGTTGAACTGTACTCCTTGAAGTTAGGGTTCTCCTGTTTAGCTAAGCAAATTTGGGGGCATTGTGTTAAATGGTGAATCCTTTCCCAGGAGCTGGTGAAAATGCAGTGAAATTAACACCACAGAGATAATATAAACATTAAAAAAATACTTTTGCCCACGCACGGCCCAATTTTCATCCTACCCACACCTCCCTGCCTAAAAAAGGAAAAAAAACCTCGCCATAAACCTTTCATGTGGCTTCTTTGTGTCACGGAACTTGGTTAATATCTTATTTGAGCCTAAATTTTCCCCTTATTTGTGTTTCTCCTTTTCTACATGTCCTGAATATTCTTCATGTGTTTAAAAGCCGTGATTCTAATTTAGTGGGGAGATAGCTGAAAATTGCAGGCTGGGTATCCTGTAATTTTTTTTTTATGTGAAACTCTCAGGTTTTGGAATGTCTAGGGTTGTCACCTCAAGGGCACCCTACAATCACTTGCTTTTTTTCTCTCGAAAAGCAACTTATCTCCCCTTTTAGCCAATCTAACCAACTAGTTGCTGGTCCAATCGACCCCAACTTACGGTGACCCCATGTGTGTGAGTAGAATTGTGCTCCATAGGGTTTTCAGTGGCTGATTTTTGGAAGTAGATGCCAGGCCTTTCTTCTGAGGTACCTTTCGGTGGGCTTAAACCTCCAACCTTTTGGTTAGCAGCTGAGCACGTTAACAGTTTGCACCACCCAGGGACTCGTGACAATCTAAAGTAGCCTCCGAATGATTCTCTGAACACCACTCTGTTTTGTTTTGTTATAGCAATTTTCAACATCCAGTATTATTTACTTATTTGCTTCTTGTTATCCCATCTCCCCTACATGTAAACTCCACGTGAGCAGGGACCTAGTCTTGGATGCTGCATCCCAGGGCTGCAGTTGAAGGCTGGCCTACTAGACAAACTCACTACTGATTTGTTAAATTAATAAACTTCTCTTGACATGATTTCCTGATTTTTTTCTTTTAAGATTGAACGACTGAAAGAGGCATGTTTTGCCCATTGAAACTCATCCTGCTGCCCGTGTTACTGCGTAAGTGCAAGTCAAGGGACTGAGAGGGGTTATTTAATTTCTCATAAGTTGCGTGCATTTTAAAAAACCAGTGTCGTATATTTTCAATTCCCCTTGGTTTGTTGAAAATGGAAACCCTAACCTAGAACACTGTTTTGCTGAAACAGCTGTTGGAGAAGCTGTGTAGCAGAGTCTTTTTTGGAAAGCTGAATCTTCTTCCGTCTCTATTAGAAAAGGCTGCCTTTGGGTCCTTACTGGGGGTTCTGGGACCCTCCTGTGTGATAAAAACTTGTTCTGTGGCATCCTGCACTTCCAGTCATTATCTTTTAAACCACTGTTAATCCTCAGATCGGGAACTGAGATTATCGGAGTCCCAGAATCCTGCTCATTGTTCTCACGTTTTAACCACGCAAGCCTTCTTGCAGTTCCGCAATTGCACCGTAGTCTTTCCCAATTTGGGGTAGTTTCCTTTGCCTGGAGCCCCTTCTCCCCACTTCCTACACCTCACCCCATCAGCACTGCCACCCACAGCTTCCTCAGTCTTCAGGTTTCCCCTTAGGCTGCATTTCCTCTAGGAAGCCTATCCTGGCTGCCCCCTTCCACCAGGTGGGGGGCTTCTGCACAGGGCCCTTCTTGTGGCTCTGCTACATTAATAATATTTTCATTCTTTTTTTTTCTTGTCTTTCTCTTTATTCCACGGATATAGCTCTGCAGGAAGAAGAAATTAATTAGTGCTTTTCTCCCATAGCCTTTTATTTTTCTCTTTATTAATAATTTTTTGAACTGCAGATAGTGACCTAAACACTGACTAAGCAAAGTGTACAGACTGGTAGCCTCCGCTCTAATTCCAGGCAATATAGGGTACACACACATGCAGGCGGATACACACACACACATGCACACACACATCCGTACAAACATACACAAATACATATATACACAGACAGACAGATAATACAAACACACACACAAATAATTCAAACACACACAAACACATACACACACAAACAAGCACATACACAAACCCATACCGAAAATAGTTATGTATTGGAGAAATTTTTTTTTTCCCCGTAAAAGCAGAGTTACAACCATCTCAGAGGGTATTTAGACATTTCCCCTAAGTCTATGAAGCAGCTTGCAGGTTTTTGCCCTTCCATCCAGGGAGTGAAGAGATCCAACCGCTGCAGATAGCGGCTAGGTGGCGTCCCGGGGGTTTTGCACTTCTGCATGGGAAGCTTTTCGTCCTCTGTAGGATTTTTTTTTTTTTAGGAAGTCTCACTTTTTGCACCCATTTCTCTGCAAAGATTACTCTTCAGGCATAAGTTTCTCTTTGCTTTGGGTGCTGCTGTAGCTCTCTAGCTGCCCTTCACTTAATTCTACATACAGTGCTTTAATATTAAATTAAATTAGCTTCTGATATCTTTAACCACACATAAAGTTGCTCAGTTCTTTCTTACAGTGAAATTCCAAATCATGTTTGGAGCTAGTTTTGATTTCTTTCAACATAATTCTCTCTGAAGGGTTTAGAGTTCATGTTCTCTCTTCCATCTTCCCTATTGTGTGTGCCTGCTGTTGGGGCAGGAAGTTAACTCTCTTCTCTCGGCGAAACGGCTTAGATGAAAACCCTGGCACGTTTTCTGTTTATTCCCATATGGGGTTTCTTGGCTCTTTTTTGATCTGAACCAGGCAGCATCTGTATGTGTCTTTCTTGATTTTGTTGTCTGTTTGCATAGAGCAGTGAAAAAAGAAATGTTCGTTTACTGGTTTTCTCTTTTAGTGACCTCTTGGACTTACTTGAGCGGTGTACAGGTAATGAGGTCAGGTCATGCGTGCAGAGAGGCTGGAAGAGACACCTAGAATCTGAAAAGCCAGGGCTGATGGCAAAGCTGGAGGGGGGCAAGGCAGGGAAAGGGCCAACAGAGGAAATTGAAGGGGAGAGCTGTGCTCTGCATTGGCCTAATTACAAGGACCTGCTTTACAGCCAGAATCAGCCAGCATATTTGGAGACAAGCTTTTAAAAAGAATGGAAAAAGAGGGAAAGCCAAACCAAACCTGTGAATTGGCTTTTCAGATAGGAAACTAGTGGGAAATGAAGAGCAAGAGACATTCTATTTCCTGTTTATGGTTAGCAGATGTGGGTGTCCAAATTGATGACCAAAAAGTAGGGGCTTCAGGATTTCCTGTCTTTCTTTAGACAGGAGAAAGGGACCAGATAGCATTTATTACAGTATGAATATTGTAGAAACCCTCTGACTTGAGCCATGTGAATGACTCAAGGATATTTCTCTTGACCTTGGGGATGACGGTTTGCAAGAAAGGCCTCTGAGAACTTTGGGACGTTGGATTATCTAATGGAGGGGAAGTGTGCATTGGTAATTGATATGCGTTTTTGTTGTAGAAGGTATTTGTCTAGATGATATGTCCTCTTGACTTTGACTTCTATAGATTACTCCTTGGGCCAGAACAACTTGATTGTTTCCACTCCTGAGCTAACAGTCCATGTGGGTGATTCAGTCCTGATGGGGTGTGTTTTCCAGAGCACAGAAGAGAAGCATGTGACCAAGGTAGACTGGATGTTTTCATCCAAAGAGGATGCCAAGGTAAGGAGGAAGAAACTCACTGCATCGTGGTGAGGAAAAGGGAGAATCTAGTTGTCAGGTGCCATATGGTAGTGTTGCAAGAGCTTGGGTTTTGAAGGCTGTCAGAACTGAGCCTCCTCTTAGCTTTGCTCACTTGGCTGTGTAACCAGCTGAGCAAATTACTCAACCTTGCTGAGCTTCAGCTTCCTCATCTGTGAAGGTGAAGGTGGCTATAAGAATGATAATGCTTAACTTTCAGATTGCCGAGAGGCTGATGTAGGCAGTGCACGTAAAACTCTCAGTTTCCCTCCTCTTTCTCCTTCTGCATTTGTAGAGTGGCACACTACCTATTTTTGCCCTAGGTAGTGAGAGGAATGCTTCTTGGGATCTACCTAGACAGAAGAGCTATGGCCTAGGCACAAGAATGGTGTCATAATAACCATTTTGTGGTAGGGAGGAGCAGATTCCTTCAGCATCCCATTACTGCATGTGTGTGCTGGGGAGTGGTCTTTTTCTCCATCCCAGCTGCTCTAAGTGTTGGGATTAGCAGATGCAGCACGCTTGGGTGAGAGGTGTTTCATGGAAACTCTTTGGAGGAGGAAACATTGTATTAAGCCTTATCAGAGATTCCATGGAAATACTTGTACGTCAGGATCATTTGTGAAATATATCTCAAATAATCTGTTACCAACCCTAAGTCTCAATGCTTGCAAACAAAATGGTTTTTGTAACTCAGAGCATAGTCCATGTTATCCCTATAAAGCTGTTGTTGTTGTTAGTTGCCGTCGACTTGATTCTGAGTCATGGCAACCCACATGTGCACAGAAGAACTGCTCCAAGGTCAAGGCTGTGACCTTTCAGAAGCAGATCACCAGGTCCGTCTTCTGAGGTGCCTCTGGGTGGGTTCAAACCACCAACCTTTTAGCAAGTGGTCTTGCGTTTAACTGTCTGCACCACTAGGAACTTCTTCCTATAAAACTACTGTCCCTCCGTGTTTTATTGCTATTTGTTGTTATCAGAGGGATGTCCCCATGGTGTAAGCAGAAATAAGAATTTGCCAGGGCTCCCTGTGCCAGCCTGTAATCACTCCCTGTTGATAACTCCTTCTCTTCCATGATGCCCTGCTGACTTGAGGAGGACAGGAAGGATGCTAGGAATTCTCATGTCGCCCTACTGAGCCATGCATTTAAATGACATCTAATCTGTGGGCCAGAGCAGAAAACAGGGTGAAAATGGGAGATGCTTTTCAAAAGTTGTGAGTATGAATCCCCAGAGTGATCTTCGGAGTGGTGTTACATTTTACCTTAAACTGCAGGGTATAAAAATGTGTGGAATAGAGTAGAATATTGCCTGGCACAGTATTATTAACTGAGTACCAAGTACTTTTTGATCAGGATGATGATGATGGCTAGGCTGCCTCCATATTACAGGGTCTTTTTTTTTTTTTTGGATCCAGGTCTGGTACATTTGACTTTTGATTTTGCCCAATGTTGTATTGCCTTTCAGGACGAATATGTGCTGTACTATTACGCCAACCTCAGCGTGCCTATGGGGCGCTTTCAGAATCGTGCGCGCTTGGTGGGGGACATCTCACGCAATGACGGCTCTCTCCTGCTCCAAGATGTGACAGAGGCTGACCAGGGAACCTACACCTGTGAAATTCGCCTCAGAATGGAGAGCCTCGTGTTCAAGAAAGAGGTGGTGCTGCATGTAATACCAGAAGAGCCCAAAGGTACCCGGGTGCTTACTTAGGGAAGGGCTGAGGGGTGAGAGGTTCCATGTGCAAAGGCGGAAGGGAACAGATTTTGTCGCACAAATGCCAGGCTTTGAGCTAGGTACTTACGACAGAGTAGATTCTCAATAAATTATTATTATTATTTTGTAAACCACAATCCAAGGTTATCTTTAGTCTCATTTGACTATCTAGAGCATTGGACTTTAAGAGAGGGACTGTTCCTCATTTTTGATTCATTAGAGGTCAATTAAATATTTTTTTCTTTGTAATTCTTTCTCCCTGTATGTATATATTTATTATGGTAAATATATACATATATAAATATAAAACACAACATCTCCTAATTACATAAGTCACGACATGCAACCATCACCCATATCCATTGCCCAATTTTCCATCACCAATAAATGATTCTCTTTAAAGAAAAATAGTGATGACAATTATTTTATTATTACTTTAAACCCATTTCATCCTCGTGAAAACCACATGAAGGAAGCATTGGTCTTTCCATTTTACAGATGATGCAACTGAGGCCTAGAGAGGTTAAGTGAAATGCCTAAGAATGCATATTTATTAAATGGCGTATTTAGTACAGTGAAACCTGTGAAAGCCGGAACTCCACGGGACTGCCTTGTTTTTCCAGGGTCTTTCTGCCTTTGACAAGGTGCACCCTTATGACTTTTCTTTCGCTTTCTAGGGTAGGCTTAGGTTCTATTAGTGGAAAATATTTGAGTTTTCCTTCCCAGACAGATGTCCGTCTTACACAGGTTCCGGCTTTCGTGGTTTTCACTGTACTTGAGCCTAGGCACCTCTGACAACAAAGTCCATGTTCTTTTTACTCTACCCTGACACTTCCCATCAGTTATTCACTTGTTGCCATGTCCGTGTTTTATGGTACCCGGGTTAAGTGTTCTGGGTGACATAAAAGAAATGATCCGGTCTCTCTAACTTCTTGGGACCTCATTTTTCCATCTGTAAATGGAGGGAGGGGCTTCAGAAGACTGGTGGTTTTGAAACTGCTCTGTGGAACCTTTAAGTGCGGAAACTCTTAGGCATCACAAAGGGTGTGAAAAGGGGCAGAGGGCTGGGGGAAGACCTAATCAGGTGGGCCTCCATGGTTTCTACCTCCACTTCAACCAAAAGGAAAGTTGTTTCCCTTTTTCCTGCTTTATTGGTTGGGCTTCCAGGTAAGATTTTGTTTGAAGAAAGGATTCTTCTGCTTAAAAAAAGGTTGAGAGCCCAAAATTAGATGTATTCTTTCAGAGCGTGAGATAGAAAGGCAGTCTATGGCCTCAGAAAGCTCGTAGTCTAGCTATGGAGCTAGACTCTAGTCCCCCGGGTAGATTCGGCCCACACTCTCTTACTGAGCTCCCCCGGGGTATCCTACTTCCTCCTTTGTGATACGCATCACTCCTGTTCAGTGTGTCTTCCTTGTTCACCTGAGTCTGTGTTCTTTACCTCCTAGCCAGCCCTAGGCACAGTGTCTTGCACAGTGTAAGCAGTCAATAAGTATTTTTCGAATGAATGCGATTTTTGAATTAGAGTCCCTCACTTGAATTCGATTTCTAAAATAAAGAGTTATAGAAGGAATATGTGATTTGCCCTCTATCCCTTCTTTCTATTTTTTCCTACTTTTTTTTTCTCCCACTGGCATTTTTCTCTTTATTCCAAGGTTGTGGTGCTCCAGGAAGAAAAAAATGAATCAGATGGGTTCTCAAGGATTATCTGTGTTCCTTTTTCTGCCTTTGTTCTCTAATGCTGTGACTGCACACTTGGCAAAATAACCATGGCCTACAAAATGGGCACCAATTCCTGCTTTGAGGAGACACCAAAAAACCAAGAAAGCGGTCACCGTCAAGTCGCTCTCCACTCCTGGTGGCCCCATGTGTGTCAGAGTAGAACTGTGTTCCCTAGGACTGATTTTTCTGAAGTAGATTGTCAGGCCTTTCTTCTGAGGTGCCTCTGGTGGACTTGAACCTCCAGCCTTTTGGTTAGAAGCCAAGCACATTACCCATTTGCACCACCCAGGGACCAAAAAAACAAAAACAAAAAACAACGTATTGCTGTAGAGTCGATTCCAACTCGTAGCGACCAAATAGGGCACAGTAGAACTGCCCCATAGGGTTTCCGAGGAGCAGTGGTGACTCAAACTGCCAGCTTTTTGGTTAGCAGCCTGAGCTCTTAACTACTGCGCCACCAGGGCCCCAGAGCAGGCACAGAGGACACCAAAAGGAGCCAATTACAAGGAGTTGAAGAATCCATGGAAGCAGGCTACAACGACTTTAAAGGTAGTCAAATACTTCCCCAGGAGCCAGTGGAGCAACCTGTATTTTTTCCACCCTGACAGCCAAAGAGGAAATAGATCCAGCTCCTAACAACTTTGTCTAGTGGCCTAGTGAAACGCCATAAACTCGCTGTAGGGCGATTGCCTCCTTCCACGTTGAAACTCCGTTTTTGCAGTCATTTATAATTTTCTCTACAAAGTTTACCCTTTAGTTTTAAATTTTTCTGTGATTCTACTACTTCAATTTCTTTTTTCTGATTCTCATTTTAAACATTATAGATAATATTCTTACAAATGAAAATAAGGTTAGCTTCCTGTACTCTTGCTGCTGAGTCAGCCATCCCCTCACTTAGGTGAGATGGTACAGCGTGGCAAGTGAGAGAGCTGGGGCTTTGTCTTCACTCAGGCCTGAGTTGGAGTGCTGGCTCTCTTTCCCTTTGACTAGCCATGTGCATTTGGGGGCTTTCAGTTTTCTTATCCGTAAAATGGAAGGTAATAGCCTACACCTCAAAGTATTGTAATGACTAACTGATGCACTACTTATAAGGTGTCTGGCACATGCCTGGTATATTGAAATGACTCAGAATGTTGTTGCATCTTTTTTTTTTTTCCGTAGAGTTCAGTTCTTAATGTGCTGATGAATTTAGAGGGAAGTACCTAGGAAACCCTATGGGGCAGTTCTACTCTGTCTTACAGGGTTGCCGTGAATCAGAATCGACATAACAACAGCCTTCCCTACTGATATTCTTCGGAGTGAATTTTTTTTTATTAACTTTTATTGAGCTTCAAGTGAACGTTTACAAATCAAGTCAGACTGTCACATATAAGTTTATATACATCTTACTCCGTACTCCCACTTGCTCTCCCCCTAATGAGTCAGCCCTTCCAGTCTCTCCTTTCGTGACAATTTCTCCAGTTTCCAACTCTCTCTATCCTCGCATCCCCCCCCCTCCCCCAGACAGGAGATGCCAACACAGTCTCAAGTGTCCACCTGATGGAGTGAATTTTTATTACTTTTGAAATAATTCCTCCAAAGAGCTTGGATTTCACCATATTTTCTTTTGTTTCCCTCCCATGGTGCATCCCTCCTGCTGGGCAGGAAGTTAATGTTCTCCCAGGGAAACAGCTTGGATAAAAAGGTCGGCTTATTCCCTATGCTTGTTCCTTTGGTAGCTTTGTTTGACTCTCTTTTGAAGGAAGTCTGTCAGTTAAGACCTAGGCTTGTGCCTCTCTAGACATCACCCACTTTTCATTTCTTAATTGACTTTGTGGTTGATTTGTGTAGAGCATTGTTGAGAAATTCAGAAACATCTAATTTTTTTTAGGGACCTCTTGAAATGACTTATGCAATAAATATATGGAGGGTTAGGCTACTCGTACAAATAAATAGGCAGAAGAAAGAACCTAGGAATTGGGAAGGGGGGTCAGGTGGGAGTCAGGTGGGGGCAGGGATTGAAACAGAAGAAAAGTCTAGGGGAAAGCTATCTGCTGTCTTGGCCTAATTAGCAAGGAATCCTGTGACTTGTACTGTAGCCAGGCCTAGCCAGCAAGTCCTAAGACAACTTACAAAAAAGAATAGAAGGAGTTGAAGAGAGTCACCCATGATTCTGTCTTTCAGCTAGGAGAATCAGGGGTTTTATATAAGAATGAGAGTTATATAATTTTTCACTTCCTGTTTATGTTAGAAGTGGGTATCTAAGTTGGTGAACAGAAAATGGGGACTTCAAGATTTTCTGTACTTTCTTTAGTATAAATTTGACATGGGGTTGGGATTCATGGAGGAGGAATTCTGGAAAAAGAGAAGGAGAAGGGAATTAAAGGGTTTTTTTTTTTAAACCAAACCTGAAGCCCTGGTGTTGCAGTGGTCAACAGCTTGGCTGCTAACTGAAAGATTGGCAGTTTGAATCCACCAGATGCTCCTTGGAAACCCTATGGGGCAGTTCTACTCTGTCCTATAGGGTCACTATGAGTCAGAACTGACTTGATGGCAACGAGTTTGGTTTCCAAGAAAACCAAACCTACTGCTGTTGATGATTGGATTCTAACTCTGCGGCCCCGTAGGGTTTCCAAGGCAGTAAATCTTTATAGAAGCGGACTGCCACATCTTTCTCCCTTGGAGCATCTGGTAAGTTTGAACCACTGACCTTTTGGTTAGCAGCTTAGCTCTTTAGCCACTGTGCCACCAGGGCTCCATTAAAGCAGACCATGAAAACAAAACAACCCATTGCCATGGAGTCAATTCCGACTCATAAAAACCCTTCAGGACAGAGTAGAACTGCCATGTAGGGTTTCCAAGGAGTGGCTGGTAAATTTGAACCACCCACCTTTTGATTAGCAGCCAATCTCTTGAGCACTGCTCCACCAGAGCTCCAGGGAGCATTTATTGCAGTATGAAGACAGCAGAAACCCTCGGACTTGAAAACGTGGGAAGCTAGAGGGTATTCTCGTACCCTCAGGGGTGCCATGCTGGTTCTGAGTGAAAGACCTCTGAGTACTTTGTCTACACAGAACTATCTGGGTCACCTGTGGAGGGGACTATGCAGTATTTGGTAGAGACATTGATTTTGCTGCTGAGGATCTTTGGCTAAACATGGTCTCTTTCAGAAGATCTTCGACTTCTATAGATTATACCTTGGGTTTGACTTCCTTCTCCTTTTTATTCCCAGAGCTCACGGTCCATGTGGGTGATTCAACTAAGATGGCGTGTGTTTTCCAGAGCACAGAAGGGAAACGTGTGACCAGGTTAGACTGGGTGTTCTCATCAGGAGAGCATACCAAGGTAAGGAGGAAGAAACATCACTGCATACCAGAAGCCCCTGGCCAATGAGGTCAGGACAGTGTGGTGAGAGGGAGAATCTAGTTACCAGGTGCTGTGTGGTGGTGTTGGAGCCTGTCAGGACTGGAGCTCCTCCTAGCAAGTTCAGCTTCCTGATGAGAAAGGTGACTGTGATGATGGTGATGACGATGATGATAATGATGATGATGTTGCATAACTTTTGGGGTTGTCAAGACACTGGTAAGAGATAGTAACTGTAGAACATTTTGTACTTGACTTGGCTACTACATATTAGCATTTTAGTTTCCTTTGTCTTCACTCTTCTCTTTGAGAATATCATGGGGGGAGGAGGGGGATGATTTTTGAGGTGTTTTTTTTTTTTATTCAGGAAAGCTATGGTCTAGGCATAAGAATGACTTCATAGTGATTTCGGGTTATTTTTGTTAGATTTCTTCTGTGCCCCATTGCCTCATTTATGTGATAGAGGGAATTTTCTTTGTCTGCACGGATGCTTGAAATGTTGGGATTAGCAGTTTCCAGGAGCCAAGGGAAGGGGCATTTCATGAGAACTCTGTGAAGCAGTAAACAACAAGTTATTTTACTAGACCAATAGCTCCCAGCCACGGTGTGTCGATGTACTTATGGGTCAAGATGTGTTTTGAGGTACTTCCCAGGTAATTTGTTATTAGTAAAAGTTAAGGTGCAAAGTTGATAAAAGATTTAACTTATAAATTAAAACATATTCCAGGGCATGTCTCTAAAAAAGGTCACTTACATTCACCTGATTCCTTTATGAGTCTGAATCAGAACGTGTGGCATCAAGATGGCATATGGGGAATTAAACATAGTCCCAGGTTCACCCCTGGGAGCTTGTCGTGCATTTAAATGTCATTCACCAAGTGACTCACAGCGGGAAATAGGATGAGAGTTGACATTTTGAGACTGTGAATGTGAATCATAAGAAACAAGAGGTCACAGTCTCTCCATTTGTGTTTATGTCTGTATACCCAACTACCTTTTCTTAAAAGCCTCTTAAAGATAATAATGTGTACATGCTTTTATGAAAAATGCCAACATTCATTCATTTAACAGATTTTTTAAGGCATTTTGTATGTGGTGAACACTCTTCTAGGCACTGAAGAATATAATAGTAAACAAAATAGAGAAACCTTCTGCCCTCGTGGGGACTTATAATCAAGAGGGAGGAAATTACTCAGTAAAATAATGAAGAAAAACATATAATAATAATGGTAAAAGCTATGGAGAACAATAAAGAAGGGAAAGGGGATAGGAAATACCAGGTTATGGTGGTTGTTATTTTATATAGGTGTTAGGGAGGCCTCACTGAGAAGGTAATATTTGAGCAGATGTCTGAAGGGGAACGAACCATGTGTATGTCTGGAGGGAAGAGCATTCCAGGCATAGGAAGCAGCAAGTACAAAGGCCCTGAGGCTAGTACTCAAGCCACAGCAAGAAGGCTGGTATGGCTGGAGCAAAGCGATGCAAGTGGATTTGGGGGAAGAGCAGGTAGAAATTGAAGTCAGAGAGGAAAAGAGGGAGTGCATCAGATCATGTAGGACCTTGTGCTTTGAGTAGAAATTGGAGGGGGAAGGGGTCATTGGAGGGTTTTGAGCAGAGGAATAATATTATCATGATTTTTTTCCAAAGGCTCACCTGGCTACTCCGCTGAGAATAGATGCAAAGGGGGAATAGCCAGGGAGACTATTGCAGGAATCCAGGTGAGATGTGAGGCGGCTTGGGCTGCAGTGGTAACACTGCAGGATGTGAGAAGTGGCCAGATTTGAAAAATCTTTTGAAGGTAGAGGTGATAGGATTTGCTGAGGGATTAGATGTGAGTTGTATGAGATAGAGAGGAGTTAAGGATGACTCCAAGACTCTTAGTTTCAGCATCTGGAAGAAGGCTTTTTCGTTTATCAAAATGAGATGGACTGGAAGGACTCTGTTTGGGGGAAAAATTAAGAGTTCAGCTTCGGACATATTTCAGGTGTCTATTGGAAATCCAATTGAAAATGACATTAAAAAGTAAAAGTACTTTTTCTTTTTTACTGGAGAAATGTGAAAAGTGAAAGTCCTTCATTCTCATTTTCCTCGTTCCTCTCTTCAGATTTAACGATTGTTCTTAGTTTGGTGGTGGTCTTCCTTTTAGGCATTATCTCTGTGTTCATGACCACATACGCATGCACACACGTGTGTGTAAACGACTTTGTGTTGTCTAATCCTTTCTGATAATACTTTTACTGCCTACGCATAAGGAGGCTTGTGAGTATTGAGATCTCCTACTCCCACACCCCCTTCCCTCATATTTTTTGCCTTTCCCTTTCTAGAAGGAAGTTGTGTTGCAGTATCCCAAACTCAATGTATCTGAGGGGTACCCGCAGAACTGGGGACA
This sequence comes from Loxodonta africana, assembly GCF_030014295.1. Lineage (NCBI taxonomy): Eukaryota > Metazoa > Chordata > Mammalia > Proboscidea > Elephantidae > Loxodonta > Loxodonta africana. Next base: position 79,099,551 of record NC_087356.1, read on the forward strand.
CTTCCAGAACCGTATAAACCTGGTTGGAGACATTTCTCGCAACGACGGCTCCATCATGCTTCAGGGAGTGAAGGAGTCTGATGGAGGAAACTACGCCTGCAGTATCTATCTGGGGAGCCTGGAGTTTAAGAAAACCATTTTGCTGTCTGTGATCCTGAAAGAGCCGAGAAGTATGTAACATTTCATTGGCGAGGTAGCTGGTAGGCTGGGCCAGGACTGGGGTGAAGCAAGAGAGAGGTGCCTAGGGTGCAAAATTTAAGGAGGCGCTCACTCTCAGGTGCTGACCGTATACTTATGTGACCCTAAGAGTGAATGTTTCCTTAAATTTGTTGTCTTAGGTGCCTCTCTTGACTCACCCTAGTTCTGGCCCTGTTGGTAGGCCAAAGAAAAGGGAGATAATATTTGGTGCATACCTACCCTATGCCAGACAACAATTATTGACGGTGTTATCTGCCAGTTGAAAGACACAGGAGCTCAGAGATGGACTGGAGTTGATGTCCAAAGTCATTTTTTCTTGGCTTCAGGGGAAATACTGTGCGCTCTATAGTAGAAGGGGAAGTGATCCTGATCTGGTGAGAGACAGCAAGGAACAGAGAGAAAACAGAAAGGAACCAGAACCAAAACTGGAGGGTTTTTCCCATCAAAGGTTCTGTATTTTGGCAAACAGTGTGCCTTAAGGCCTGTGGTGTGTTGGGGAATAGTCAGTTGTATTGTTTGAGAGGTCGGTAAGTGAGGGGTTGAAGTTAAAACATAACCCAGCTAGCAGACAGGATGTGGCCTGTGGACTTTGCCTCTCGCTCAGGCCCCCAGAAGTTGGTTGTGGTTGGTTGGAGTTGGGTGGGGGATGGGATGGGGATGAGAATGAAATGATGCCTCCGTACCATGGGCCAGAGACTTAAGTCTATGGAGGTGCCTTCTTGTTAATGGCAAAGGGTTCCAGTTGGAGAGGGAAGCAGAACAGATGGATTTGTTAAAGAATCACCTCTCTGCGTGTCCTTCACTGTCAGAGGTGTTACCTTTACGCACAGAGAAAATACAAGCCGTTAGTGGGAGCTTGCTTGACTTCTGAGCCTTCCCCACCCACAACCATATCTACAGCTGCCCCATTCTTATCTCTGCCCTGCTACCCTGAGGCAGAGGGAGCCCCTTGTGCCCTGGGCTTGTCCCTGCCCCTGTGCTAAGGCTGGACCTGCACTTCCTCCTCAGGAACCTCACAACATGGCTCTCCAGGATCTTTAAGTTCCCACTTTCCTTTGGCTTCTACCATTCAGTGTATAAATATCCTCAACTCTTCCTTCCTCATTGTGTCCTTGTCTACTTTAGTTTTCATCCTATGTGTTTTTTTAAACAAAAAATCACTTTATTGAGATATAATTCACATATCACATGATTCACCCATATAAAGGGCTCAACTCAATGGCTTTAGTATAGTCAGGGATGTGCAACGGTATATTTCTTTCTTAACAATAGAGGCAAATCGCTTGCCTGAGGGCTGTATTTGGTATCTTTCTGTCTCATCTCCTATAAACTTCCTCAGTGCACTGCATTCTGGCTTCTGCTTCAACCTCTACCCTAGTTTAGATCGCCAAGGACATCTAATTGCCCAGTCTTGGGCTTCTTTACCTCAGTAGTATTAGACACTTATTCTCTGGTTAGTTCCACCTGCACGTTCGACAAGTACTTCAATGACAACACGCTCGAACCTGCCGGAGCGCACCTTTCACCAGCCCATCTCCCTTCCATCAGTTAATGTCCAACTGGATGCCTTGAAGTTATACTTGACTTCTCCCTCTGCCATGACCCCTTTCTAACAGGTCAACAAGTTCTGTCATTTCTACTGCTGACTTATGAATCTGTCTTCTTACCAGTTCATCACTATCACTTTAATTCTGGCATCATAGTCTCCGTCTCGGTCTGTTGGCCTCTAGCCAGTCTCTGCCTCCATTCTCAGCCCCCACCATTCAGTCTTCATGCCCCTACCGGTCTCATCTTTTTAAATCACAAATCTGAACAAGCAATTTGATTCCACTACGTATACTCTTTCAGTGGCTTCTCTATTGCTTCTTGGAGCCAAACTCCTGGTTGAGATAATCAAATCACTACAGTACTTGGATCCTGTTATTTATCCAGCCTAATTTCTCATCATACCCACAAATGTAACTTGTGCTCCAGACCTCTTAGACCGCTTCCAGTTCCTAAAAGCCCCATCCTATCAGGTCCCCAGAACGAATGCGTCACCTTCTCTCTGTCCTTCTCCCTGTTGGGTGCCCAACAAACTTGACGTTTCTCCTAAGAATCAGCTTAAACTTTAAAACTTTTGCTGGCAAATTCCCATCTTGCTGTCAAATTCTCATAGGATCGCCTACCCTTTTCTCTGTGCCCTCAGTACCCCATATATAGACTTCTATCACAGCACCTATAATGGTCTGTGGTTTTCTGTTTACATGTCTGTCTCCCTCATTGAAGGCAGAGACTATTCATTATTCACCTTTGTATCCTTAGTGTCTGGCAATGCCTGGTACCAAGGAGGTATTTGATATACAGGCAGTCCCCAGATTATGAATGAGATCCATCCCTAAGTCTATCTTTAAGTAGAATTTGTAGGTAAATTGGAACAGGTACATTTGGTTCTTATTTAGAGTCAGTTAGTCAAATGTTAGGCATCTGCTAGCTTGCCTGTGGTGATGTGGTGGCTTGCCTGTTGCTGTGATGCTGGAAGTTATGCCACTGGTATTTCAAATACCAGTAGGGTCACACATGGTGGACAGGTTTCAGCACAGCTTCCATACTAAGGCAGATTAGAAAGAAGGATATGGCAGTCTACTTCTGAAAGAATTAACCAGTGAAAACCTTAAGAATAGCAGTGGAACATTGTCTGATATAGTACCAGAAGATGAACCCCTCAGGTTGGAAGGCACTCAAAAAAACAACTGGAGAAGAACTGCCTCCTCAAAATAGAGTTGGCCTTAATGACGTGGATGGAGTCAAGCTTTTGGAACCTCCATTTGCTGATGTGGCCTGATTCAAAATGAGAAGAAACAGTTGCAAACATCCATTAGTAATTAGAATGTGGAATGTACACGGTATGAATCTAGGAAATTTGGAAGTCGTCAGCAATGTAATGGAACACATGAACATTGATAGCCTAGGCATTAGTGAGCTGAAATGCGCTGGTACTGGCCATTTTGAATCACACAATCATACGGTCTTCTATGCTGGGAAAGACAAACTGAAGAGGAATGACATCACATTCATCTCAAAAGAACATTTCAAAATCTGTCCTGAAGTACAACATGGTCAGTGATAGGATAATATCTATAAACCAACAAGGAAGACCAATTAATATGACTATTACTCAAATTTACAAACCAACCACTAATGCCAAAGATGAAGAAATTGAAGATTTTTACCAATTTCTGCAGTCTGAAATTGATCAAACATACAATCAAGATGCATTGATAATTACTGGTAAATGCTGGAAACAGAGAAGAAGGATCTATAGTTGGAAAATAGGGCCTTGGTGATAGAAACAAAGCTGGAGAATTTTGCAACCAACTACTTACTCGTTGCAAATACCTTTTTCAGCAACAAATGGTAACTGTATATGTAGACCTCACCGGATGGAAAACACAGGAATCATGTTGACTGCATCTGTGGAAAGAGACGATGGAGAAGCTCAGTATCATCAGTCAGAGCAAGGCTGGGGCTGACTGCAGAACAGACCATCATTTGCCCATATGTAACTTTTAGTTGAAGTTCAAGAAAATTAAAACAAGTTTATGAGAACCAAAATATGACCTTTATATATCTCACCTGATTTTGAAGACCATCTCAAGAATAGGTTTGATGCACTGAACACTAGTGACGGAAGACCAGATGAGTTGTGGGAAAATATCAAGGATATCATACGTGAAGAAAGCAAAAGGCTGTTAAAAAGACTGACAGAAAGAAAAGACCAAAATGAATATCAGAACAGACTCTGAAACTTGCTCTTGAACATAAAGTAGCTAAAGCGAGTGAAAGAACTGATGAAGTAAAAGAGCTGGACAGAAGATTTCAAAGGGTGGCTCTGTGAAGACAAAGTAAAGTATTATAATGAAATATGAAAGACTTAGAGTTGGAAAACCAAAAGAACATGCTAAGCATTTCTCAAGCTGAAAGAACTGAAGAAAAAATTCAAGCCTCGAATTGTAATTTTGAAGGATTCTGTGGGCAAAATATTGAAAGACCCAGGAAGCATCAAAAGAAGATGGAAGGAATACACATAGTCACTTACCAGAAAGAATTGGCTGATGTTCAACCATTTCCAGAGGTAGTATGTGATCAAGAACTGATGGTACTTAAAGAAAAACAAGCCTCCAGGAATTGACAGAATACCAATTAAGATGTTTGGACAAACGAATGCAGCACTGAAGGTGTTCACTTGTCTATGCCAAGAAATTTGGGAGATAGCTACCTGAAGAGATCCATATTTGTGCCCATTCCAAAGAAAGGTGATCCAAAAGAATGTGGAAATTAGCAAACAATATCATTAATATTACAGGCAAGTGAAATTTTGCTGAAGATAATTAAAAAATGGTTGTAGCAGTACATAGACAGGGAACTGTCAGAAATTCAAGCTGGATTCAGAAGAGGACGTGGAATGAGGGGTATCACTGTTGATGTCAGATGGATCTTGGCCGAAAGCAGAGAACACCAGAAGGAGGTTTACTTGTGCTTTGTTCACTATGCAAAGGCATTCGACTGTGGGGATCATCACAAATTATGGGGAACATTATGAAGAATAGGAACTCCAGAGCAATTAATTGTGCTCATGAGGAACTTGCACATAGACCAAGAACAAGGGGATACTGAATACTTTAAAGTCAGGAAAGGTGTGTGTCAGGGTCGTGCCTTTTCACCATACTTATTCAATCTGTATGCCGAGCAAATAATCTGAGAGCTGGACTATATGAAGGAGAACATGGCATCAGGATTGGTGGGAGACTCATTAAAAAAGTGTGATATGCAGATGACACAACCTTGCTTGCCAAAAGTGAAGACAACTTGAAGCACTTATTGATGAAGATCAAAGACTACAGCCTTCAGTATGGATTACAGCTCAACGTAAAGAAAATAAAAATCCTCACAACTGAACCAATAAGCAACATCATGATAAACGGAGAAAATTTTGAAGGTGTCAAGTATTTCATTCTACTTGGATCCACAATCAGTGCCCATGGAAGCCGCAGTCAGGACATTAAACAGTGTATTGCGCTGGGCAAATGTGCTGCAAAATACCTTTTTTTTATTTTTTTAAATACTTTAAAGAGCTCTTTTGCAGCAGATTTGCCCAATGCAATGCATTTTTTGATTTCTTTTTTATTTTTTTAACTGTACTTTAGATGAAGGCTTACAGAACGAAAAAGTTTCTCATTAAACAATTAATACACATACTGTTTTGTGACATTGGTTGCCAACTCCATGATGTGTCAACACTCTCCCCTTCTTGACCTTTCTTTCCCATTACCAGCCTTCCTGTCCCCTCCTGCCTTTTCCTCCTTGTCCCTGGGCTAGTGTGCCCATTTAGTCTCATTCTGTTTTATAAGCCTATCTAATCTTTGGCTGAAGGGTGGACCTCAGGAGTGATTTCATTACTGAGCTGTAAGGGTGTCCAGATGCAAAAGATATTTTTAAAGTGTTCAAAAGCAAAGATGTCACTTTCAAGACTAAGGTGCTCCTTACCCAAGCCATGGTATTTTTAACCACCTCGTATCCACGCAAAATCTGAACAATGAATAAGGAAGACGGAAGAAGAATTGATGCCTTTCACTTATGGTGCTGACAAAGAATATTAAATACACCATGGACTGCCAGAAGAACAAACAAGTCTGTCTTAGAAGAAGTACAGCCAGAGTGCTCCTTGGAAGCAAGGATGGCGAGACTTCGACTCATGTACTTTGGACATGTTATCAGAAGGGTTCAGTCCCTGGAGAAGGACATCATGCTTGAAAACGTAGAGGATCATTGAAAAAGAGGAAGACCCTGATGAAATGGATTGATACAGTGGCTGTAACAACAGGCTCAAACATAGCAATGATTGTGAAGATGGTGCAGGACCAAGCCATGTTTTGTTCTGTTTTACATAGGGTCGCTATGAGTCAGAACCGACTTGATGACACCCAACAATAGTCAAATATTTGTCTTGTTGTTGGTGTTATTTTATACTGTATGTTGTTATACTGCATGTATAATATGTATATTTAGAGTAAATGATTGAAAGTGGAATGTCTCCTTAAGGCTTGCTTGGTGTCATGGCTATGGGGCTGAGTGCCGTAGCATGTATTCTTGTGGAAATAATCACTTGCCCATAGAAAGGTCAGCAGCCTCTAAAATGCCAACTCTTTCTAGGTTAGATAACCAAATTTAAAAAGAGAATTGGTAACGTGAAAGAAAATGCTACCATAGATGAGACGCTGCTAGCCTCTGCTCCCACCCACCTCAATCTACATCTTAGGGGTAGACAAGGGGTCAGACTTTGGTTCTGAATCCATAGGGGAAGCTGGATTGGCAGTGTCTTGGTATGGCTTGGAGTCTGGCCTTCCTCCCCCGCTTCCTGGTTGACTCTCAGTACTTAGCATAGGGCCTTTGCCTGAACTATGGGACTTTCGGCTCTTTTTCTGGAGTAATGAGGCCCTTGCATTGCTTTTTTTCCTTTCCCAAGCATTGGTGACGCCGGTAACCCTTATACCTGCTGTCCTGGGTGGTAATCAGCTGGTGATCATTGTGGGCATTGTCTGCGCCACCATCCTGCTGCTGGCTGCTCTGATATTGATTGTGAAGAGGACCCACAGGAATAAGAGGTATAGGACTGCCCCTACCCCTTGGGATGGGAGGCTGGGGGTACAGGACCTCCTCTAACCCAAAGTGACAGAGAGTGATAGGGCCCTAACTGCCATTTTCACTGAGGTACTTTTGTATGTGTGTGAATATTTGTTTTATACTTTGAGTTATTATCCTACAGTACTTTTAAAATTTTTTATTTTTTTAAATTCAGTGACATTGATCACATTTTTCATGTTGTATCACCATTATTGCTATTCTTTTCCAAAATATTCCACCATCATTAACATGAACTCAATGCCCCCAGACAAAAATTTCCTCCTTCCCCCTTCCTCCCACTCCTGGTAACCATAAATATTCTTTGATTTCTATTAAAAAAAAAAAATTGCTTATTTCATATAAGTGAGATCACACAGTATTTGTCCTTTTAGAACTTACTGATTTCACTCAGCATAATGTTTTCAAGGTTCATCCATGTCGTGGCATGCAGCATAACTTCATGTCTCTTTACAGCTGTGTAATAGTCCAGTGTATGTATATACCACGTTTTCTTCATTCATTCATCTGTTGATAGAATTTTGGTTGTTCACTGAAGTTGTTTAAAATAGAACCATCTGTGGTTGTCTAATAGAAGTCCTTCATGTAGTTGTCCAGTCCCTTGGCTCACTGTGCCCAGGAGAAGCTTTGGACAGTCCCACATCTCTCCCCTTTGCCTTGGTGTCATATGAAGATGACGAATGCCTTTACAAATGGTGGCCTAAGTAGAGCATAACTAAAAAGATAAATCTTATGCAGGAACTGCAATAGTGCCGTTCAACACCAGAAATGCTTTTTGAATTATCCATGTCATACACTTCATATGGAAACCCTGGTGGTGTAGTGGTTAAGAGCTACAGCTGCTAACCAAAAGGTTGGAAGTTTGAATCCACCACGTGCCCCTTGGAAACCATATGGGGCAGTTCTACTCTGTCTTATACGGTTGCTATGAGTCGGAATCCACTTGACGGCAATGAGTTTTATACGCTTCATACAGAAGCTCAGATCTTGAGGGTTCATAGTAGTTTTGTTTAAAGGGCCTCATTCTAATTATAAGAGAGATTTTTTTTTTTTTTTAAAGGGCACTCTCAGATTCTAAATTATTGCTGAAGTGTGTTTTTAAAGGCCTGACTTTCATCAGCGTTTCTCCCAGGGTCTCAGAAAGGTCCAGATGCTCCGACATGGCACTTGTGTTTCAGCTGGCAGGTCCACATCCCTCAGTTTACCAACTATTGAGGAACTATGATGGTAGGGCAAATGGTCTCTTCTTGAAATAGTGTCAGTAGGCAAGGGCCCCCATTAGGAGTAAGTAATGCTGACTTCTGAGTCCTCTTCCCCATGGAACATGGATTCTACAGACAGTGCCGGTGCCTGCGAGGTCCGCATCCCACTCCGCGGGGCTCTCTGATCTGGTTTTGGACTTGGTTGGCCTCTTCGAGGGCGCTTGCTCTTTGAGTCCTGAGAGCACTGAACCAAGAATTAGACAACCCGGGTTCCAGTATCAACTCTTATCAGGTTGCTAAGAGACTGTGGACAAATCACTTCCTCCCTGTGGGCCTCACTTCCCCTTGAAATGAAGGGCAACAGTTGTCTAGTAGTTTACCCTAAAAAAATAGTCAGACTGGTATGCTGAGATTTGTGTATGAGCATGGTCACTGTAGCATTGGTTATAATTAAAAATTGCATCATACTCAGTATCTATCAGAACGACAATGATTAAATGAGCAGGCATCCTAGTCAATGAAATGCTGTGCAACCCTTAGACAAGATGCATCTGTATGTAATGACAAGGGGTAGTGTTATAGAATATGTAGTATGATCTCATTTTTGAAAAATAAGAAAATTAAATAATGCTCACTTTAGCAGCATACATACTAAGTTATTTGTGTGAGTATACTTATGCTTGCACTGAGAGAAGTCTGGAAGGAAAATTCTAAAATGTTAATAACAGTGGTATTTGGGATAAAAGGGAAGGTGGGCCCAGCGGGGTGGGGAGTTTACTGGGTACATCGACTTCTAAGCATCTACATTTCTATATTATTTGAATTATTTTACAAAGAGAATATATAACTTTATAATCAATAAATACAATTAAAACATTTCTACTTTGGGACAAAAATTCTCTACGGTTTCTTTTCTAGCTTTAATCCTGATATGTATTTTAGCTTTACCTGTAGGGTCGCAATGAGTCAGAATCGACTCGACGGCAGTGGGTTTTTTTTTTAGGCCATAAGAGAAAAAAAAGGAAGGCTCAGCTAGTGGCAAATACAGATAACAGATGATCAAGAGATCCAAGGCCAATGGCTGACCCTGGAAGGGGCCAGAGCTTGGGGTGTTTGTGTAAAGTGTTTGTGGAAATAATTCAATTTGGTCTCCACCCTTGCACTGGTGTCTTGCTGAGCTTCTGGTGCCCCCTGCTGGTTCAGTTACATCTCCTTAGTCCTTCTCAGGAATGCCGGGAAGATGATAAAGTGGACTGACCTCTAGAGGGACGCCACCTCAATACGTTTATGAACACCTAAAACATTCCTAGGACAGTGCAAGGTACTGACGGAGGGAGAGTTTCTAAAAGATTCTCAGGCTCATCAATTCTCATCTGTAAAATGCAGATGTCCCCAACCTCACACTGGTGTTGTGAAGATTAAATGTGATGGGATAGTACCTAGCACGTGCCTGGACCCAGGAGGGGCCCAAAAACCAAACCCATTGCCTTCAAGTCAGTTCGGATATAGGGCAGAGTAGAACTGCCCCACAGGGTTTCCAAAAAGCGGCTGCTGACCTTTTGGTTAACAGCCAGGCAAGCTCTTAACCACTGTGCATGTATGTTAATTTTATTCTCCTTTCCCTGAGCTGGCCTTGTAGACTGGTGACTAGGCCCTCACCTATGGGGCATGATTTTTGCCTGAAAGATCTCTAAAACGGGCAACGTCTCTACAATTAAACATGTGGCCTAAAGTGCGGAAGTCCCAGGCATTTAGGCCCAAGTAAAAATCCTTTGAGTCAAGCGTGCTCCTGGACCAAGGACTTTTGCAAACCAGCTCTTTTAAAAAAGACAGAGGCATCCCTGGCAGTCAGGAGGGAGGGGTGCAGTTTTTCTTTGGGTTGGGTTTGCTGGAAGTTTTTCCAGTTCTCAAGGCGCTTGCATTCTCCCTGGGATCCCTGATGCTAGCCCAGAGCAGTGACGACAATGGGAAGCAGCTTACAGCAACTGCCAAAAACCAGGGGCTGCTGGTCACTGGGCACAGAGTGTCCCACCTTTAAAGATCTTCAGGGAAGGAGCCTAATCCCATGGCCTGTCTCTATTCAGTCACTTCAAATTGTTTCTCCTGTTCTGGACAGTTGGTTGATGGAGAAGCTGTTTTTCTGTCTAAGCTATCTCCACCTTGGCTTCTTGCCCTCCACTAGAAGATATGCATTCTCAGGTTTTGAGGTGAGCTGGGAAACACTGGCTGTAAGAATCTGGAACCACTAATCATTCCTCCTCCAGAGTCTCCCTCCTCGTAAACCTATATAGGGGTCCCAGGTTGGCACCTTTGAATGTACAGTGCTGGCTGGTTAATCCCACCTGCTTTTCATGCCTTGCAGTTCGGTGAATTCTACAACTCTGGTCAAAAACCTGGAGAACACAAAGAAAGCAGACCCAGAGGTAAGAGAAGAACTCTGCTGTTTTGCTGGTTGGCCCAGTGTGGGTATGTGATCCAGGTTGAAGCGAAGGTAGATGAAGTGATGTCCTCGTTCTCGGTGAACTGAGTTACCTGTCGTTAGGTCTCAGGACACAGGCCAGTGCCTGGCACAGAGTGGGCACTCAGGAAATCTTTATCATTGCAATACAAACCTCTGAGAGTGAAAGGAGGTGGGGTGGGGTGGGCTGGGCCAGGCCAGGGCAGTGGATTCCGGTAGCAGGCAGTGGATCCAGAGCACTGGACTTGGAGTTAGGAAGCCTGGGTTCAAGCCCGGCTCTGCCACCTCCCTGAGGGTCAGTTTTCTCATCAGTAGAAGGAGGATAAGGACAAAAATCTCTGCCTGCCTGCGTCACAGGGTTGTTTGTAAGGCTCAGAAAAAATGGTATTAAAGTGTTGTGTAATCTATAAGGCACTGTGTAAATAGAAGGGAGAATTATTATGATGCTTTCAGAAGCTAATGGTTCAGGTGAGATATTCAGGGACTGTATTAACTAACAAAGTACCACAAAGTGGGTGGCTTTAAAGGAATGGAAATGTATTGTCTCACGGTTCTGGCGACTAGGAGTCCAAATGGCCATGTTGGTCAGGTCGTGTCCCTCCGGAGGCTCTAGGAGAAGATCTTGTCTTGTCTCCTCCTAGCTCCTGGTAGCCCCAGGCATTCCTGGGCTTGTAGGTGTATCTTCACATGGCCATCCTTCCTTGCTCTCTGTCTGTCTTTTCTCCTCTTTTAGAAGGATACCACGCAGGTGGGATTAGGACCCACCCCACCCCACTCTGACCTCATGCTAATTTACCTGATAACATCTGTAAAGACCGAAGTTCCAAACAAGGTCACATTTATAGTTCTCAGAGGTTAGGACTTCAACATATCTTTTTTGGGGACAAAATTCGATCTGTAACAGGGACCTTTAGAAAGAAAGGACCAAGAAGGACTTTTTCCTCCATACTAATTTGTAATGGAGCTATATAGAAGGGCTACTAAGGACTGAAAAGGAGTCCCTGGGTGGTACAAATGGTTAACAAGCTCAGCTGCTAACCTGAAGGTTGGAGGTTCGAGTCTACCCAGAGGCATCTTGGAAGAAAGGCCTGGCAATCTACTTCCGAAAACCAGCTATTGAAAACCCTATGGAGCACAGTTCTGTTCTGACACACGTGGGGTCACTGTGAGTCAGGGTCTACTTGGCAGCAACCGGTTTTTAAGGGTTGAGAAAATGGGTTCATTGCCTTGAAATCCTATTGCTTTTTCTTTTTTTCCCTCTCTTTTAACTTCTCTTTAAATAGCTACATTTCCATGTTTTGCACTGTGTCCCAAGAGTAAGATTTTCTCCCAGCTTGGTACAGGGGCCTCCAGAAGACCCAGGATTTCTCACTGGATGACATTGCTTCCCTGAACGGTGGCAGGAATGTGAATCACAGAGCACCACTGACTTCACAGAAGTCAGGGTCACCAAGGGTCCCTGCCAGACATGCCCTGTGAGAGCCACAATGACAATTAGCTGCTGATTAAGGCCATCCTGCCGTGGATTCAGTTAGAAGGAAATAACCACAGAATACAAATGATTTGTCAAGATAAGGACTTCTTACTGCTACCTAAATGCCCCATCCAAACAAAGATGTTTGACTTAAAAAAAATCTTTGTTCTAGTCAAATATATAAAACAAAAAATTTGCCATTTTAACCATTTTCAAGTGTATAATTCAGTGACGTTAATTACATTCACAATATGGTGCAACATCACCACTGTCTATTTACAAAACTTTTCATCCCCCCAAACATAAACACTGTACACGGTAAGCAATACCCATTGCTGTTGAGTTGATTCTGACTCATGGTGACCCCGCAGGAGAAGGGCTCCTTCCATTAGGCAATAACACCCCATTTTCTCTCTCCCCAGCCCTTAGTAACCACTAATCTACTTTTGTCTCTATGCGTTTGCCTGTTCTAGATATCTCATGGAAGCGGGATCATACAATATTTGTCCTTTTCTGACTGACTTATTTCACTCAGCCGAATGCTTTCACATTCCATCCGTGTCGCAGCGTGTATCAGAACTTCCTTTCTCTTTATGGTGACTAATACTCCATTGTATGGATATAGCACATTTTGTTTATCCATTCGTCTGTTGCTGGACACTTGGGTTGTTTTCACCTTTTGCCTATTGTAAATAGTGCCGCAATGAACATTCATGTACGAGTACAATGTTTGGCTTTCAAAGCAAGGAATTTGGTTCATAAGATGGTGCTCTTTCCCAATGAGTTAATTTTCGAGGAGACTGAAAAATGAATTATCATTATAGATGATAACTCTCTAGCTTTCAATAACTCTCTGAATCTACTGGTATGGGTGGCTGATGCCCTGGAAATAGGAGTGATGTACTTTTTTCCAGACATAGAAGATTCCCTTGATTTTAAGAAACTTGTATGCCATTTTTTTCCCTCTAGAAACACGTTTACTCCTCGATAAGTACAAGGGAAGTGATCGAGGAAGAGGAATCGACTGGGAAATCAGAGGCCACCTACATGATCATGGTGAGAATGATTCTGGGTCACAAATGAGCTGGGTGTCTTAGAGGAGGAAGAAGGAGCTGGGAAGGTTACGGCCAACTCTTGGACAGACCATATGGCTAGGCCACCTGAGGAGGATGTTTGCTGAGGTCAGAGAGTTTTCTAAGTAGTAGGAGTGTCAAAGAAACTGAAGCCCTGATGAACGGAAGAGTAGTACAAACTCACCTTCACACCGACTCTTGAGGCTTAGGGGTCACTGCTGGAAACTGCTGATTGTAGTGGTAGAGGAGGCACCTTCATCCAGGGTAGGGAAAGTACTTCTGCCTTACCAGCACTATTTGCCGCAGAGTCGATTCGGACTCAAGGCGACCCCATGTGTGTCAGAGTAGAGCTGTGCCCCACAGGGTTTTAATGACTGATTTTTCGGAAGTCGATTGCCAGGCCTTTCTTTTGAGGTCCCTCTGGGTGGACTCAAACCTCCAGCCTTTCGGTTAGCAGCTGAGCGTGTTAACTGTTTGCACCACCCAGGAACTCCTGAGTGAATGAATACCAGATTCCACTTTCTACATCTCCCCTCAACATAACCTAGACTTTGGTAACCAGGCCAGTGACCCCCGGTTAAACACAATCTAATAATGAGAGCATGTTAAGATCCTTGGATAAGTGTTCCCTTGCAAGGAATTGTTTTCCTTTCTATCAAAAGGTCACAGTAGGGTCCTTTTCAACATTTATATTTTTTTAATTCCAGGACTTACTATACCTTGATGGAATAACTGCTAGGCAGGCTGCATGCTGAATTTCAATAGTAATATGGAGTCTGACTCATATTTTCTCCTGTACAGCAAGAGAGCACCTAAGTAAAGCACCTAGAAAAGGCACCTAGCAGTGGAGTGAGTAGGGGTAGGGACAAAAGGAGTTAGCTGGCAGTGAAAGTGATACTATTTGTAGACTAAGTATAGGCACCATGTCCGTGAAGGGAGCAACGTTTTGCTAGATGTAGGGAAGGTTGGCCCTTCTTGTTTGTGGAACGATTGTTTGTTCCCCTGGCACTGGCAGTGATGACACATGACTCCCAGCTGATGGTAGCAGGGAAAGGTTCTGCCAAGCAAGTGTGAGATCAGAGACCTGGCACGGTTCCACCAAGTGAAACATTAGCTCCACTCTGAAGTTTCAGTTGATTGTACTAATTTTTCCGCCTACATCCTTTTTCCATTATTGCCATGTGATGCTGCAGTAACCGCCAGCCCTCATCCTGGACCTCAGAGACCCGCAGAGCAGCTGCACTGTGGCTCCTGCTGAGTATTTCACCCACTTGGGTGTCACTGTTTGCAGAAAGTCTCTGAGACAGAGACGACGTAATAGTGACCTTGAAGCTACCTCCCTTATGTTCAGTGCTAAACCAAAACAAAACCCCTTGCGGTCAAGTCCGTTCCAACTCATGGTGACCCCATGAGTGTCAGAGTAGAACTGCACTCTATAGGGTTTTCAAAGGCGGTAATCTTATGGAAAGGTCCATGAGTAGTGCAAATGATTTGCACTTGATTACTAATCTAAAGGTTGGTGGTTCAAATCCAGTGGCACCACAGAAGAAAGGCCTGGCGATCTGCTTCCATAATGATTATAGCCAAGAATACCCAATGGAGCAATTCCACTTGGTAACACATAGAGTTGCCATGAGTTGGAATTGACTTGAGTGCAACAAGCTAATCTTATGGAAGTAGATTGCCAGGCCTTTCTTCCATGGCACAGCGGGGTGGATTTGAACTGCCAACCTTTCAGTTAGTAGCCAAGCACAAACCTTTTACATCACAGGTGCTTTCTATTTAAACTCTATGGAAAGCAGCGTCTCTGCCCTCTTGAAATGGATCAATAAATCAAGTGTGATGAGAGGCCAGGGCCACAAACTTAAAGGTCTTCAGGGATAGGTCAAATTATTTTAAAACACTATGTACCAAATTAAATAAGCCTGTGGGAGAATTCTGGCCTGCAGGCCACTAGTTTGAGACCTTAGGTATAGGGGTAAGGAAGAACCACTTGATTTTTCTGTTGAGTTGATTAATTTTTACTTAAACGAAGTTGTGCCATGCTGTTTCTGAGCCTGTACAGCACTGTGGTTAAGATCATAAACTTTGGAGTTGGACAGACGTGGGTCTAAATCCTGATTCTGACTTTGCAGCTAGGTGCCCTTGGGCAGGTAACTTAGCTTCTTGAGCCTCAGTTTTCTCATCCTTAAAATGGGAATAATAATAACCTACATCCCAGATGATGAGGATCATTGGAGATAATGCGTGTGAAATTCAGTATTGGGCGGGATGCACGGAAAGAGCTCATTAAATGCTGTTATTATTGTTGTTGCTAGCTGCCATCAAGCTGGCCCCCAACTCATGGTGACCCCATGCACAGTGAGATTGGATTGTTGTGATCCATAGGGTTTTCTTTGGCTGCTTTTTGGAAGCATATTGCCAGGACTTTCAGTCTAGTCCATCGTAGGCTGGAAACTGCTGAAACTTTCTCAGCATCGTAGTAACGTGGTAGCCTCTACTGACAGATGATGGGTGGTGAATGGGTATGAGGTACATTGGCTGGGAATCAAACTCAGGTCTCCTGCATGGAAGGCCAGCATTCTGTCACTGAACCACCACTGCCCTCTCAATAAATGGTAAACC